>NC_057722.1:9251562-9252523 GCF_004010195.1 Chiloscyllium plagiosum | reverse complement strand
TAAACACTACGCTTACCCAAACTGCTAAGAGGGAATTATTATTTTCAAAACAAAGGTTATATGAATTTGGCGACAAACCGGGTAGATACTTAGCGTTTCTTGCAAAGAAAAAAAAGGCCCCTCAAACTATCACGTCTATCAAGGAAAGTACGGGGATTTTGACTCATGATCATAAAAGGATTAATGCAATCTTTAGAAAATTTTATTCTGATTTATATAAATCGCAGGATTGTGAAGACAGGACTAGAAGGATGCAATCATTTTTTAAAAATTTGACCTTTCAGGACCTAACTCTGGAACATGTATCGGTCTTAAATACTCCCCTAACAGTCCAAGAAATTCTTGAGGCGATCAGGCAACTTCAGAGTGGTAAGACACCTGGCCCAGATGGCTTTCAAGCTGAATTCTATAAAGAATTTACAGGAATACTGGCTGGTCCACTTATGGACATGTATAACTACGTATACAGTCAGGGCTGTCTCCCGCCTTTGCTGAAAGAGGCAAATATCTCTCTTATCCTTAAAAAAGGAAAGGATCCAGAAGATTGTACGTCATACAGACCAAAATCCTTGCTAAATGTAGATTTTAAATCCTTTCTAAGAAGATTGTACGTCATACAGACCAAAATCCTTGCTAAATGTAGATTTTAAAATCCTTTCTAAAACGTTAGCATTAAGACTAGAAAGGGTATTGCCACATATCATAAAGGGGGATCAGATGGGGTTTATTAAGGACCGTAGATCATCCAATAATATTAGAAGGGTTTTGAATATGGTTCAAGCCTGCCATCAGGGAAAGATACCAGGAGTAGTAGTCTAATTAGACGCAGAAAAGGCATTCGATAGGGTTGAATGGTCATATTTGTTTTACACATTGGAAAGGTTTGGCGTTGGAAAGGTGTTTACCAAATGGGTCTCAACATTGTATAGTGATCCCAAAGCAGTTGTGGTTACCAATGGAT
>NC_057722.1:9237822-9250820 GCF_004010195.1 Chiloscyllium plagiosum | reverse complement strand
GATTACCTAATGGAGACCTCTTTCGATACTTCCAAATTCGAGATTATATACAGAAGAAGACTACGTTATTAGATAGTCTTTATAAATCAGATAGAAAATGTAGAGTGCTACGACCAATGGGGGTATCTTCCGTCAGTACTATTTATCATTTACTACATGATGAAGTATCGGGAGATATGGACAATCTGCTTAAAACATGGGATCAGGATTTGGGTCTAGAAATCTCTATAGAAACATGGAATGACATTTGGGAAAATGCTAGAAGAATTACCATCTGTAACAGAACTCAGGCTATCCAGCTGAAGATACTTCGTAGGGCCCATATAGCACCAGATCGATTGGCAAAATTTAAGGCAGGAGCATCTCCAATGTGTCCTAAATGCAAAATAGAGGTGGGTACTCTTGTACATTGCTTATGGACCTGTCATAAGATCCATAGATATTGGACTAAAGTAGCAAGTACCCTGACAGAAATTCTAGGAACGGAAATTAAAGTGGACCCTGTATCTCTCCTTTTGGGCTTTTCGAACTTTCCCTCCCTGGACATGTACGGGAAGAGACTATTTTCTATTCTCTCTTTCTGTGCAAGGAAAAATATTTTGGTAAACTGGTGGCTGAGGGCCCCCCGGACTTTCAAATTGGCACAGATTAATTATGGAATGTATTCCCCTTGACTTCCTTACAAATATGGTGCATCAAAAGACCTAATTATTTTATAAAATATGGCAGCCCTTCTTGAATTACATAAATACAGATATTTCGGCTATCCTAACAAGGGCTTTTATTTAATTGAGATTACGAACCTGGTTGGTCTGGGGCCCTTAGGAGAGGAATCCCGCACGAATACGGGTTTTGTTACATTTGATGTTAACACATTCCGAGCATGTATCTCACTACCCAATTTCTATGTTATCCGTTGTTTTTTTTGTTTTTTTTCTCTCTCTCTTATTTGAATAATGTAAGAGACTTAAATATACACTCTGGTTAGTTGTAGGTTAGATTAGTAGTTAGTTGAGTTTTGTTTTTTTTTCTTTCTCGGTATTGTTTTCTTTTGTTAAATTTTGGCTATTGTATATTTAAGATTTAATTGTATATCAATGTATGTACTTGAGAGTTTTGTTTATTTTTGTAAACTTGTAAAAATGTTAAATTTCTAATAAAAATATCTATAAATAAAAAATGAGGTCATGGCTGATCTGCTACCTATCTCCGTATATGTGCCTTTGGCGCATATCTTCGAAGTCTTTGCTTTAACAAAAAATTATCTATCTCAGATTTAAAATTAATAACTGATCCTGCATGCACTGCTGTTTTTGGAAGAGGATTGCAAAACTATACTACCTTTTGCATGTAGAAGAGCTTCCATCTTTTCTAAATGGCCTGGCCCTAAATCATAGAATCCCTATAGTGTGGAAGCAGGCTTAGAGGCCCATTGAGCCCACATCAACCCTACAAATAGCATCCCACCCAGACCCATGCCCATACCCTATAAACCTGCATTTCCCAAGGTAGATCCACCTAGCTTGCACACCCCTGGGCACCAAGGACAATTTAACACAGCCAATCCACCCCACCTGCACATCTTTGGATTGTGGGAGGAAACCCACACAGACAGTCGTCTGAGGGTGGAATTGAACCCATGACCCTGGCACTGTGAGGTAGCCGTGCTAGCCACTGAACCGGCACGATGGCTCAGTGGTTAGCACTGCTACCTCAGAGTGCCAGGGACACAGGTTCGATTCCCGCCTCAGGTGACTGTCTGTGTGGAGTTTGCACATTCTCCCTGTGTCTGTGTGGATTTCCTCCGGGTGCTCTGGTTTCCTCTCATGGTCCAAAGATGTTCAGGTTAGGTGGATTATCCATGGGCAATTGCATGTAGTGTTAGGTGCATTAGTCAGAGGGAAATGGGTCTGGGTGGGTTACTTTTCAGAGGATCAGTGTGGACTTGTTGGGCCAAATGGCCTGTTGCTGCACTGTAGATAATCTAATTGTCATACTGTGCTGTCTAGTCACCTGGTCCAGGTTAATGCTCTGAGGGACATGGGTTCAATCCCAAAATGAAAATTGAGATTTTAATTCATTGGCATTTAAATTCAATCAATGAATAACTTTGGAATTAAAATTTGCCTGTGAAATAATTGTATCTTGGTCACTCATGAGCTTTAGGGAAGGAAATCTCCCATATTCCAACATGTGACCCCAGACCCATGGCAATATGGTTGACTGTTAAAGGATTACCAAACCTTGACAAACACAAACAGAAATGAAAATGTACAAACCATCTGGCATTGACCTAGGCACTGGCAACAACAATGGCATATTTAGTCCTGTCAATCCTGCAAGTCCTCATTGCCCCAGATAGGGAGTTCATGGCTAATGTGGAATTATGCCAAAATTGGTAGAGCTATCGTATAGACTAGTCAAGCAACAGCTAACATCGTCGTACTCAGTATTGTACCTCACAAACTATGTTCCTGATATACCTGAAATCTGGTCACCAAACAACAGGACAAACCCTCCAGAGGTGGAGATACAACGATATACAGTTAGGAAGGAATAACCTTGGGAGTCCTCAACTTTGGACCCTCATGAAGTATCAATGCCATCGGGTCAAATACGAGGAAGAAAACCTCCTGCTGATAGTCACTAACCACATACTGTCACCCTTCCCAAACATGCCATTCAGATGATGTATCAGTACTGAGGAGTTGAATCTCAATTGCAGGAATCTTTAAGGATGGCAAGGGAACAGGATGTACTCTGGGTAGGAGGTAGAGATTTCAATGTCCATCACCAATGGCACATTCAGTCCTGTCAATCCTGCGAAGTCCTCCTTGTTCCAAATAGGGAGACATGGCTAATGTGGAATTATGCCAAAATTGGAAGAGCTGTCCGACATACTAGTCAAACAACAGCTGGCACTCAGCATTGTACCTCATAGACTGTGTTCCAGCTTCAACTGATATCTGGACAACAAATACAGGATTGATAGTAGATTGATCACAAGATTACCAGTCGAGTCCTGAAGAAGATAGCTATTCAACTGTGTCTGTGGCAGGAGGCGAGGGAACAAAAAGAGAGGGAAGACCTATTTAACCTGTCCTTACCAATCCTTCTGTCATAAATACATTGCTCTGTAACAGTATTGGTTGGAATAACCACCACACAGTCCTTGTATGATGAAGCCCTGTGTTCATTTTGAGGATACCGTCAATAAAG
The DNA here is from genome assembly GCF_004010195.1 of Chiloscyllium plagiosum. Taxonomy (NCBI): domain Eukaryota; kingdom Metazoa; phylum Chordata; class Chondrichthyes; order Orectolobiformes; family Hemiscylliidae; genus Chiloscyllium; species Chiloscyllium plagiosum. Next base: position 9,247,601 of record NC_057722.1, on the reverse strand, counting down.
TTGTGCACTTTCACTCTGATGAACGAGATGGATTTAAGCCAAATCTAGTAATTTAAAACTGGATATCTGTGAGGTGCTGAGGACCATCAGCAGAAGCAGAATGGTATTCAACCACAATCTGAAATCTCATGGCTCGGCCTGTACCCGACTCTATTACTGACACCAAGCTGAGGGATCAACCATGGTTCAATGAAGAGTGCAGGAGGACATGCCAGGAGCACCACCAGATGTAACTTTAAAAAGGAGATCTTAGCCCAGTGAAGCTTCACCTCAGGAGCACTTGTGTGCCAAACAGCACAAGCAGCATGTGATCGCACAACGGATCAGGTCCTGCAGTCCTGCCACACCTCGTTGTGCAAGGTGGTGAACAATTAAACATCTAATCCGATGAAGAAGCGCCACCAATATGGATCCATCCTCATCAATGACGTGGCCCAGCAATTCAGCAGAAAAGACAAGGCTGAAACATTTGCTTTCATCTTCAGGCAGAATTGCCAAGTGAATGGTCTGTCTCAGCCTTGTGCCAAACTTCAACCTTTAAACTTCAAATTACTGGGTTTATAGAATATATTGCAGTCTTAATCTTGTACTATAATTAAGAGATGTTGCAACCTAAGAGGTGTGTCAGTTAATAGTTTCTGCCAAGCAATGTCAAGTAGTTCTGCTCCATCTCCTCCATACATTTCTTTATAAATGTGAGAATGAGCATCTCCAGCTCCTTGTTGGAGTAATTGGGCCACTGACACACTTTTAAAATCAAATACAATTGGGTCAAAATCCAGGAGCTCTTTCCCTAAGGGCATGCTGGGTCTACCTACTGCACATGGACTGCAGTGGTTCAAGAAGGCAATTCATCACCACCTTCTCAAGGAGCAACTAGGGAAAGGCAATAATTGCTGGCCCAGTCAGTAATGCCCACATTGCATGAGTGAATTAAAAAAGAACAATTGGCTTTTCCTTTTGAAGTAGAGAGACTCCTATTCCCTTTTCAGCAGCATCATCTTCCAAGGTGGTCTCCACTTTCAGATTATGGAATTGCAGCCAGGATGTTTCCTCCAATGACATATTCATCTACTTGTTGAAAATATGCCTGTTGTCTTCTTACCATTGAAAAGGAACTTCTTTCCTCAGTGGTTCCCAGAGTGAGGAACTTTCTGTGCAAAGATTTGAACATATGGTGTAAAAATTGTGGCCTTTTAAAAAGTCTTCTGTATGTTCAGTTGTGGACTGAAATGAGAAAAGAGCCATTTTAACACAAAGGATGGCTGGAGGATTGCTATTTCTTTTGAAAGCAATTAATCTGATACTGATTGTGAACACTGTTTGCACAGCTGTTTGTTCAGGCATTGGTTGAAGTGTGGTTGCAGATGAGCTGGAGTGTACAGGTGAAACTTTGTTTGGCAACAAGGAGCTGATTAATCTTTGGTCTAGTGACCAGTTATGGATGACAAAGGCCTTCTGTTGCCTGATTCTCAGGTAGCTGAACGGATTGGAGCTGTAAACAAGATACAGGGAGGCCTACAGTGCTCCACCAGCTCAGCAGCTCTCATTGTTCTCTGCAGTAAAAGCTACTTTAAGCTCGAAGAGGAACAATTGAGTTTTGCGCCACCAGCTTTTTAAGATGGGACTTTTAATTAATGCACCAGAGACCTCTTATAAGTAAATCACCACCCCATGCATCTTGGAAATCAGTGGAAACATCCATAAAAGGAAGATCATTCTGATCAGTATGTGACCCATCACAGGTGAGAACAGAGACAACTGAACCATTTTCTCTTCATCCATAATGCTTTTCTCCCCTGTCTCTCAGTGAGTGAGTGAGTAAGTGTGTTTGGTGGGAGGGATGGTGAGTTTATGAGGAATTAAAGTTTTAATTCACAGAGCTATATATTCATGCTTCATTCATGTTTATGTGTAGCTAGAGACTATTAAACTGTAAGTAATAGTAATTGTTGTTAAGTATAGAAGCCTGGTCTTTGCTTTCTGTCAACATGGCTCTTAAAGACTGGCAAATTGCAGGAATCTGTGTACTTTTTAAAACCTTTAACTTTTGCACCAACTCTGAAACTACTGGGGCTTGACTTCCGGAATGCTAGCAGAGTGAGGTGTGAAAAAGGAAAAAAGAAGTTAAACAACTGCAACATCACCACAGTCTATATTTGAGACTTGCAGGAAAGTTACTAGCTTAAATCCAAAAAAAAACCGTGCTGTAGTACACTATAAAACAAATAAAATTAATTAAAACAACTAAACAAAAATGTTAAAAATCTCCATTTTCATTCCGATGTCAAGACTGAATTTGATAGATATTATACATCGACAAAAATCTAGAGGCATTGGTCCAGAATTTTTTTCGGTGAGGATGAAATTGTAAATCACGACATATTTGACTGTTAAGGATTTGGTTCCTGCCTGTATTATCTACCCATGGTACTTTCATTATGGGCTGTCAGGTTTAAAGATAGGCCTCCAATTAATGGGACATCAATTCAGTTCTGTAAATGAATGATCTTCGGCTTCACTCCCTCCTGGATTACTAGATGGCTCAAATTTTAAATTGAAAGCTGTCCATTTATTCAATCTGCTTCAAAGTTCTCAATATATTCAAATTTGGATCCTCTACTAATACCACTATGCGAAGGAATTGCATTATGAATGTAAAACAAAACTCCAAGCCCACGAACAGGTTCTGCCCTGTGATGCTTTTTTACACATTGGTGAAAATGACTGCGTTTTGTTTGATTGACAGTTTTATGAGTTGCTGAGATAGTTATGTTTCTTGAAAGTAGGTATTAGATTTTTATTTCATTATTGTCATAGCTTTATATGCAATTGATAGGTGTTCACCCTACTTCTAGGGGAATTTAAAAGCATGTTTTGTGTAGTTTGGCTGTTTCATTAATATTTCTGATACCTCCCAGTATTATCAAATGACTCAAGATACTTCAAAAGCTCAACTGATTAAGCTTCTTGTCCATCCATGTCCAAATGACAAATTAAAATTAGGTTCTCAATTATGTTGAATGGCCTGGAATGTTTTATTTTAAAATAAAGTACTTTATGCATTGGATAAATTCTCTTACACATGTGAACTTTTGCACAGTGTGGTCAATTTAATGTTTCCTTACATTTTCAGGATCAATCACTGGCATAAAACATATTACACTTATACCTATTATGTTTTTGTAACAGTTGAATTTACCAAAACCGTTGTGAACATATTAAGCCCACAACAAGCTTCTCCCATGGTTCACAACAACAACATTTTTTTTTTTAACTATAACCTTTGAGATTATCACAAAGCTTGTGCTTTAACTGGATATTTTCGCCCCACAACACCGAATGAGATGACATTGATGTAATGTCAGTGTTTGCAGCTTGCAGTCTGTGCACCAAAATGAGTGGGAAGGTAGAAAGATTTAATCTTTGACCACTGAGAATTCTGTTTATTTCATTCAGAATTTTTTTACAAGAAGCTGATGAACTGTTAACTTTTTTTAAGTGGGCAAGTGGTAATGCAGATAAATATATTTCATTTTTTAAAAAAATAAATGGATAACTCCTCACAAAAACTGTGAAGCCCACATCTTTTTATTTCCTTTTCTTTTGCTCTATGGACTAAAAATAGAAGATCCTGATTTAAAACAAGAGAAATGAATGCAGTTTTAAAATCATGTTTACTAGAGCATTGTGAATTGTGTACTCTTTGTTATTTTTTTTCTAAAACAATCGGGGCAAAAACAGTCATAGAGTTAATAGGTTCTAAGCAAGGAAATATTTGATTGATAGCAATGTTTTAATTGGCTCCTGATCAGATAGGAGAAAGTGAGGTCTGCAGATGCTGGAGATCAGAGCTGAAAATGTGTTGCTGGAACAGCGCAGCAGGTCAGACAGCATCCAGGGAACAGGAGAATCGACGTTTCGGGCATAAGCATTTATTCCTGAAGAAGGGCTTATGCCCGAAACGTTGATTCTCCTGATCCCTGGATGCTGCCTGACCTGCTGCGCTGTTCCAGCAACACATTTTCAGTCCTGATCAGATAACCATGGCTTGTGTGGGACCAGTGCAACAGAGAAATATTAAGAATGTACAGCAAAAGAATCAAAACTCTCTCCCATCTGGGAGCACTACAAAGTTTCAAGTAACATCTAGCTGACTCCCATTCACTTTTCTCTGCAAATACCCTTCATGAAAGGTAAAAGAGAAAAGTACCTTTAAGAAACTGAAAATATTCTCAAATAGTGATGGAAAGGGAAATCTTTGTGTCTCATTGATAATGAACTAAAAGGAACTGGAAGAAAGCAGCTCATTAAATTCAGTTGTTCATAGAAGTGTTATTGATCTGTGTTTCCCACGATGTTTAAAAATTTTTTTCACCTTTAATATTCATGTCTGCCGGTTAGTAAAGGGGGAAATTTAAGAAAGAGTAGGATTTACACTATGAAGAGTTAGAAGTTAGCAAGTCATCTTTCTTTTCTGACATGAGTTGAGGAAACTTTGTTTGTAATCAAGTTATTTCCTTGTTAAGTATAGAATCCTGGTGAGTATTTTAACTTAAGTTTGTCAGTCAGGTAATTGGGATAGGATAATTAAATTTTTTCACCTTGATAATTACTCCAGGATTAGTGGGATTGATTTCCAACAAACTAACTTTGTGACCTGTAGCAAAAACACAGAAACAAAATATGGACAGGTGCAACTGTGGGAGACAACAGGGAGAATTAAGGCAATTAATTATGGAATTCTGTTCATGATTAATGATCGTTGTGTATAAAATAAATGTTTCCCTCAATCAACTTTGCACATATTGAGTATTATGGACCCAGATCAGACCCCCTCAAAATATTTTAAGAAGGATTCTTCGTAATCCAAGATGGAGGATGGGAATAAGATGTGGCTGTAAGAGGTGCTCCTTTTTTGAGGTATTTTAGGTGGGTTGGAGTTGATTTCCTTGAATTCCAGGAGCTGTAATTCCTCTTTTATAAGCAGTTGCATTGTTTTGGAACTTTGGGGGGAAAAAAGATCATAACAACAATGCTTTTAAAAGGAGGAAGAGAAATAAATACAGAGACCACATGGAGAGAGCTGTATTAACCTGGAGTAGTATTTTTAGAGCAGTAAGACTGTGCTATTTTCTGGAACTGTAGGTTGTTAAGATGGCCTTTCGTAAAGTGATGTGCTCTTCCTGTCGGATATGGGAGATTAGGGAGAGTTTTCACGTTACTGATGATTCTGCAGTAAGTGTGTTTGGTTGCGAATCCTATCAAATCACATGGGTCAGTTGGAGCAGCAGTTAGAGGCAATGAGGAATTTATGGAGCTAGGAGGAGTGATGGGTGACAGTTACAGGAAGGGAGAAAGACCACAGATACAGTCGGGTAGATGGGTGACCACTAAGAAAGATAGGAGTGGGAGGCAGGTAGTGCAGGAATCTCCTGTGGCTATCCCTATCTCAAACAAGTATGCTGTTTTGGAAAATGTAAAGGGTGGTGAACTCTCAGGAGAATGTAACACAAACAGCCAAGTTTCTGGTACCGAGACAAGCTCTAATACAATGAGGAGTACATCAGGTTCCAAATGATCCATTATGATAGGGGACTCTCTAGTCAGAGGCACGGGGGTTTCTACGGCTAACATCGAGAAATCAAAGTGGCGTGTTGTCTCCTCCGGTGCCAAGATCAAGGATATCTCGGAGAGGGTGCAGAATATTCTCAAAGGGGAATGGGACCAATAGGAAATCGTTGTACATATTGGAAATAATGACTTAGGAAGGGAAAAGGATGAGATTCTGAAGGGAGAATGTAGAGAGTTAGGCAGGAATTTAAAAAGGAGATCCTCAAGAGTAGTAATATCTGGATTACTCCCAGTGCTACGGGCTAGTGAGGTTAGGAATAGGAGGATAGAGCAGATGAATGTATGGCTGAGGACCTGGTGTATGGGAGAAGGATTCACATTTTTGGGTGATTGGTATCTCTTCTGGGGTAGATGTGACCTGTATAAGTAGGACGGATTGCACCTGAATTGGAAAGGCACTGATATACTGGCAGGGAGATTTGCCAGAGCTGCTTCAGATGATTTAGGTTAATAAAGTTGGGGGACGGTGGTGGTTGGACCCTGGGAGACAGTGAGGAAAGAGATCAATCTGAGTCTGGTACAGTTGGGAAAAGGAGTGAGTTAAACAGTCAAGGCAGGCAGGAACAAAGCAGAGAACAAGGTAGGACTGATTAATTGAATTGCATTTATTTCAATGCAAGAGGCCTAACAGGGAAGGCAGATGGACTCAGGGCATGGTTAGGAACATGGGACTGGGATATCAGAGCAATTACAGAAATATGGCTCAGCGATGGACAGGACTGGCAGCTTAATGTTCCAGGATACAAATGCTATTGGAAAGATAGAAAGGGAGACAAGAAAGGTGGGTGAGTGGTGTTTTTGATAAGGGATAACATTACAGCTGTACTAAGGGATAATATTGCTGAGAATACATCCAGGGACATTATTTGGGTGGAACTCAGAAATAAGAAAAGGATGATCACCTTTTTGGGATTGTATTATAGACCCCTAATAGTCATCCGGATTATGAGAAACAAATTTGTAAGGAGATTTAAGCTATCTGTAAGAATAATAGAGTGGTAATGGTAAGGGGTTTTAGCTTTCCAAACATTGAATGGCACTGCCATAGTGTTAAGGGTTTAGATGGAGAGGAATTTGTTAAGTGTGTACAGGAAATTATTTTTGATTCAGTATGTGGACGTACCTACTAGAGAATGTGCAAAACTTGACCTACTTTTGGGAAATAAGGCAGGGCAGGTGACTGAGGTGTCAGTGGGGGAGCAGTTTGGGACCAGTGACCATAGATTAGAAATTTTTTTAGATTAGAATTCCTACAGTGTGGAAACAGGCCCTTCGGCCCAACCAGTTCACACCGACCTCCGAAGAGTAACCTACCCAGTCATTTCCCTCTGACTAATTGACCTAACACTATGGGCAATTTAGCATGGCCAATTCACCTGACCTGCACATCTTTGGACTGTGGGAGGAAACCAGAGCACCCAGAGGAAATCCACACAGACACAGGGAGAATGTGCAAACTCCACACAGACAGTCACTCAAGGCTGGGATCGAACCTGGGACCCTGGTGCACCATAATTCTATTAGTTTTAAAATACTGATGGGAAAGGATAGACAGAATCTAAAACTTAAAGTTCTAAATTGGAGAAAGGCGAGTTTTGACAGTATTAGGCAAGAACTTTCAAAAGCTGGTTGGGGGCAGATGTTCGCAGGTAAAGGGATGGCTGGAAAATGGGAAGCCTTCAAAAATGAGATAACGATAGTCCAGAGACAGTATATTCCTGTTAGGGTGAAAGGAAAGGCTAGTAGGTGTAGCAGAATCCAAAGGGATTTTATAAATACATTAAGGACAAAAGAGTAACTAGGGAGAGAATAGGGTCCGTCAAAGATCAGCAAGGCAACCCATGTGTGGAGTAACAGATGATGGAGGAGATACTAAATGAGTATTTTGCATCAGTGTTTCCTGTGGAGAAGGATATGGGAGATACAGAATGTGGGGAAACAAATGGTGACATCTTAAAAAATGTCCATATTACAGAGGAAGAAGTGCTGGCTGTCTTAAAAAGGATAAAGGTGGATAAATCTCCAGGACGTGATCACGTATACCCTAGGACAATGTGGGAAGCTCGGGAAGTGATTGCTGGGCCCCTTGCTGAGATATTTGTATCATCAGTAGTCACAGGTGAGTTGCCAGTAGACAGGAGGTTGGCTAACATGCTGCCACAGTTTAAGAAGGGTGGTAAGGAAAAGCCAAGGAATGATAGACTAGTGAGCCCGACAACGGTGGTGGGCAAGTTGTTGGAGGGATCCTGAGGGACCGGATTTGCATGTATTTGGAAAGGCAAGGACTGATTAGGGATAGTCAACATGACTTTGTGCATGGGAAATCTTGTCTCACAAACTTTACTTGAGTTTCTTTTTGAAGAACTAACCAAGAGGATTGGTGAGGGCAGAGCGGTCGATGTGATCTATATGGACTTCAGTAAGGCATTCAACAAGGTTCCTCATGATAGACTGATTAGCAAGATTAGATCACATGGAATACATGGAGAACTAACCATTTGGATACAGAACAGGCTCAAAGGTAGAAGACAGAAGATGGTGGTGGAGGGTTGCTTTTCAGACTGGAGGCCGGTGACCAGTGGTGTGCCACAAGGATCGGTGCGGGGTCCACTGCTTTTCATCATTTATATAAAGATTTGGATGTGAACATAGGTGGAATAGTTAGTAAGTTTGCAGATGACACCAAAATCGATGAAGGTTACCTCAGACTACAACAGAATCTTGATCAGATGGGCCAATGGGCTGAGAAGTGGAAGATGGAGTTTAATTTAGATAAATGTGAGATGGAAAGGCAAATCAGGGCAGGACTTATACAGTTAATGGTAAGGTCCTGAGGAGTGTTGCTGAACAAAGAGACCTCGGAGTGCAGATTCATAGTTCTTTGAAAGTAGAGTCCCAGGTAGGTAGGATAATGAAGCAGGCGTTTGGTATGCTTTTCTTTATTGGTCAGAGCATTGAGTATAACCGGGAGTCAGAAGGTCATGTTGCGGCTGTACAGGACATTGGTTAGATCACTTTTGCGTTTAATTCTGGTCTCCTTTCTATCAGAAGGATTCAGAAAAGATTTACAAGGATGTTGCCAGGTTTGGAGGGTTTGAGTTATAGAGAGAGGTTGAATAGCTCGGGGTTGTTTTCCCTGGAGCATCAAAGGCTAAGGGATGACTTTATAGAGATTTATAAAACCATGAGCGACATAGATAACTTAAATAGATAAAGTCTTTTCCCTGGGATAGGGGAGTCCAGAACTAGAGGGCATAGAGTGAGAGAGGAAACATTTAAAAGGGACTTAAGGGGCAACTTTTCCACGCAAAGGGTGATGTGTATAGGAAATGAGTCACCAGAGGAAGTGGTGGAGGCTTATAATTGCAACATTTAAAAGGCATCTAGATGGGTATATGAATAGGAAGGATTTAGAGAGATATGGGTCAAGTGCTGGCAAATGGGACTAGATTAATGTAGGACATCTGGTCAGCATGGACGAGTTGGACCAAAGAATTTGTTTCTATGCTGAATTTCTCTATGACTCTCAGGTAGCCTCAACCCTACCTCCTTCTTATTTTAAAGACCAATGTGAAGTGTCTCATCTAGATATGATGCTACAGGTCAAACAACATTAAGGAAAACACAATTTATTTATACACTGTGGTTAAAATACAACCAAAGAAGGAGGAATTCAGAATAACTAAACTCGATTGTGCATGGGAAATCTTGTCTCACAAACTTTTTAACTCAGTTTTTTTGAAGAACTAATCAAGAGGACTAATGAGGGCAAAGTGGTGGACGTGATCTATATGGACTTCAGGCAGATGTTCGACAAAGTTGCTCGTGGTAGACTGGTTAGCAAGGTCTCCTTCTTTAGAGACCGCAATTTCCCTTCCCGCGTGGTTAAAGATGCCCTCCAACGCATCTCGTCTACATCCCGCACCCCTGCCCTCAGACACCACCTCTCCAACCGTAACAAGGACAGAACGCCCCTGGTGCTCACCTTCCACCCTACCAACCTTCGCATAAACCAAATCATCCGCCGACATTTCCACCACCTCCAAACAGACCCCACCACCAGGGATATATTTCCCTCCCCACCCCTTTCCGCCTTCCGCAAAGACCGTTCCCTCCGTGACTACCTGGTCAGGTCCACGCCCCCC
>NC_057722.1:9237127-9237341 GCF_004010195.1 Chiloscyllium plagiosum | reverse complement strand
CCTGATGAAGGGCTTTTGCCCGAAACATCGATTTTGAAGCTCCTTGGATGCTGCCTGAACTGCTGTGCTCTTCCAGCACCACTGATCCAGAATCTGGTTAGCAAGGTTAGGTCACATGGAATACAGGGAGAACTAGCCAACAGAATAACCGATCCAGTAACCATTACTAATTAGCTGTTCCAATAAAGTAACATCCCATCAGCATACCCTTTGG
>NC_057722.1:9201654-9236627 GCF_004010195.1 Chiloscyllium plagiosum | reverse complement strand
TGAGGTTGGAAAGTGTAAATGTACAAAGGAACCTGGGTGGACTGGTTGATAAGTCAGCAAAGATTAACATGCAGATGCAACAAGTGATTTAGGAAGGCGAACAGAATGTAAACATTTATGACAGAAATATCCATGTATACGAATCATGAAATCTTGCTTCAACTGCATAGGTAGTTGCTTAGACTGCACCTGGGAGTAGTGTGTGCAGTTTTGGGATCCTTACCCCAGTTAAGATATTGTTGCCATGGAGGAAGTGCAACTGAGATTCAAAGACTTGATCCAAGGTAGATGGGGCCGTCCTATGGAGAGACATTGGGTAAACTGGATCTGAATTCTCTAGCGCTTTAAAGAATGAGGGGGCGATCTCACTGAAACTTATAAAATACTTAATGGGATAGACAGGGTAGAGAAAGGTAACATGTCTCCTCTGGCTGGGGAGTCTAGACCTGGGGACACAATTTAAAAATAAGTGGGGGGGGGGGCATTTCAGAGTTATGAACGTTTGGAATTCTCTATCAGAGAGCTGTGGGTACTCTGGTCTTTGGGAATGTTAAATTAGGATTTTGTTAGACTTATTAATGGTGTCTGGTGTCTGTGGTTATGGGGATGGGTGAGAAAAATGCACTGAAGTTTCAATCAGCCATGGTCCTATTAAATAGCAGGGACCAAATGGCCACCTCCTGCTGCTACAAATATAGTAGGGGAATGGGACTGATTCTACATAAATTAGGTATGGACTTGATGGACCGAGTGGTCTCTGTCAGTGCTGTAACAATTCTGACAGTTCTGAAGTAAAGTTTCAATACAAGGATAAAACTCGATGGAAACCTTTTATTTTTAAATTCTCAATTTTGTCCGAGAAAGAAGGCAATTTGTTGAGACTGCACTTTAAAAAAAGTATAAATCTCCAATTCTCACCTCTTCACCCTCGAAGAAAAGCTGTCAGTAAACTAGTGACTGACCAATGAAAAGCAGTCATGCTGTTCACCTTCAGACATCTGCAAATAAACTTTAAATCCACTAGTTCCACAGCATGTTTCAGCAATCCAGGTCTCACTACCTGTTAATATTTGCCAGGATGTCAAAACCAGCCCTTTCCAAATCTCCTGGCTCCCAAAATAAGGAATACAGGAAGAGGCATTCATTAAATCATGGTTGATCTGTTAACAAACTCTTCAAATCCACAGACCCTAAAACCCACTCCCAAGAATAAATACCTTTTTTGAACAAAAAGGTCAATTAAACTCAGTTTCATTAACTTTTTGAGGAGGGCACATGGGAAAATGGATCTAAAAACAGGATCAAACTATTGACAACAAAAGGGCAGATCAGGTCAGGCTGGGTTTTAATGGTTACACAGCAAGGGTTTGTTTAGGGGAACTGGGCTTGAAGCCATGTTTAGCTCAATTGGACAGCCCTGCCCATAACACCTAGGGCTGCATGGTGGCTCAGTGGTTAGCACTGCTGCCTCCCAATGCCAGGAACATGGATTCGATTCCCTCCTCAGATGACTGTCTGTATGGAGTTTGCACATTCACCCAGTGTCTGCATGGGTTTCCTCCCCCAGTCCAAAGACGTACAGGTTAGGTGGACATGCCATGCTGAAATTGTCCATAGTGTCTAGAGATGTGCATAGGGGGATTCGCTATGGGAAAAGCAGAATTATAGGGAGAGGATTGAGAGGTGGTTCTGGATGGGATGCTCTTTGGAGGGTCAGTGTGGACTCAATAGACCGAATTACCTGCTTCCAGGCTGTAGGGATTCTAACGCAAGATTCAAAAGGTGGGGGTGCGTGTGAGCACACCTCTCTCTGCGACTGTCAAACCCCTTCCCTGCCCAGAAGTGCACAAACTTACCAGTGAAGAGTTGGCTGACGTTACTTTATGGGTGCGTGTGAGCACACCTCTCTCTGCGACTGTCAAACCCCTTCCCTGCCTAGAAGTGCACAAACTTACCAGTGAAGAGTTGGCTGATGTTACTTTATCCAAAGATCAGAGAATCAGACCAGCTAACCAGGCCACCGTCAAGCTGCTGCTCAAGGACTGCAGATAATCCCTCTCGATCTGATGCACAAATCCAAGCAGCGCTGAAAGTGATTGTTCTGCAGTAGGTTTCAATGCTACTACCTGCACTACAAGCACTTTTGGGCTGCTCGGACATGGCTTTCCCTCCATACCAAGGCGGGTAGTCATCATTGTCTGCAGGGTTAAGATCTGAGAGCGAGCGAGCGCGCGCATCGAACAACTCCCATCCCCCTCCCTCCAAACAGGTGTGCCCCAGTAAGAGGCTGCAAAATGGAGTAACTCTTAAACGTTTCCCCAAGGGGATAAAGCAACCACCACCTGGGCAAGGCCTGTAGTAACTGCGGCCCAGGGACTTCTCTGGGAGTAGCAAGACACCTATCAACGAGATGGTAACTGCCTGGAAGAAAAACAATCCAACTTAGATCTGCTCACATGTAGGACTTGCCGTTCAGGATTAGTCTAGTCTGTGGAAGGAGGAAAATAATACAAGGTTACAGAAACCCCAAAACTTTATACACGACCCAAAGTGAATGGCAGATGGCTCCATAATTCAAGATTCAGCTGTCTCCTTAAACACCACCAGGTACGAGGCAGTTTTTGTCATCCATGTCAGATATAACAAGTTCAAGGCCTCCGTCACAAACATGGAATTGTTAACACTGTGACCCACCCATTTCAGTCCTCCCACTGCATTGAACACTTGCATGATATGAACAGCCTGAAGTTCCCTCTAATCCATTCTAAGCATGCGTTCACGGAGCAGCTCTGGCAACAGCAGTGTGATGTAAGGAACCGGTGACCAATTTGACAAGATTGCCAGATGTGCCATCAGTACATGTGAAAAGCCAGCCCATTAATGGCGAGGGGATACATGGGCATAGTGGCTTCTCCAGAAAGTCAACCCTTTCAGAACCATGGAACAGAATCCTTCCTGAGCAAAAATCTTGAAACAGGGCAAGCCAACTGCACAGGCAAGTGACCAGTTTGTTCTAAATCAGCACGTACTCACCCACTAACACAGATGGGGGTAAAGCTGCTGTAGCACATATTGACTCTACTTTTTGTTTAAAAACAAAAATCGCATCTATCCCAAACAGTGGACCACATGTTTGCTCAAGGTATCATCCAAACATGGAGGTCAGGTCAAAGAGCATTTTCCTTTCTGTCAGCAATTGGGTACAACAGTGCTTGAAGTGTAAATAGTGTAGCTAGGATTCACTCTACACTACCTACCACTATTTGCACTTTGGCACTCTAGACCCAGAAGCAGCACCTTCACTCCCCTCCACCAACTCAAAGACCCTCCAATCTCTAAAATAAATGATTTCCAATGGTTTTTCAGTAGTCCCAAGTCAGGAAAAGACTGGCTAAAAGCTGGATGAGCTGTTTAAGCTTAAAAAAAAAAAAGTCAAATGGCAAGCTCCAAGAAGCGGTTATAAAATTACGATCTGCTTTGTATAAGTACAAAGCATCTTGAAATATTAAAAAGGTCTGTATTTGAATACTGGACATTAGGAATAAAATAGACCTCCTAACCCTGTTGCTCTTTGGCTGATCTCAACTCCCTCCCTCCCCAAACATTTCTAATGATTTTCACGAAGCTCAGTGTCTCAAACCATTTATTTCTGTATTGTTTCTAACATTCTTTACCCACCCCCACCACCATGCTGATAATTGAATTAAACTCCCTACTCTATGTGGTACTCTACTTTAAAACTAGAGTTGGCCACCACCTTATCCTTTTCTTTTTATAAGCCCTTAGTGAAGCAAAGCACTTCCAAATCAGAGTTACCTCGTACTTTGTCACAAAGAAGAAATTTGAAATCACTGGGCTAAAGATTGTAATGACCCACAACTGCAACGATGGGCACTGACTTGAAGAGGTGTTGACTGTTCAATTAAGATCAGTGCAAAAGGGATATTCACTCCACTGCTCAGAGATTTCCCCTTTCCAATTCTTTTCTGTGGTTTCTGCCATAACCAATCATTTTTCACATTCACTCTTGCTCAACAGACAAAGGGGATGTAGCGATGAGATAGAAACAGCAGAGGGAGCAGAGCAATGAGTGGGGAGATTGTAAAGTCCAGTATCACGACAGACTAATTTTTCTTTTAGAACAGAAAAACAAGGCCAAAGCTTTGGAAAAGAAAACCATCTGCTTACACACAAGGTTACTCTTCCTTCCCCCGGATCCCACAGGAAACAGCTGCCGTCAGCAAGTGACCGGTCAGCCCCAAAGTCAGGAAAGAAATGGAGGAGAATCCAGAAACAGACAGGAGGCCAGGGCGGTGTCTAGGCCTTCAAGGTGCCAGAGACTAGACACAGAAGACAGCCACTGGTAATGCCACGGGTCACTCTCCCAGCACATGGAGAATCCCAACAAACCTCCTCTCTCTACAATGGCACCGCTTCAAGTTCTAAAGCCTGGCACCTCAGGGTCAGGGTGAGGGTCAGGTTGACACGAATACATAACACCCTCCTTGACTTGTATTTGCTGAAGTGGCATGTTTATTTAAATAATATCATTGCGAAAGCGGGCATGAGTTGCAATGCCAACATTTACTATCTACGCCTGCTGTTCTAAGCGAGCTTCTAACTAGCCACTTGTGAGTGACGCTTAATTGTCCTCGCATCTGTAAGGACCCTAGAGTCATGCAGAGGCCAGGCTGGATGAGGGTGGTAGGTTTTCTTACCAGTGATTCAAGTTCCTTTCTTTGAATAAGACTGAAAGCAAGCATTACGTGACCACTTCACTGATATTCAGTTGTACTTTTAAAAATTTGCCAGGACTCCTTTCTCAAACTGCCCAGGTAGGATTTCGAGGTGCTCGGAACCAATAACCCAGATGTCTAGATTACAAGTGTCACAAGCCACTTTACTATTTACAGCAGACATGGCTTTAAACGGCCCCCTATAAACCGGCAAAAATTATAAACCTTCAGATACTGTGATTCAGTAAACAACATTCTGTCCAATTATTATGGTTTTTTAAAAAAAATTTACCTCAGTGTAAGTATACTTGCTGTTCAATTTAGAGACAATTTCTCCTCAAATATCGCAATATTCAAGTAGTCAGTTGAGTGTGAGAAGGCTCTCCGCCCGCAGGTTTTATTTAAGGCAGAGTTGTTTTGAGTAATTTATGCTGTAAATAAAGTATAACAGTGACGTGCATACCCCCTGCATCGTGTTTCTAATAGTGTGTTGTCACATGATTATGTGGACCTCTTGATCAATCGGAATATTTGATCCACTGGTACACTCCAGGTCCCATGGGTGCCTGTTAATAAAACATTTGTTGTACAACATTCATTAGTTTGTTTAAAAACCATCACCTGATGGCCCACAGAAAGGTGGTGCAATAAGGTGGGGCGGGGTGGATTAAAAAAAAACACAGGGCCTTCAACATATATAAATCAGTGGGAGCTGGTGGGAAGAGAAAGGACAAGTCTTCAGAGAAGATGGTGTGTGCAAGGAGTACGTTAAGTGCTGACACTGCAGTAGAAGTCCGCATCACTACCTGCACTGTCAGCACTTTGGCACTACTCGGACAGATGGCCGCACAATAGTTTCCACGGTAACGCATTCCTCCAGAGGCCCACCGAACCTTCCAGTAAATCACAGGCCTTCAACACAAAACACCATACCATACGACAGCGGGATGAGGAGGAGGAGGAGGAGAAGGGACAGCAAAGCACGTTGACTGAAGGCTATCGTTAAACAATTTTAAAAACTGTCACCAATTCTAGGATTCCTAACACAATACAAACATGAACCAGGAGTAGCCCGATGGTACCCCCAGCCACTGGTCTAGAGCTGCAAGATTCATTTAAGCATTTCCAGTGAGGTTTCAAAAAGAAAAAACGTCACCCACCTACAGAAAATAAAAGAGAAAATATTCTCTTCCTTGGTTCTATCCACCCTTGACCTCCCAATGGAGCCATAAAACAAACGCACATTGCCACGCAACTCAATTGTGGCAAACCAGTCAGTCGGAAGTGCTGGGCCAAGAGCAGGAGCAACATCCGTGGCTGATTCCTGCATTCCCATAAAACCCAGGCGTTTAGACTCCAGAGTACCCACTGAGATTGATATGGAGCACAGCTTACAAGCAAAAACATAGACTCCAATCGCAAAAACGCAAACTGTTTCATCCAGGTGACAGGAGCCTCTGCTGTAAACCTTGCAGGATATGCAAAGCAAGATAAAGGTTCGCATTGAACGGTGCCATGAAGGGGAGGGACCAGAGTTGGAAAGGAGTAAGCAGGGAGACCTTCTAGCCCGCTTAAGGGCGGACAAACTCTGCTTTCGTACAAACACTTGTTTGACCTGCCTCACCTCACTTGCTGAGAATTAACGGGTTGATGTTGCCATGAACAAACTGCATGTAGCTACCTGTGGGGTTGCATGGTGGGGGTTGGGCGGGGGGAGCAAGCAAGTGTGCAACTGTCCATCTGAGGTCTGCATTTTGGGAGGGGGGGGGGGGGGTATATCACTGGGTATGATACCACCCCCACAGCAGAAGGTCTCACGTTCAAATTCCACCACAGAAACACAAACATTTCACCTGAAACGGACATGCAGTGCAAAGCAGAGGGAGTGCCAAACTGTGCCAAAAAAAAAAAAGGTGCCATCTATTGTGATTAGACATGGAGTCAAAGCCCTGCCTGACTGACTGGTCTGGTGCATATAAAAAATTGCAGAGTGTCATCCAAAAGACGAGAAAGGCCGGTCAGTCTGCTGCTGCGACCAACATCAGGAAAAACCTGATGTTTTCCTCATCCTCACAGCACTGCGTGGTGGGCAACTTTACTGCGTACATATTAGCTGCTGTTTGCCATGACACTTCAGTGGGAGCAAATCACTTTGAAGGGGTTTTAAGATTGCGACGTAGGGGAGTTTTATTAGAAAAACAGTGACAAAAAAAAAATTGCCGCTTCCATGAAAGAGATTTCATTGTTTGGCGGGAGGGCATTTTTCTTTTCAAACCAAAAAGAATCACCATCTCCCTGTAAGCTGATGGAAGAGGGGAGGAGAATGGCAGCGTTGGGAGGGGAGGGAAGTATTGGAGTTGGGCTAATGGTACGTATTTAGGGAGGGTGGAAGGGGGCTGTATTTGCATTAACCATTCAGTTTGGTCAGTAAGCTGTTAAAGGATGCCTCTCTGCAGCTGCCTACTCAATCAGCCTTAAGTATCCATCTGTCCTGTAGATAAAACATCTACAGGGAGTATGGATCACCTCCTCCATCCTCCCCCACCCCACCCTCTGAGCACAAGAGGTCACGACCCTTCTCAAGAGGCGTCGATCCCCGGGCCTGCGTGGCGCAACCATTTCTCAAACATAACAGAATGGACAGAGCTCTGCTCTCTCGCTCTTTCCCCGCATCCTCCCCCCCACCCCGAACGTCCCCCCCCCCAATCAACCCTCACTTTAGCATCAATCCGTGTCACAGTTCTCACGCTTTATGGAGGGACAGATTCTACTGATCCCATCCTCCATTGTGTACCTGGCCCCCTCCCCACCCCCCGGCCCCTTGGTAACCTCTCCACCAAGACCCCAACAAAGGCTGGCCCAGGCTGCATCAATCACTGCAAGCTAATGCATTCCTAGGCCAGTCAAAAATTCAAAGGCGCCTTCAGGGCCAAAGTCCTTACCCCCACCCCCCACCCCTCCCAGGTAGGGGTCTTCAATGCTTAAAGCTCTATAGAAGAGGTTCAGCAATGGCCAACAAAGAGAGACATTTAACAATGGACCGGCAAGGATTCAGCAAACAGAAAGAAACTCTACCATCACTTCCCAGAAATACAATCAGCGATTGTCACATCAAATGGGCTAAGGAGCTCAGGTAACAGTCCAGCCTCAATCTCCAGTGTTCAAATGAGCTGGAGATTTTCGGTTTTCAGAGTGGCAAGACAGACACAGTGACAAAGCGGTGGTGCCACCACTCCAGAGGCCCAAGTTAATGCTCTGCGGACCCCGGTTCGAATCCCACCAGGACAGATTGGGGGGGAGGAATCAGTTTCACAAATCCGGAAATGCAAGTTAAGTCTCAGCAATGGTATAACCATCGTCAATCACTGCTGAAAGAAAAACAATATCTGGTTTGTAAACGTCCTTTTGAGGAAGGAAATCTTTTGTGCTTACAGCAAATGCTGACCTTCACAGTGATGCCCACAGCCAGTGAAAGGGAGTGAAGTAAAATATGCAAATATAGATATCAAAGGTTCAGTCCCCATACATGCCAAACGGTGCATCAGTAAAATATTTAGCTTAAAATTAAAAAGAAACTTGTATCGGCGTTGAGTCTTCCAGGCCTTTGAGACAACCGTAAACCAATGGAGCATTTTCCTAAGTTTAGTCCATGTGATAAAGCAGAGAGATGGTAGTGTACTAGTAACATTGCCATTCTCATCAAGTGCAGGCCTGGGCTAATGGTTCAGGGCAATTTCTGATGAAGGGCTTTTGCCCGAAACGTCAATTTTCCTGCTCCTCGGATGCTGCCTGAACTGCTATGCTTTTCCAGCGCCACTCTAATCCAGAATCTGCAGTCCTTGTTTTTACCTAATGGTTCAGAGGACGGGACAGAAATTACGTCAGCCTCACCTGGTCTGGCCTACACACTACACGGACTCCAAAATATCCGCAACACGGTATGACAAGTCCCTCCGTTCAAAGGCAATTAAGGATCGGTTTTTAAAAAAAAGACGCAGTTTAAAAAGTTTTTTTTAAAACAAGTGGTTTAAAATAGGCAGTCATTTTGCTTGCAGCACGCACTCAAGATAGATAACACTGGACAGTGCCGTCATCGCAAGAATCAGTGAGAGATTAAAGCGCATTAGGCAGTACTCGCTCTTCTTAGAGAAGAGAAAGATCCCATTGAAACATCGGAGGCTCTGAATGGGTAATCCATTTACCATTTGTTTTGCTCAATGGATTGCCATACCTGAAAGTACAGCCCAGAAAGCTGGTCAGCCAAATATACTCAGGGCTGACATTGCTAGATGTTTGGGTGAGGTTGCTTTACAAAACAAAAGGACAGACAGACACCCCTATTGCAGTGCAGCATTCCACAGTATTCCATCAGTCTGGATTCCTCACTCCAGTCTCTGGAAGGTGATCGGGACACCTCTTCTACTGAAATGGTTTTGAGACGGTAGGGATCGGCAATGGTGGTTGAAATGGAGTAGAAGCGCAAATAGTGGTGATCCTTTTTCATTTTTTTTAAAAAAAAAACCCTGGTACAGACAAGGACCACTTGCAGGAAGCAAAACACTGGCTTGTTTACAATTGTAGAATAGTTACAGCCTGCCTTGCCTCTACTGCCTCTCTGCTAGATTAAGATCCCCATTCCCTTCCCTGCTCCTAGAAGGTGCATGCCCCATAGCATGCAATTTCTCTCCCTTCTCCTCATTATCCAATTCCCTTTTGAAAGCCTCAACCAAACCTGTGTCCACCCAATTCTCAGGCAGTGCCCTCTAAATCCTAACCACTCACTGCATAAAGATGGCTTTGCCTCATATCACTGTCGCATCTTTTGCCAAACACTTAACAGCAGGAGAAGGGCTTATGCCCGAAACATCGATTCTCCTGTTCCCTGGATGCTGCCTGACCTGCTGCACTTTTCCAGCAACACATTTCCAGCTCTGATCGCCAGCATCTGCAGACCTCACTTTCTACTTAACAGCAGGAGTATGTCTTGGAATATCTGGTTTTCACCAATTCTGGAACGGACCTCTGAATGGCGGGTCAAGTGGTCACATTAACCCAAAGACTGACCCGAATCTCACCCTTCGTTATAAGCATACCATCCCCAGCTTGTGGCCAGTACAATTCCTAGTCAACTGAGTCACCCCAATATGCCCAATTGCTCTCCAGCCCCACGGCACCAAGGCTAGCTCGAGCAACCCAATCTGCAACTCTGCCACTTAAGTCATGATACTTTGCCTCATGCCTTGGCATTTTCTCAACAGGGAGACAAACAGGGCAAGATGGAAAACAGCAGAACTGAGGAAGGGGAGAAAGGAGGTTATGAGAGAGGGAAGATGCTCATCTATACCTACCTTTAACAGTGGGATCAATGGGCTGCATACATCACCTAAAAGCAGTATTCCTTCAACCCGTTCCAGTTCTATAAACTCACTTGCAGCTCATTTGATGATCACAAATCTCTGCCCAATGTGGCGTGTGAACCCTGTGAACAAAAGGAGGCAGTATTCAAAATGAACTAGCACTGCTGCACAACACTCACTTCGCAATATTTGCTGCTAATTCTCCTGCAATATTTCCAAAACATTGCAATATTAACTCACAGTACAAGAAATACATGTTTAGTTTGCATTAAACAATTCCCGGGTCAGTCCCTGAAATTCCACTGGGATTGTTTCCCCAAAAGCACCATCCTCCTCTCAATTGCTGCACACTTCATGGACAGCAAGGCACTTAACACGTTGTACATATCTTCGAGACACATACACCATTCACTCCAGAAAAGCATCTGTCGACATGAGTCACACAGTCAGAGAAGGGGTCCTCTGTCCAGATGATCAGACTGCTTCTTCCAAACCCCTCCCTACTCAGCACAGTGGCTGTACAACACGAACACACATTTTCCCTTTGGATGGTGAAAGTAACACCACTCAGCAATTGCAATGCTCAAACCCTTACTCTTTCCAACTTGCCTTGCGCCATCAAACTCAGGGACACCGGCAGAAGGGCCTGGTCAGCTAAGAGAACAAGCAAAGCCAGCAGCACAATAAAACATCTCCCAGTGTGTCAAAATGTACGGTTGCAAAGCATCATATGAAAGTAGCCAAGCGATGGAATATTTGAACAGGAGGAGGCATGTTTGAAAGATTTACCCTCAACAACAGGTCAGGGTGATTTATCCACAGCAACCTCGGGTGACACAGTGGTTAGCACTGCTACCTCACAGCGCCAGGGACCTGGGTTTGATTCCAGTCTTTGGTGACTGCCTGTGTGGAGTTTGCACATTCTCCCAGTGTCTGCGTGGGTTTCCTCCCACAGTCCAAGGATGTGCAGGTTAGGTGGATTGGCCATGCTATATTACCCACAGTATTCAGGGATGTGCACCTTGGTAGGTTAGCCATGGGAATTTCAGGGTAACAGACATAAGGGAGGGGGTGGTCTGGGAGCGACATTCCTCAGAGGCTTGACGTGGATCTGATAGGCTGATTGACCGGCCACTGCAGTGTAGGGATTCTTTGAACCTCCTCGTTTAATACCCCAACTGATGGAGTAAACATGTGCGCCTGGGATCTGCATCTCTAATCTAGAAAGTTCTGAGCTGCAGCCACAAGATTCCTGCGCATAGGCAGGGTACCCTCATTCTACTGTTATACTACAAGCGCATAGTGACAGCTTGCTGTAATTCTGTCAGACTGAAGGTGTGGAAGGAACGGTTCCAAGTGCTGTTACCTCGACTCTTAGATCAATCTCGAACCATTTATTAGGTTTGTCAGTACGAACCATGCAAGACATTAAAAAAAATGAGCTCTTGGATTTAAACATGATCTGAATGAAGCTCTTTCTGCAAGATTGGTCTGAAGAGTTGTAGAGTTTTAATAAGTTGAGACAGAATCTTGGCAACTTCTACTCACCGTCAACCATAGCTGGTTTGACCCAGGGAATAAACTTCTCACCTCAGGGAGGACGTTGTGAAACTTAAAAAAGGGTGCAAAGAAGATTTACAAGGATGTTGCCAGGGTTGGAGGATTTGAGCTATAGGAAGAGGCTGAATGGGTTGGGGCCGTTTGCCCTGGAGCAGAGGCAGAGGGGTGACCTAATAGAGGTTTCGAAAATCATGAGGGGAACCAGCTATGGTCTTTTCCCCAGGGTGGGGAAGAATCCAAAACTAGAGGTTTAAAAAAGTGAGAGAGGGGAAAAGGATTTAAAAAGGGACCGGAGGATTAACTTTTTCAGACAGAGGATGGTATGGGTATGGAATGAGCTGCCAGAGGAAGTGGTGGAGGCTGGTACAATTGCAACATTTAACAGGCATCTGGATGGGTATATGAATAGGAAGGGTTTGGAGGGATATGGACTAAATGCAAGCAAATGGGACTAGATCAGATTGGGAAGTCTGATCAGCGTGGACGAGTTGGTCCTGTTTCCATGCTGTATGACTAAGTCATGAGCACATAATCTGCTTGGGGGATACTTCACTGCAGTACTAGATGATTCAGATAAGACGTTAAACCAGATTAGATGCAAAAGATCCCCAGGACAACAGAAAGACAAAGTTCACAAGGTGCTGTGGCTGATATTAAATCTACCAATAACAGTGGAATAAGTTAGTTGATCAATAGGGTCAGTTTAGACAAGTTAAACCAAATCATGATTAACAATTAGGATATCAATTTTCATTTCAATTATTGCAACATTCGAACTTACAGCCCACGAATAGGAGCATGTTTATGGGAACACACTGGCCATACACACTCACTATTACCTTTGAGAATGATACTCACTTCTCTGATGTGGCTTTTCCTGCGAGTATCTCCTCCCAGTCCATTTTGGCCAGATCCAGTCTTATTAAAACCAGCCTTTCCCCAATTTAAAAATTTTATTTCCAGTCCTTCGTTATCCTCATTTACCTTATATCTTCCTGATTTCTGGTCACTATTCCGGAAATCCTCCCACTGCCACATCTCCTACCTGGCCAGTTTCATCCCCTAAGATTAGGTCCAACTCTGCCCACCCCTAAGCCTTTCGCGTTCGTCATTAATCTCAGAACTGTAGAATCCCTATAGTGTGGAAGCAGGTCATTCGGCCCATCAAGTCCATACTGACCCTCCAAACAGCAGCTCACCCAGACCCACACTCTCTACCTTATCCCTGTAATCCTGCATTTTCCAAAGCTAATCGACCTAGCCTGCACTCCTTGGGCACTATGGGCAATATTAGCATGGAGAAAGCGAAGTCTGCAGATGCTGGAGAGCAGAGTCGAACGTCTGTTGCTGGAAAAGCACAGCAGGTCAGGCAGCATCCGAGGAGCAGAAGCATCGACGTTTCGGGCCATAGCCATTTCCTGGATTGTGGGAAGAAACCGGAGCACCCGGAGGAAACCCACGCAGACACAGGGAGAATGTGCAAACTCCACACAGACAAACCGGAACCAAGGCTGGAATCAAATGCGGGTCCCTGGCGCTGAGACAGCCAACGATAACCACTGAGCCCCCGTACCTTATTGGGGAAACTGAAACACTATTACTTTGGCATTTCTAAGTGTAAAAAGAGGACATTCAGGATATCAATCCAAATCAGGAGGGTAATGTGACTTGGGTGATGCCGAAGAATCCCCAGTGAGCTACTGCAGCCCATCTTTTAGACAGTACAAACAACTAGCAAGGTGTACTGATGGAGGAGCAAGTAAATGTTTAGAGTGGTGGATGGGGGTGATCAACCTTCGGTCTACTTTGTCCTGGATGGTGTCAAGCCTCACGTGTGTCATTGGAGCAGTATCCATTATACTCCTGATGCTTTGCAGGTGGTGAACAGGCTTTAGGGATTAGTGGTGCTGGAAGAGCACAGCAATTCAGGCAGCATCCGAGGACAGGCAAAATCGACGTTTCGGGCAAAAGCCCTTCATCAGGAAGTCAGGAGGCAAGTTACTTGCTGTGGAATTTCCAACCACTGATTTGCTCTTATAGTCACAGCACTAACCTCAGGTGGAGGTGAGGAACTTACCAGTGTTTCAGTTAAAATTTAGTAAAGGTAGCCCCGACTGAATGCTGATAATGGGGGACTACGATAATGACGACACTGCATGTCAAGAGGAAATATTTTAATATTCCCTTGATAGTGAAATCCAGCACTCAATTGGTGCTAATTTTATATATCTGGAGGATTAATGTTGTGGTATCCAGGCCTTGATGCACACAAGTTGACGTAATCAGCCTCTAACAACCGTAACCATCTTCCTTCGTGACAAATACCACTCCAACCACTGGGGTTTCCACCAAACCCAGTTCCCCTCTGATTCCCAGTGACTTCAATTTTACCTGGGATCCTGATGCTCTCCTGGGTCAAATGCTGCCTTTGATGCTAAGGCCAGTCACTCTAAGCATTATAGCACTGCAACCAACTCAAACTTTCTAATGGTCCATTAGCTACCAAGAGAAAAGGTCCCGTCCAATGAGCCCTACAAGAAGGAGCAGGAGAGATGGGTGTATTGAAAACAGCATACATTGGAATTTTCAGCATTTCACAGATAGCCTACCCCACCACACCAAGCTTGGAGGTAGGAATAAGACAAAGCTGCTATCCTCAAATAGGCAACAATAGAAAGATTCCCATTCGTTCCCATTTGAAGGCCCAGAGTTTGCAACTGGAATCATTCCCTTGGAAATGAGGCATTATCTCTTCAATTCCTGACATAGTAAGCTCCTCACCTCTGCACGGTCAGTGTGTAATCTGCTCAATTTCATTGGGTGGCCAAAGGCCTCCTGTGCTTTATGATAAATATGAACATTACTGGTGGGGGCATTCATTAGAACAAAGAGGTTTACATGAACTTTTTTATTTTTGAAAAAAAAGACATGCAGTCTCCCACATGTTTAGACTCTGGATGGGGGGGGGGGGGGCGCGCAGGGGGAAACGTGCATACTCCAGGAAAGCAAGTGAAGACCCTATCTACCAATCAGCCCTGAAGGTGGCCCTGAACAGAAGGAACCAACTGTGCTGCTCCAGGAAAGCAGACAGAATAGATAACAGCACATTAGCCACAAGGTCATTCAGCAGTGCTCGCTCTGATTAAACACAGCCCAACAACTTTTTGCAGAAATGTCCCCACTCACCGGCTTCACACAGGCCAGTTCAATCACAGCAAACCACTTAGCGATTGGGAGACCCCTCCCTCCCTACCCAAACACTATCTCCTTTCCCAGATCCAACAGCTCTCTAACTCTTACGCACCCTCACCACTTCAAACCAAGTGGGCAAAACATCAGGAGAGCCCGACTGGGGACAAGCGCTTGGGTGATCATTTCAAAAAATGCATTTTCAGCTAACTTTACTCCCTCCCGGTGAATTGGGTGCATTTCTCCTGATCCTGATGCTGGTCTCCTCACACAGAAGCTGAGAAACCCCTGCCCCAAACTTTTTAAATCCAATCTTTAATCCTAACTGGGATTCAGGGAAAGAGCAAATCTCTCCCCCCAGCCCCTCAGTCTCAGTCGAATGTCTCATTAAAAATGAACTCCACATATAAATGTATTCCCTTCTCAATGATGGGGTTTTTCCTCTCTCACATTATAATAACCAAAATGTGACAAACTCTAAAAAGGTAACAAAGGCTGCCAAAAATCCTCAGATTCAAAACGATGGCTCACTTTCTTCCAGTCGGTCAGCCATTTTGAAGCATTGAGGTTGAAGATTTTTCCCACAAACATTTCCTTCCACCCCACAAAATAAAAGTCACGACTAACCTACAAGACAAGGCAGACAACAATCAGGGCTCTACCTGGTAAAGGTGCACCAAATTCAAATTAGTAACTTGCGTACAATGGTCACACAGCTTCTTCAGTGGTCAAGCACAAATATTCTACCCACAAGCAATCATACTTTCCTACAAATGTCTTAACTGATCACTCCAAAGGTAGACTTAGACTCAATAGTGTCACCCTAATATTATAACCCAATATGTTCTCTCCATGAGGAAAGGGCAGAATTTACAATCTGTTGAAGGAGATAAGTGGACTCCTTGTGGAAATTCCATTGCACTGCACTGCAGCCTTAAACATCCTGAGTTTCACTCAGTATTACATGGTGCTAACCTTTCTCTCACCCTCTACCTTTCCAAATAATTGAACAGAAACTTCCTTGGCAACAAAACTCCAGCAGGGAATATTCCAGTTTAAGAAGCTAGAATTAACAGCTCCCATGACAACTCCCCACTCCCACCCCCCCTTCATTGTTCCTGCATCTGCTGGTTATCATCATCGCACTAACAGCCCGTGCTCGGTGGGCGATAACGTGCCAAGCCTCTCCTTCGGCTGGAGAAGGAAATACCACACAATACTTCCTCAAGCAGCTGGACTTGGCTGCTTCCCCATTTTCCTTCTCCCCTCACCCCCACCCCAAAGACTTCCACCAAACCCCAGAATTAACTGGGCAGATTCTGACCTGTGGGGTAAAGTAGCTTGCCTTGTAAACACAGACTTTGTTGAATCACCCACTGCTGGAAGAAAGATTAAAAATCAGGGATATGCAGGAATGTAGAGTTGAGATTAATATCCGATCAGCGGTGATCTTATTGAATGGGAGAGTGGGGCCAGTTGGCCTATTCCTTCCTATGCCTTTGTATGGAGATATTGCCTTGTTCCTCCCTCGCACCCGAAATACAAACAGCAACCTGCTCTTCACCAAGACAAGCAACAGCAACCAGGATAGCTCTCCAACACCACCAAATTTCCTCTTCTATGGGCACTGCCAGGTACAAGAGCAGCAAGACAAAGCAAGCTATTTGGTCGAGTTTGGTACCCATCCCAATCTCAAGAGGGCAGGAGTGCACAACTGACGGGGTTTTTTAAACTGGCTGAGCCCATCTCAAAAAATTGACACCAGTCTGAACAGCAGTGCACCACAGAGAGGGGAGACACAGAACCCACAAAAATAGGACAAACAATCCAAACTCCCATTGGTTAATGGGCCATCTTCTGACCCACCACAAGCTCGCTGCATGTCACGTTTGGGTCAGATGTGTTTTGGCAGGAAGAATAAAGGAGAGGTGGTATGAAATTAAGCGATGACTCTAAACGGTCATAAAAGGACATCAAACGCAAGATATCAAGGTAATGCTATAACGTGGGTCAAGGTCAGGAAGGAGTGTTGCCAGGGCTGTTAGGAACATTCACACTTTGGAGTCAGCGGTTTCAGTCCAGGGAGCTGAACACCAAAATTCCAGTGCTCAATATTAATGACTCGACCAACAGTAAAACCAAAAAGGACCCGCCCATTTATTGTGTGTCAAGTTGCTGCAGTGGCTCCTACATTACATGACAAGACGTCAAATAGTACTCTACTATTCGCGGTCTGCTGAGGTCATGAAAAGGGTTTTGTTTTGAAAGTTCTGTCAGGGGTCACTACTTGAACACAGATCCCACTTTGCTTAACTTCTACGCGGTCAGTATCTCTGGAAAATCACTGCCTCCTGCCCCTCAGCAGCTCTGACTACAAACCTCAAGGACCACTGACAAGCCAAGATTTCCTTAAGCAAATCCTTCGACCGTAAATCCTACATTTTCCTGCCGCATGCGAATAAAATGTGACATCAAAACACAGGAACTAGGAGTAAAAGTAGGCAAATCAAACCTGATCCAATATCTAATACAATTGTGACAGATCTCACCTCAGCCTGAACTCCACTGTCCTATCTGCTCTCTGTGACCCACCACAAAGCAAAAACATTTGCCCATCTCCTCCTTGAATACAGCACACACCACACTCTGGGGGGTAGTGAATGCCACAAATTCAGCTCAGAAGTAACTCCACCTCAACTCTGTTTTAAAATCTGACACTCCTTAGCCTGAAGCTGTTACCGCTCATTGTCAATTGCCCCACATGGGGCAACATCCACTCTCCTCTGCACCCTCTCCAGTGTCTGGGCATCTCATTTACATTGCTATAGTACATGAACAATGGAGCGACATCCAATCAGCAATCCTTCCCTCAAACACAAAAAGCATCAGGATAAGGCCGAGCCTTTCACAACCGAGGTGCCAGGACTGTACTTTTCTTCCTAAACTCCTCTAGCCTTTTCTAAGTTGGCCTGGGCCAATTAAATGCCAGTTACTACAAATTAGTGGTGGTCCATGTTTCTAATCCATTCTTCAGTCTTCCACCTACCATATCCCACCAGTGCCAACAATCCAGGTGCTCCCATCAACCTTTAGGCCGGTCCAGCTCCTCCTGTTGGGAGAGTTGATCCCTCAACGTGCCCTTAACGGCGATGGGAGATCAGCAGAAAAACATGACAAGCTCATTCAGGTCATTATTTTACATTAGAGGTAACGGAGAACTTGGAAGGCCTCTACTCGACATCTCAAACATTCACAGAACAGGTGTTGACCACTCCAGCCATCACGTCTGCACTGGTCAAAGGTCTGACGGCACCAGACCATTCTTTAGAAAAACTCAACTGGCCACAATAACACCTTCCCCCTCACAACAAGCAATTCGTTCTCTACAAAACAAAAAACATCTTGACTTGCTCTGTTCTAACCCTGAACCGATTTTATTAAAAGGTCCATTAGCACAACAGATTAAAAGAAACCCAGGGATTTTCTTACAGGACGTGAAGGACACAGGATGAAGAGCGGCTGGCTGCAATCAGTTTTGGGATAAGCGGCCTCCAGGCACGGATAATAAGCGTGACTTGGGTTGCTACGGTGACGTTTGCAGGGACGCTCAGAATCCTCGCCAGTCAGTCAGACCGACCGACCGTGACTTCTGGCGCCACAGCAGAGAAACAGACTTGTTAAGTTGGCCATTCACCACTTCACAACTAATACTCGCAATTTCAAAATCAGAAAATCCCAGTTATCAATTCCTTCCAGCTCCTTCACTGGTGCCGCTTTCACAAAATCAAAGGCTCGCTCCATATATTCGTGCCAAAGACAGCTCTACTTCGGACTTGTGCTTTCAGGCGTTAATGGGCGGTGATGTCAAGGGGGCTTCCATTGTAATCGTACCTTGATGAGTCGGCTTTTCCTCAGACCGCACTCCCAATGACCAGACAGCACCACCCTGGTTGAAGGTGCCAATGAAGACATGAAGAGAAAAAGTTTGAAGGGATTATGGGCCAGGTGCAGGCAGGTGAGGTGGTCTAGTTTGGGATTAGGTTCAGCGTGGACTGGTTGGACTGAAGGGTGTGTTTCCATGCTGTAGGACTCTAAGACAATGGCCAGTGCTTCTTGACTTCAGGGTTAGTGTGTGTAAAAGAATGACAAGAGATTGAACAAAGCCACCAAGACCCAATATTAATCGTCCCTGCCCTGTCTCTCCCACCCAAAAGGATGTCTAACCTAGTTCCACTGTGGGAGACACAATCTTGCCTCCTCCTTGCCAGTTTCCAATCCAGACACATGAGCACATCATCATCACCCCAGTGCCAAGGAGGTGCTGCATTGTCAGAGGTACCGACTTTCAGAGGAGGTTTGAGGCTCCAGTTGCCCTCTCAGGTGAACCTGAAGCACTTTACCCAAGAAAGGGCAGACTAGTTAAACCTAGCAGCTGGCAGCCATACTGTCCTCTCAACTGAGATTACAGAAACCGACCATCATGTCAGAATCATGGCGGTGTTTCTGGGAGCTTGCCGTGCTTCCTATATTAAAACTACTTCACTGGCTAAAAAAAGCAGTTTGGGACAACTCATTCTCCCCCCACAATTCGATAAAAAAATCTGGAAGGCTCTCCAACGCAACCTGCAGCTTGCCCTGCCAGTTCTATCGTGTGCAAAGGAAGATACTGGCCAAGACCTTGCAGCTGGGGGTGGAATTATGTACCAAGAGCACAGGGCATTAGGCAGCTATATCCTCCATTTTCTACATTCACAACAGTTCGGTCCCCCCTCCTCTCCTTCTCGCTTGCAGCAAGTGCACCTGTAAGCAGTTCAACTCACTGACTACTGGCAGCTTGCCAGTAAGCAGCCTTGAAATGTTCTACAACAGAAATATTTACACAACACAAACCACTCAGTTCTGTCTCCCGTGTACTCAGCACTCCTCACAAGTGTCAAGTGCTGCAGGTCCTTAAAGCTGTCAGTTGGGAGCTGGGCAATGAAGGAAATGGCTAGACTGTATCTGCTCGCAGCGGAGCACCATGTCAGTACAGAAGTTAAAGTCGAGGCACCTGGGGAATTGAGCGATTGTTTCCAAATCATGAAAATGGGGAAAATAACAGTACTGAAGAAAAAGGTTTACAACCTCAGTTTCTGCTCCAGAGCTCAAAACTAAATTTGGAAGAACCTGCAGCTGAATTAGCCAACGATCCACAAATTCAGGAATTATTTTCAATTGATATTCAAATGTGGGGGGGGAGAAGAGGAGGAGGAAGAAACTAGGTAACTACTGACCTATAACCTGTGGGAACCTGGAATCTATCACTGATTGCAAATTTGGATAGGTTGGAGCTGGTCTGGGGGCAGTGTGGGATTGCAATGAAACAGAGATGGAGGATAAAACCTAAGAATTCCCTGGTCTCCGCAGCCCTAAGACAGAGGAATGTGAAGGCTCTCGAGGACCAACTTCCAATACAATAACAAGCAACAAAATGGCAAATATAAGAATTTGCCTCATCCCCAAGAAAAACAACTTTTGGTCATCTCAAAAAGCTCATACGGGGAAGAAAGTGGGTTTTACGGGAGCAGAGTAAATCCAGGTTGTAATGAAGATCATTCACTACATAACGCGACTCGCAAGCGAGTGAGACTGTGCGTTCAACTGGGCAGACGAGTCACAGGCACACAGAGCAGAACTGCGCACTTTTATGGATCATATTGGCAGGAGCTAAAGGCCCTCAGAGAGACAGACTCATTAAACCACAAGTCCACATTTCCTTAAACTGTTTCCATTTCAAGTCAATGATATCTAACAGCTCTGGCCGTTTGGAATGGGTATTGAACCTTCTAGGCTGAAAAAGACCTTTCCAAAGTTTGAGAATTTGGGAGGTTTAAAGAGGACAAACCCACCAAAGTAGGAATACAGGGGAGACAGGAGATGTCAACAGAGACTAGCATCTGAGATACCTTTTTAGGAAATTCCTACAAGTCAAGCCAATCAATCACTTTCCACTTAAGTGAACGGATGGGAACATTATCTGTTAAAACCATTACTCAGAGGGCATGCCAGATCACAGCCTTTAAGTGCATAGGAGTCTGGATTAGTTGGGCTTGCCATTACTGAGTTCATTGGCTATGTGCAGTAACTCCTCTATAGCACGGGTGATGTTCTGGTAAGGTACAGCACGTGGGCCACAGGAGGAGGAGGAGAGAGAGGTGCATTAACAAACTAGCGCAGCAGTTAGTGCGAAAATGCAAAGACAACACAAAGAGGTACTCACCTTGTCTGCTCAGTGTCAGCCATTTTATTCACCCTACTTCGCCCCCTCATGCTGATCGCATTCTCGGTGCCTGAAATAAAGAAGGTAATTGATCATAATTCCGCTGCAGCATTCACTGAATTCCAATTCAAATCACCATCACATTCAAGGACTGGAAAAACAGCCCAAATACAACAAGTACTCAGTCGAGGCTGGATGGGAGCACACTATCCTGAGTCACCGGGCTGTGGGTTTAAATCGTACTCTAAAGACTGGAGTACTGAAGCTGAGCTATGATTTCAATACTCGAGGAGTGCAGACTAGACACTAAATGCACACCACACCCACCCTCTCCAAGGGGCATAACCCTGGCCCCTCAAACATCATTGAAATGTCAGATGCTCTTGTCAACCACTCTTTGTGAGAGCATGCCACTCACAATGTGATTGCTGCGGTTCCAAAAAGGCTACACTTAAGTAATCTGACATTGCAAAGAAAATAAAAAGGTGCTATATAAATGCACATCTTTTCAGCTAAGCGATACCCGACACACCAGACAAACCCTGCACATTACGCACAGTGGACAAGGCCAGACTGTCTTGCCCCCTATAGATAATCACTAAGTTGTCAGTGAACCACAGGTACCAGCTGGTGGTACACCCTCATGGGAGATGGAAATAAAACTATCAATACCGCAGCCCCCAAAGCTCTACCTCCACAAACAACTGTGGGCCCAGGTACAGAATTTCAAATTGATGGAATTAAACCTCAATGAGAGTGTAAAAACATCTGATTTAAACAGGTTATTTGAGATTGACCCCCAACCACCACAATCCCTTTGGCAAAATATTACCAACAAAATCTAAAACAGCGTACGCACATGCCTCAAACTAGCAACTGGGGTTAGGATTCGGTTCAGAGATTTGGAAAAATACAAGTCAATTGTGCACTTCCCATTTTTGGAGGGAAGATGAAAGTGGGGGGCTGGGAGTGGGGTGGAAAAAAATGTCAAGTATAAAAAGGTTGTAATGCATTGTCCACTCAAGATATGAAATTACTCAATAATAATACCCTATGATATGGCCTTGAGGAAAGCACAAGATATGGTGTATAGTCCAGATTTGTAGAGGGAAAATAGAGTTGAAATAGATCCAGTACTGAACTGGCCACAACACCTCATATCAAACTATACATGCAAGTTGAATTTTCTTTTTCAACAGATAACATCTTCAGAAATGTTTACTGGGAAGTGTTATTGAATATAAGTGGGAAACAGCCAAGTTATCAGTAGAAATAGTCAGATAGACTATGGCGAACTCCAATAGGAGTTACCATCTCTGACGGGGAAAGATAGTGGCTTAACATGAGCTGATACAGTGGAGGCGCAGTTACATTCATTTCCACATTAAGAGAATAGGAAAAAACATAACAAAACAAAGCTTCCACTTCCAGGTCCTATCGGGTTACTTCTGGTAGAAAGCACTCTGCAACACTACAGAGGCCCTGTATCTCCTTCCAGTCAAACAACTGAATGACACGCTCATTGAGCAACTCACACACACACACACACGACGGATAGCCACATGGACAAACACAGGAAGATGCTGGCAGCCATCAAACTGAACGTTAGCATGCGGCAACTCCATTAGGGGCAGGGCAAGGGAAAACTGAGGAGAAAAACGTAAAGGTAAAAGTGCCCCTTCCAACTCCTGATTCCGAACCAAAATCAGGAGAAGTACGGTCCATAGACCGCAAACATACTGCTGTTTCTGCAGCCATCAGAGCTCGGCTGAGGATGGAGAGAACCCCATGTCTTTGCGTGGGATGTGACAAAATGAAAACAAAACGAAAAACAAAACAAAAGGTATATTAGAAAACGGACAGTGAGAAAACACAACTCAACTCAAAATAGGTTCAACGTTCCCATAGGGTTAAATCCACAGAAACTGACACATTTAGCTATAGCCTTGCAGAGCACCTGACAGGGTTAAGTACCAAGCTCCTCCAAGAAGTAGTTAAGAACTCACTGTGCACAGCCTTAACCTTCAAGTTGTCATCTGGGTGCTTGATACAAGAAAAGGTCATCCATTGGGAAATGATAATGATGTGGGCATGCTGTTCATTCTTGCTTGGTTCTCAGTGCAAAGATCAGGCCTATAGTGCTGCAACTTCCACTGGGTAGGACAAGGCACCAGGTTTCTCTCTCTCACACACACACAGTGGATCGAGGATTGACTCCCCCATGCTATTGGCACCATCTTGCTCCAGATGGTCCATCGAGCCAACCTCCCTCGCCACCCAGTCAAGAGTTGCTGTGCCAACATTCCCTTTCACATGCATATTGTGGCCTGCAGCTATAGATGACAGCAGAAACTCCAAACTGCTTTCCATCGCACAGCCGGCCAGGAAGCTCACCAACTCTTACCACCTGATACTGGTGGAATTTGAAGACTGATCCTCAAACTGTTTGGACACGTGATGAACACACCTTCCTCAGTCATCAAGTCCCGGAGAAGGTCTTAAACCCAGCCTTCTGGCCCAGAAGCAGGGAAACAATGACTGGGCCACAAAGCCTTGCGTCAGGCCCAACATTCAATTCCAAAAGCAGCCCTACACCGTCATCACTTCCTCAAAGGATTTGATGCAATCATATTTCTGGTCAATTCTTATTAAGTACCAGTCTGCACTACAAAGGAAGAGAGACATCTTCAGGTTCAAGCGAGTGTCAAGAGAACATTAATCCAGTGCAGGAAGGAAAAGGCCAGTGCTCACTTTGACACAACTATGTTGACTGCTCATGATCAAATAACTTGAATTGCTCATCACTTTAGTCACTTAGATGAGTAACTTGAAGTTAACAATAGACCAAGAGTATCTCAGTAACCTTTAACTCGATCAAAGGTCCAACCTTAAAAGGCTGAGCCATTTTCTTATTGCAAACTAACTCACTGTCACCAACCCAATGATGCTCGCACATGAACAGTCCATGAAGAACAGAAACTAGAGATTATACCAAGTGTTATTGGCAGTTTGATCGTCATACATCAGTTTGAATGGGGGGGTGGGGTTTGGAGCAAAGAAAACTCATCAAGATCAAATATTTGGCAAAAGCTTTGAATTGTCATGATATAAAACAATAGCAACTGATAAGATTCAGATAATTCATCCTTTAAATCAACCGAACATTAGTTCTTTTTCCCCTCCCCTCTAACATCTGTAAGCTTTCAAAACTTAAAACTTGCTGCCATCTGAGCACTACTTCCGGCTCCCACTATCTTCAATCCTGGGCGTTTCTGCACACAAAGATCTTTTGCCAGGCACCAAACACAAGATGTTTCCACTCACACATTCCCTCCCTACACTGGCATCTAGCTCTATCATGTTTAACAGAAATACCCGCGCTGGCGATTTCCTGCATCCAAGCTACAAAACAGAAAATGCCAGTTAAAATAGCAGGAGGGGGCTTGAAACAGCAACATTCTTGCCAAGGGGAGGAACTCTTGTGACCCAATGCAGTTATCTCTCCACACAAGCTTTTCTTGTCAAAAGCCACAACGACCAAGAAGGAAGCAAAGTCTGAAACACATTTCAGCGACCACCAACAAAACAAACCTGCAGGAAGAGTCTGGGGGAGGGAGGAGGAAGATGAGAAGCGGGAGAATAGAGGGAGAGAAACATGAGGGGGCCAAAAGGGTTAGATGAATGACACACACACACACTCTCCTTTCAACCCATTCCAGCTAGAAGAACCAAATTTGCAGAGAACAACATTTGTTTCCAAATTGACAGTGTCCAAGCAAACTCCCTGCACCCTCCCAGATCTCAAACTCTCTCTTTGGTCTCTCTTATCAAAAGAACATCAGATTTCAGCAGAATGGGTCCTTGTACACAGTTCCAATTCATTAACACTCATCACACTGGCTTAGTCAGTACCTCTCCAGAGTCACTGCGTTCAGATTGGACAGAATTCCATTTTTAGGGAAAGGACAAAAGGGAACACATTAACATGTTTGACAAGATCCAGGGAAAGCAATGTTTAATTAAATTCCCAAATGCTCTGCTCTCCCTTTTCCATACAGGGGTGCAGTACCTCAAATGCAATCTCTCCATGCTGTTGCACAGGAAACCTAATGCAGCTTCACCCAAAGATCAACTTCAACCTGTCTCCCTCACCTTGACACCAGGAAATGACCATTCAGCCTGTCAAGATACCCACTCATGGCCTGCATCTGAGCCCTGACCACAAACACAGAAGAGGCAGCCTGGGCTGACCACTTGAGCAGGGAGAAACACTTCCAAAAGGTCCGTTATTTTATTCTTGGAGACCCATCCTTATACAAAAAAAACCCTTGCATTTATATAGCATCTTTCACATTCCGAAGATTGTCCCAGGACTTGACATCAAGATCAGCAAGATCCCACAAACATCAATACTCACAACCAGATAATGTGTTTGTAGTGTTAGCTAAAGGCTAAACTAGATTAATTGTTCATACTCACCTTGGGACATACAACTTGAGACCATCCTCATTACTCACCAGTTTCACTCAATTGGACTATTAGGTACAACTGACCTCATTGATTTGGATAAGAAGGGAATGAGAGAGACATGTGGATGGACAACAGATATGACTCTATTCCAGACCATATCCAAACAAGTCATACCGGAAAATGCCTGGATGAGGGCCAGTCCAGACTCTCACGTGGAATATCAACTCTCCTGCTGTGTGCCAGAGGTCACGAGTGGGTTTCACTTCTGATGGGGACTGAGGCTAACTTGGGGTGCCAGGCAGAAACTTCAAGGGGTGAAGTTTGGCGCTGCAGACCCTTCCCCAGCCAAATGGGACTGGATCTCAACAGAAGGCAAGGCCCTCAAGAGAAGTCATCAAATTAGTGACTATTGATGTTCTCCAATGTCGAATGCTACTGTGGTCAAATCCCTACATTTGGAGACAGGGAAACATCCTACCTATACTGACCCGGTCTATTCTTTGAATTATTCTGTAGATTTCTTCTGAAATCTTAGAATTAGAATTCCTACAGTGTGGAAACAGGCCCTTCAGTCCGAAGAGTATCCCATTCAGACCTATTACCCTACATTTCCCCTGACCTACACATCGCTGAACACTGCAGACAATTTAGCACGGCCAATTCACCTAACCTGCACATCTCTGGACCGTGGGAGGAAACCGGAGCACCTGGAAGAAAACCACACAGACACGGGGAGAAAGTGCAAACTCCACACAGAGTCGCCCGAGGCTGGAATCAAACATGGGTTCCTGGTACTGTGAGGCAGCAGTGCTAACCACTGAGCCACTGTGACCATTGAATACGTAGAAAATACAGGTGCAGTAAGGAACCACTACTCACACCAGGAAACCATCCCTTAGATCCTCACCAGTCACCACATATGCAGCACAAGGTTGCACGAGGAGAACCTTGGCATGCCAACCTGAGGACCCTGGCACAACCCATACCTGGCATAACTGAAAAGTTTGTAGGTCAATAAAAGGGCAGCACAGTGTTAGTGTTGCCCCCCCCCCCAACGCGTGTCTGCGTGTGTTTCCTCCGGGTGCACCGATTTCATTTGGCACTCCAAAGGCGTGCATATTAGGTAGACTGGCCATGCTAAATTACCCCGTATTGTCCAGGGATGTGCACGGTAGTAAACTCAGGATCACAGGGATGGGTTGGTGAGTGAATTTGCGCAGGATGCTCATCAGAAGGTTGGTGCAGAATAGCCTTTATCTATGATTCTAAGTGCGCAACCCCTGCAGTACTGTCACTAGTTTAGTAGGGACTTCCTTTCTCATGTTACTCATACTGGAGTATCTGCATTTGGGAAGGTAAACGACATGCTAATACATACGAGCGCTCTTCAGTGCCAACAGAACCCTAGTTCAGAGTCACATGCCTCAGATCACTCAATTCAGAGTGGCATTAAGCAGGTACTGCACTGTCATGGCTCAGGTAAGTATTCTACAGCACTATGCAAGGAACAGAAATTAGTCTCTTCAAGTCTCCCTCTAATCATCAGGGCCAAGAACAGGTAAAGTTCTACAGTCTATCATTTACTTCACCCTGCACTAATAGTGACCTACCAACAACACTCCAAAATTAAAGGAGGACACAGCTCTGGGATGTTTGGGAGAGGTTAGGCAAACTGATGAGATTTCACCCTTCGTCATCCCAGCGATATAGCTTTCTGGCAAGCAGAACAGGTAGCGAGAGTCAGAGATGTACAGCACAGAAACAGACCCTTCGTGAGAGGATCTGAAACTAGTAAATAATTTAATGGGAAAAAAAATAAAGCCACGCTGCATTCCCATTACTTGAGCATCTTCAGAGACGGACAAGGAAATGCAAACACATGCACCGGTCTCACATGCCTGAGCACTCTGCTGTCCAGTGGGTGGATAAAGCTGCTCGCTAGTATCTGAAGGTGCGAGACTTCTCCATCGCTAACAGACAAGGCCTACGATACAAACCATAGAAAGTTTTTCCACGTTTATCTACAAAACTCACATGTGGCAGGGAATGGGCCAGAAATGGACAAGTGGACCCAAAATCCTTCCAGATGCTTGGCCAGCATCAATACCTCACACCTCCCCAACGCTAGAGTCTAAACCCAGACACTGGTCACCACCCTCCCCAGACTTGATCAATGACTCACGTATCCTCCCTCACGCGAACATTCGGCCCCTCTGAACCTATTACTCAACCTCCAATCCGACCAGCACTCACTCGCAGGTCGAGATTAGTGTTGGAAAAAGTACAGCAGGTCAGGCAGCATCCGGGAGTAGGGGGGAAGAAAAAAAATCGACGTTTTGGACAAAAGCCCTTCATCACTCTCAGGTGGCCACTGATTTTCCATCACCTTAACACTTCCAGATCGCCATCTACGACCCCAGAATTGAAAGCCTACATCGCCTCAACCACCACCTGGGCGCTCTCCCATTTTCTCCCACTGAAGCCTCCTGTACATGCCCGCTCCCAAGCGGTGGCCGGGCAGTTTTCAGTAGTCGTAGCTTCCTGTGAGAACATAGGTGCACTTCTGTTTTAAAAAAACACCACGCATTTCACCGGACCTCCCCACTTCCCCATTTAGACCAGGCGGCCCCATTCAGTGCTTAAAAATGTGTTGCTGGAAAAGCGCAGGTCCCATTCAGTGCCTCGGCTTTCATCTCCAAATCATGTCTGCTTTCACGGTGAGATATTGCAATAAAGACTGAATCCGAGTGTCTCCTTCACCTGGATAGTTCTTCCCTCGGGGACCACGCGACACACGTGGGGTGGGGGTCCTCGACGCTCAGAAACGTACCTCCCATCTGTTGCAATAAATATTTGGGTGGGGAGAGAGAAGTTTGAAGGCACATTAATGTTTGGGGTGGGGGCTGAAAACGTGTTGCCTGCCACACTCAAACGTGCGGAGAATTGGGTCGAATGCAGTACCGGTGGAAGCTGTTTACGGGGAAAACAGCGGGTAACAAATTCACAAAGTTGACGGTTTAATTCCGTTTACACCGTGCCCTGCGCCCGATATGAAACAAACGGTCCCGTGAAAATGTACCGGCCACCACCAGAAACATAACTTTAAACGCAAAGAAAAGGAAGAGGGAGGTGGAAAAGAGAGCGAGAGAGAGGAGATAGAACAGCTTCCGAAATAAAAGTACATTTCAATTGAGTGGGATTTCATGTCTGGCGCGCAGATATCTCATTCCCAGCTCATTTAGTTTTTTTTTAAATAAAAAAGTGAGCGCTACAATCAGAGCGCTCGGCGAGATGAAGAAAGCGTGGCCCCCGGGAAGGGAAGAAAATAAATTCGGGGAGGAGAGGGAAGAGATTTTTGCGGCGAACTTTGCGCCCAAGTGTGTGTTAAAAAGGCGCGCGTCTGTTGTGATTTGAACTGCACACGGTCAGGGCTGGAGGGGAGGGGTGGGATCTGCAGCCTACAATCCATGTCTATATTCTAACCTCCCACCCCGTAACGCGATTGCTTCCATTTCCCCTTTCGATTTCAGCTCGCCTTCCTTTTTATTTTGGGAAAATAAAAACCCTCCCCACCTTGGACGCCCACCCCACCCCGCGTTGCCCTCTTCTTGAGTCTCACTGTTGCACTTTGTGCCTTTTGTTTCCCTCTTCAGCAGGAGGAGGGGGGTGTGTAGATGGAAGAGGAGGGAGGAGGAAGGGGGAGGGAGCGCTAGCGCGGGGGGGGGGGGGGGGAACGAGACGATGGAAAGGCCACAAGCCGGAAGAAAGGCCTGCTACAACTCAACTTAACAAAAGTGGCGCACTTCAGCCAAGCTGCCGGAGCAGCAGCGTGCAAAATCTATCCTCTTCCAAACGTGTTTTGTTAGCCGGGGAGAGAGGGTGGGTCGGGAGAGAAACAGACGAATGGAAAGAAAACGCTTACATTTATTTTACAAAAATAAAACACAAGCACAACAGGGGTTACGATGAGGGGGGGGGGAGGAAGAGAGGAGAAAGAAAAGAAAAACCACGCACCAACGAAAATCAAACTCGTACCCAATCTGCACGAATAAATAAAGCTGAAATCCACACCCACGGCGCTGAGAGATCGAAGCGAACAATTAGATTTGGGGAGGAAAGACAGAGAGAGAGAGACACACACACACGGAGGGAGGGTTCCCACGTGTTAGCGACTCCGCCGCGACCAGCCCGAAACTTACAAAGCGGTGAAGTTACAATGTCCGGACATTCGAAAATGGAACGCGGGACGGCAACAATGTATCAAGCGTTGGAACCTTGGCGATTGCAACACTCCATCCCTGCCCGGCACCTTCAGCGAAGCCCCCGCACCAAAAAAAAACCAACACACCAGACCAGGCACATCAAACAGTGGGGGTGGGAGACCGCGAGACTTTCCTCGCCGCCCTTTAACACTTCCACTCCGGTTGTCTCCTCTCTCTCTCTCTCTCTCCCACCCCTCCCCCACCGCCCCAACCCAAAAAAATAAATAAATAAGATGGTGTGTCCCACAACATCCAATTCCAGGTTTCTTTCGATTCTGTAAATTAACGTTATGATCATTCTCTACCTGGTACATTCACAAAAAAAAAGCTTGAAGGCACATGGACAACACACACCGGATTGTAGCTGTAAAAAAAAATCGAGGGAGAGGGAGGGGTAAAAAGCAGTGATGTCACGGGGCTTGCCAATCAGTGTGCATTTTTTTCAAAAAAAAGAGAGAATCCAGTCGATTCTTATTTGTAATTTCATGGATCTGGAGGCAAGCCTTTCCCGATCCAGGGCACGGGGTAGATTCTGATTTACATGTTCCTCCTTTTTTTGGGGGGGGGAATCAGAGCACAGCCCTAAAGCTCAAACATTCTTAACAAAGGGGCTGTTAAATCAGCCGTCTCCCCCCCCCCACCAAACACACAAATAAAAACAACCCACAAAAGTTAGTCTGTAAATGGAAGAATTTTGAACAGCAGCTCCCGTGAAAATGGACGGCTGACGAAAAGCAGAGTAACTTTTCTGCATTCGTTCGATTAGTTAAAAAAAAGTTATTAAATATTACAAGTTCGCGGCAATCTGCAACCAGTTCGGGCAAAGTAGGCAATCTCCCGAAATTGTTGAAGACCTTTTCGGATTTGAACTGGAACCGCCCGCCCAATCTTTCCCCCCCCCTCATTCGGCGCTGTTTTGAAAAAAAAACAAGGCGAGCACGGCTTTTCAGAAGCCCCACTGACATCTTAAATCACTTCATTCCCCGCCCTGGTTAATGGTGTGTCTTTCCCGCTGCACTTTGCCGTTACGGATAACGAGAGAGTCACCAGGAGAAACTGCTGTATCGAAAAACGTGTTTTCTTTTAAAAAAAAATTTTTAAAAATGGTCACACCTTCTGCCTGACCATAAACAAACATGTATGACAAGATGGAGCACTTATCAGAAATTTAGAACGGGGGGGGGAGAAACGGACAAACGCTACGGAGAAAATCATCATCATATGATTTAGGAAGCATTTTGTATCATTCGTTCATAAAATGCTATTTGTACGCCGTCCTTACAAGTTTCAGCTTTCCCATTTTGTTAGTGAACATTTTACATGAACAGAGAGCCAATTTAAATAACCTGATCCATACGCAAGTGAATGGAAATGGAAAAACAGATTACAGCAATTTATTATTGAACCAAGTTAGTAGAATTAAAATAACCAAATCGCCCTAAAAAAACTTTCCAGCTTTTCAAAATAAAGGCAGCTATAAAGGCAAAATACTGCAGATGCCGGAAACCTGAAATTAAAAATAATAAGTGCTGAAAATGCTCAGCAGGTCTGACAGCATCAGTGGAGAGAGAAACAGAGTTCTAAAGGAACATATTGGGCTTGATTTGATTAATTATTGTCACGTGCTGAGATACAGTGAAAAGTATTGTTTTGTGTGCTAACCAGACAAACCATACCTTACACAAGTATGTCAGGGTAATAGAACAGATTGCACAATATAGTGTTACAGTTATAAAGAAGATGCAAATTCTAATATATGAGGTCCACTTGAAACGTTAACTCTGTTTTTCTGTGCACAGATGCTACCAGATTTGTTGAGTTTCTCCAGCACTTTCAGCTTTTATTTTCACTACATAAACATTCCTGCCAGTCGAGTCAGTAGCTTTTTTTATACTCCACAGTCAGACGAGAACAAGGCTATAGAGTGGTAGCTCGTGCTCCATTGTCCCTGCTCCAGTTAGAATTTCTTTTCAAGCCTCCACTGCTTGACTGTCAGAACAATACCTGGGCCTAATTGTTACAATAAAATTGTGAAGTCTTGCTGTCCACACTTGGTTTGTTTTCCCTTAAGTTTAGAAGGATGGAGGAAACAAGGTGTCTGATAATGATGAGACAGGTTTGACAGAGCAGATAAGGGAAAAACTATTTCTCTGATATGGTAATCCAGGGTAAGGGGAAGAGGCATACAATTAGAATCAGAATAGTAGTGACCCTGGGCTGTGATTTCCCTCTACAAACCAGGCACAGAATTCTTGTTGCAGACTGCAGTGCACATTGGGAGTGAGCTATCTTAATATCTGGGAAATAGAGAACTTACATTTTAATATATTACAACCCAACCAGGAGCAGAATAAAACTTCCTTCTTCATCCGAACTCTCATAATGCACCAATAAAGCAAATGCCCCTCCTCACGATGCCGCATTAGTACAAAGGCTTCTGCCATTTCAATGTAAACACGTTTTCCAAAGCAGGTCAGAACAGGTACCTGATGAAGAGCTTATGCTCGAAATGTCAACTCTCCTGCTCCTCGGATGCTGCCTTACTGGCTGGGCTTTTCCAGCACCATACTTTTTGACTCTAGTCTCCAGCATCTGCAGTCCTCACTTTCTCCTCTCGGTACAGGTACTGACAATTGTTATGGTCTCTGTGAATTGGATTCCCAAGGATAGCTTTTTGGCTGCAAAACATCTACCGCTGGGAATTTTGCAAAACAAAAATTGTTCACAGGATGTGGGGATCTCTGGTTAAGCCACCAATTATTGTCCATTCCTAAATGCCCTTGAAGGTGTTGATGAGCTGTCTTCTTTAACTACTATATTTCTTGGTTGTAGGAACACCCAACTTCCTAGAAGGGAACTTCCAGGATTTTGTCCCAGTGACAGTGAAGGAATGCATTATATTTCCAAGTTAGAATGGTGTGCAGCTTGGCGCAGAACATGTAGTTGGTGTCATTCCCTTACATTTGCTGTCTTTGTCCTTTCGGGGGGTGGGGGTCACGGCTTTGGAAGGCGAGTTACTGCAGTGCATCTAGTAGACAGTACACACTGCTAACACTGAGTGTCAGTGTTGAAGGGAATGAATGCTGAAGCTAGTGGTTGGGGAGCCAATCAAGCAGGCTGCTTTCTCCTGCATTGTCTTGAGCACCCAGTGTGTTGTTGGAGCTGCATCCATCCAGGCAAGTGGAAAATATTGCCTCACTCTCCAAAATTGTGCTTTGTAGATGGTGAGGCACACTTTGGGAATCAGGAGGTGAGTTACATGTTGCAGACCTCTTAGTCTCTGACGGCTCTTGTAGACACAGTATTTACACAGTGCCTCCAGTTCAGCTTCTGGTCAATGGTAACCTCAGGATGTTGATATGGGGAGATTCAGCAATGGTAAGTTAATTGAATATCAAGGAGAGATGGTTAAATTCACTTGTAGAAATGGCTATTGCATTGCACTTAAGTAACAAATTACATCTGTACCACCTAATGTCTAACAATTTGCTGCATATAGACATGGATTGTTCAGTATCTGAGAAGCTGTGATTGTGCAATGTTAAGCATCAATCTCTGGTGAACATTCCCACTTCTGACCCCATAATGGAAGTCATTGTTGAAGCAGCTCATGATGAATGGGCCTAGGACGTGAGGTTCCAGTGTTGGATGGAGATAATCTAAACTCATTTCCACTTGCAACCAGCAGACACAGATTGTCAGGGCTCAGTTGCCATCCATGTTCATGAAGTCTTCAGCTAATTACGAGCACCACAGCTGAAGGCTGGGGAAATAGTACCATAATGGTAATATCACGAGACTCGGAACCCTGAGGGTCATGGGTTCAAATCCCATCGTAGGAGTTAATAAAATTTAAACCAAACTAATAAAATGGTGCCTGTGAAACCATCATCAATTGTTACAAAAACCCAACCAGTTCACTTAATGTTTTCTAGGGAAGGAAATCTACCATCCATACCTCATTGGCCTATATGATTCCAAATAAAGGACAGAGTAGTTAAATGTTAAATGTCCTTTCCACTTAGTTTACAGGGCAAGTAGGAATACAATGACATTGGATATCCTGTTAAATTTTATTTTTTAATATTCTACTCTCTATTGGGGAGAGACACAAGGCAAACAGTTCTACCACTCACTGCACAGGGCAAAGGAGCCATATCCACCAGATGCTATGTTCTGCTAGATGTCAGATTCAGAGCCGTAGCTCTTTGGGATCATCTGTAAAGAAACCTGCATCTTCTAATTCAGAGGGGGTTCAGTGAGAAAACACAGGAAAAAGACAGATGGGTTGTTTGGTCCTTCAAGCCCATGGCCACCAATCAACACGATCACAGCTCATTCTCTAGCTCAACATCATACTCCCCTTATCTCTACATACCTGCTGATGCCATTAATGTCAAGAAATCTATTTACTTCTTCAATATATATTCAGTACCTTAGGCTTTATGGCATTGGGAATTCCACAAGTTCACCTCTCTGTGTGAAAAAAATTCCTCCTTATCTTAGTACAAAATGGCTGATCCCATATTCTAATATCATGACCCCCTGTTTTAGACCCCTACTCCCAGCCAGGGGTCACATTCTCCACAAACTCCAATAAAT
Source organism: Chiloscyllium plagiosum (assembly GCF_004010195.1). Classification (NCBI taxonomy): domain Eukaryota; kingdom Metazoa; phylum Chordata; class Chondrichthyes; order Orectolobiformes; family Hemiscylliidae; genus Chiloscyllium; species Chiloscyllium plagiosum. Next base: position 9,202,192 of record NC_057722.1, on the reverse strand, counting down.
ATAAGCTTATAAATATAAGCACCATGGATATCCAATCCCTCTACAACTCCATCCGCCATGACCAGGGCCTCCAAGCCCTCCGTTTTTTCCTCTCCAGAAGTCCCCAACAGTACCCTTCCACCGACACTCTCATTCGTTTGGCCGAACTGGTCCTCACCCTTAACAATTTCTCCTCCCACTTCCTCCAGACCAAAGGGGTAGCCATGGGCACCCATATGGGCCCCAGCTGTCTCTTTGTTGGCTATGTAGAGCAGTTGATCTTCCGTAATTACACCGGCACCACTCCCCACCTCTTCCTCCGCTACATTGATGACTGCATTGGCGCCACCTCGTGCTCCCGCGAGGAGGTTGAGCAATTCACCAACTTCACCAACACATTCCACCCTGACCTTAAATTTACCTGGACCATCTCCGACACCTGGCTCCCCTTCCTGGACCTCTCCATCTCCATCAGTGACGACCGACTTGACACTGACATCATCTACAAACCCACCGACTCCCACAGCTACCTGGATTACACCCCTTCCCACCCTACCTC
>NC_057722.1:9200903-9201267 GCF_004010195.1 Chiloscyllium plagiosum | reverse complement strand
ATTTATTGTATCCGTTGTTCCCGATGCGGTCTCCTCTACATTGGGGGGACTGGGCGCCTCCTAGCAGAGCGCTTTAGGGAACATCTCCGGGACACCCGCACCAATCAACCACACCGCCCCGTGGCCCAACATTTCAACTCCCCCTCCCACTCTGCCGAGGACATGGAGGTCCTGGGCCTCCTTCACCACCAGACGCCTGGAGGAAGAACGCCTCATCTTCCGCCTCGGAATACTTCAACCCCCAGGCATCAATGTGGACTTCAACAGTTTCCTCATTTCCCCTTCCCCCACCTCACCCTAGTTCTAAAGTTCAGCTCAGCACTGTCCCCATGACTTGTCCGTGCTTGTCCTACCTGCCTATCTC
>NC_057722.1:9196354-9200859 GCF_004010195.1 Chiloscyllium plagiosum | reverse complement strand
TCCTCTAGCTTATCTCTCCACGCTCCAGGCTCACAGCCTTTATTCCTAATGAAGGGCTTTTGCCCGAAACGTCGATTTCGAAGCTCCTTGGATGCTGCCTGAACTGCTGTGCTCTTCCAGCACCACTGATCCAGAATCTGGTTTCCAGCATCTGCAGTCATTGTTTTTACCTAAATATAAGCAGAGTTGAACCAATCTCTTATCATATGACAACCCCAGGAATCATACAATCCTTAGTGTGGAAGTAGGCCATTTGACCTATCAAGCTCACATCAACCCTCCAAAGAGCAATCCACCCAGACCCACTCCCCTGCCATATCCTTGTAACTCTGCATCTCCCATGGCTAACCCACCTAGCCTATATATCCCTGGATACAATGAGCAATTTAGCGTGGCTAATCCACTAAACCAGCCTGGTGAAACTTCACTGCACTCCCTCTATGACAAGTATGCCCATTCTTAGGTAAGGAGGGCAAATCTACGCACTATATTCCAATTATGGCCTTACCAAGGCCCTGTGTGCCTGCAGTAAGACATCCTTGCTCTTGTACTCATACCATGTGCCTTCATACTGCTTGCTGCATCATTGATTGAAAAGATTGAAAATTAGGAGCCATTTTACTCTAGACTTATTTCATTCAAAATTTGCACTCCAACTACCAACCAGGTTAGAAAGGACAACAGCCCCTTGATGCACATAACCAGTTCAAATCTCATTGGGTTATCAGTGCTCTTTGTTGAAACTCAATGATAGTACTTTGGCCACCAACCCAGACTTGACCTGGTTATTTCCAAGAGAGCAAAAATAGGAACAGAAAATCAAAGTGGTGGCTGGGGGGTTTGCTAATAAAATAATTGTGAATGTATACATTTTTGAAAGGGCATGGGAGGCAATTACACATGGACTTATATGTTGCACCGTGCAATGGTTTCAAACCATATCCTTAACTGACAAAGACAAAGTAAAAAATGATCAATTGTTTTGTCGTCAATCGTTTTGTTTGACAATGCAGAAAAGTCTTGACATTAAATTTCGATTTGTGACTGTATTGGTTCTGTTCCTCCGGTTAAGAAGAGAAATACTGCCTCCTCTGAATAAGGTTTATCCAATCTTCAGTCTGTTTTATCTCTGAATCAGTAATAAATCCAAGTGATGACCTGGCTATGAAACAATTGCAATTTGCATAGGAACAGGAGTAGGCCATTCAACCCCTCCAGCTTATTCTACCATTGAATTAGTTCACAGCTCATCAGTATTAACGCTTTGGATTTGCAGTCATTATAACCACTGCCAAACAAAAAGCATTATCAATCTCAATTTTGCAAATTTCAAGTGACCTCCGTCACCCCCAAATTTGACAACTTTGGTTTTCAAAAAGGGGAGGGAGAATGACATTCCTAATCTCCTGCATGCTTTGGGAGAAGACAGGCTTCCTGACATCAATGTTGAATAAATTACCTTTAACTTTTAGGCTACGCCAACTTGTTTTGGTTTCCCCCACCAATGGAAGAAGTGTCTCTCAATCGATAGATATCAAATTCTTTAATCAGTTTCATTATCAATTAACAATGACTGATGTAGAGTCTTTTAAAATTATTTTACTACTATTCTAAAGATAAACTACAGTGCGAACTTTGATACACTCCCTTGGTTATCTATCCAGTGGCAGGGCTTCAATCACAATACACTTCTATTACACAATGGAAATTAGTTGTACAAGCATACTTGTGAGCACACAAATTAGGATTTGGAATAGTCATTCTGCCCTTCTACACCATGCTATTCAACAAAAAGGAGATCATCTACTCACTTCACCAGGAATAAACTGCAGCTCTACACCAATCTCCCAAACTAGGCTTCACAGGGAACCTAAATCAAAACCAAATATCTCAGTAAGTCCCCAGCTGGGAAGAAATCCATTCCAAAGTTACAAGTTGCAGTTTGTATGATGTTCCAGTAACCAGTGTGCAGCTGGATTGATTTGGTTCAGTATGCAGCCAACAGGTGAAGTCAACTCAGATTCTGCCTCTAGTTTTGTTGGAGGTAGTTAATCTCAGTCACGGTAGCAAACAGGAAAAGCATGGGGATAGAAAGTCAGGGTTCCTGCTACGGAGCATGACCCAGCAACAACTGAAGGAGAAAATTAGGCTTTTGGTCTTTGGAGAGAACAGAATTGAGCTTAGCTGTGAAACAGCATAATGTATTATTTGCCAATACGCAACAATTTAGGTTAATATTAATGGCTGTATGGACAGGGTAGCAGAGAAAAGCTGGACAGCAGGTACAGAGGTACAGCAGCATAAAAGATCACAATTGCAAGGGCTGCACATTTTGTGCTACAAAACTCCGCTCACCGAGAATTGAAGTGATATATTACACTGGGGGATTTTCATTGTGCTGGGTTAGCACCAGAATTTCCATTTCAAGTACCCAAGTTCAACATCAGGAACTTTCAGGTAAGATTTAATGCCTAACTAAGCTCCCTTACTTGAGTCACAAATTCCCAACCCGAACTGATCCAAGCTGAAAATGTGTTGCTGGAAAAGCGCAGCAGGTCAGGCAGCATCCAAGGAGCAGGATGCTGCCTGACCTGCTGCGCTTTTCCAGCAACACATTTTCAGCTCTGATCTCGAGCATCTGCAGTCCTCACTTTCTCCCCGAACTGATTCAAGGCAACATCCTTCCATTTCCCACAATGGCATTCTGTGATCCATGTGAAATTGCCAACTAGTATTGAATACAGGCCAATTTAGCCTCTCACTCCATTCGGGGTCTCCGGGTCTCTCGATCTGGTGGTCTTGTCCCAATGTGAGGTCTTCTTTGGCATCCAGGTATTCCAGCTGCCCAGCGGGTGATCCCATCCAGGAGTACAAAGTTAAAAAATCATACACCACCAGGTTATAGTCCAACATTAGCTTTCGGAGCGACGCTCCTTCATCAGGTGATTGTGGAGGGCTCGATCGTAACACAGAATTTACAGCAAAAATTTACAGTGTGATGTAACTGAAATTATACATTGAAGAATTGATTGTCTGTTAAGCCTTTCATCTGTTAGAATACAGTGATAGTTTCACTTCTTTCATGTGTAAATCACAAAACCTTTTTTTAAAGTTGCATTCTCGGGTTAGCTGTTAACAATGGTGATAGCTAGACAATATGTTGAAGCTAGTGTGCTTCCAATTAAACCTGTTGGACTATAACCTGGTGTTGTGTGATTTTTAACTTTGTACACCCCAGTCAAACACCGGCATCTCCAAATCATGACGACCATCCAGGAGTGGGGGTCTCGGCCTGGCATGGTGGTGTTCTTCAGCAGAGGTTTCTGACCCAGTATCCTGCATCCTGGCATGGCTGTCTCCTCCCAACTGCTTCTTCAGCGTATTCCATCATTCCTGAGTCAGCTTTCCCCGAGCCCAGGAGCTGTTAACTGGACTGTGATGAACTGTCTTAATTTTACATTTTTTTTAATTACGTATGACTTCTGTCATTGATGTAGGCACCTTGGCGGGGAAACTTATAAAACTTTTCACTTTATTTTTCAAATTATATGCGACAATAAATTTCTGTTCTGTTTTATTCTATACTCCCAGATCACTGAAATTGACTGAACATGTGTGGAACCATGTCCGTGAAGAAGCAGAAGGATCGGTGTCTAACTCATTCAAGCTCAACCTCCATCTTCCAAACAGAGCATTGTGAAGTCATATCAAGAATATGTAGGAAACTGAAATGGTCTGGTATCCATTTCTGAGGTTGGTACCAGATCTGCATTTTAGGTACCACTCCAGGGCTTGCCATTCAGGGCAGGAGCGTGCATGACATGGCTAAACAGGTCGATAATTGACCTGCAAATCCTTCCAATACATCCATTATGGGTGGTAACAGTGGGAGAATTTCCTGGTCAACCATGCTTAATGTAGCTATCGCCACGTGCCTCGATCTCTAACAGGGAGGAATGCTTACAATCTCTTGCGGACTGTGTATAATAAAGGTAGAACCATCCATTTTTTATTTTCTCCAAATGGATTCCTATGGCCATCTAGTGGTAAAATCTCAAGATTTCAGGGCCAGAATGTCCCATGGGTCTCACCGAATGCTAGTGAACTATTAAGTGTTGAAGTACTGGGATCTGGATGATCATCTCCAGAACAAGTTTTTCCTTCAGATGTGAACTTTACATAGCCATGCAGAGAAGTGAAGCTGTGAAGACCTCTCCCTTTCCGTGAGGGAAGCTAATCGGCCAGTTAAGGAAGACCGACAGAGTCATACAGATGTATAGCATGGAAACAGACCCTTCGGTCCAACCCGTCCATGCCGACCAGATATCCCAACCCAATCTAGTCCCACCTGCCACCACCCGGCCCTTATCCCTCCAAACCCTTCCTATTCATGTACTCATCCAAATGCCTCTTAAATGTTGCAATTGTACCAGCCTCCACCACTTCGTCCGGCAGCTCATTCCATACACATACCACCCTGTGTGTGAAAAGGTTGCCCCTTAGGT
>NC_057722.1:9162890-9195349 GCF_004010195.1 Chiloscyllium plagiosum | reverse complement strand
ATCCAGCACTTCCTCCTCTGTAATATGGACATTTTGCAAGATATCACCATCTATTTCCTTACAGTCTATATCTTCCATATCCTTTTCCACAGTAAATACTGATGCAAAATATTCATTTCGTATCTCCCCCATTTTCTGCTGCTCCACACAAAGGCCACATTGCTGATCTTTGAGGAGCCCTAATCTCTCCCTAGTTACCCTTTTGTCCTTAATATATTTGTAAAAACTGTTTGGATTCTCCTTAATTCTATTTGCCAAAGCTATCTCATGTCCCCTTTTTGCCCTCCTGATTTCCCTCTTAAGTATACTCCTACTTCCTTTATAATCTTCTAAGGATTCACTCGATCTATCCTGTCTCTCCCTGACATATGCTGCCTTCTTTTTCTTACCAAATCCTCAATTTCTTTAGTCATCCAGCATTCCCTATACCTACCAGCCTTTCCTTTCACCCTGAGAGGTATATACTTTCTCTGGATTCTTTTTATCTCATTTCTGAAGGCTTCGCATTTTCCAGCCATCCCTTTACCTGCGAACATCTGCCTCCAATCAGCTTTCGAAAGTTCTTGCCTCATACCATTAAAATTGGCCTTTCTCCAATTTAGAACTTCAACTTTTAGATCTGGTCTATCCTTTTCCATTGCTTTGATTTGATTCACAGCAATGCTGCCAGCACAAGACTCAGCGACATAGAGGCAAAAGATTTGTTCTCAAATATTTTGCCACTTAAACATTTTAATCGTACCACTAAACTTCAAATTAAAACTTACCAACTGTGTTTACATTGTCCCTATTTAACATTCATCCAATGAAATCAAAATTGCTGCAATTTAGGTAAAGGAAAAATAGGCCATTCAGCCAATTGAATTGGTGCTATCTCATCAAATTCAAACAACACAAAGCTATTTCCTGTCATACCCTGTCTTTTCAAACACTAATTCTCTTTTAAAGTGAAAGCAAATTAGAAACTAGGGTGCTTTACTAATTGATAGCAGACAATGGAATCATAGAAGCATAGTCTTGTAATTATCTGACCACAGCTTATTGGGAAATGGTAGTAGACACATCTGATTCACTGATATGTAGCTGCTAACAGCACCATATAGAATGATCTGTGGTCTCTGTGGCAATAGACCCTCTATAAATAAAAAAACTACCAAATCTGAGTTCAGATAAGCTCACCTTGGCACATTCTCAGCACACCCCATGTATTTTTACCATCAATGCAGGACTTTGGATGTGTATTTGCTGGCTGCTATCTTTGCCTACATCTCTCATGCAGCAACCTGCCTCAAACAGGGAAGAAACTGAATGAGTGAGTAAATTTCTTTTGGGTAGTATGAGCTGAGGGAGGAACACTGATCAGGACTCAGATCTCCCCTCCTCTTCTTTCACTAATGGCAATCGTATTTGTGGCTGGTTCCTCAAAATTTGATTTTCTTTTATGAAACCATAATTGGCACATTTGATTGGCCACAACTTTATAGACCTTTAACACTTCTATTTATAAAATATTAAAAGTGTATTGTAATACAGCACTTTTTCCTGTATGTAACACCATCCCCATTCCACTAAAATGATGGCATTATCAAAATGAAACAGTCGTTTGATCCACCAGGGGCTACCCCAAAGAAGATCCGAAGTCTTAAACTATGGAAATATAAAAAGTACAAATTGAGCAATAAATACTGGCTTGACCAAAACTCAAGGTCTCTACACACACACACACACACACACACACACACACAACCTCCTGAGGTTTCAGTTTAATGACTCACCTGAAAGGTGAGCCCTCTGACAGTGCAGCACTCCCTCAGTACTCCATCAGCTTCAATGTTTGTGCTCAGGCCCTGGAGCAGGATTTGAACCCAAGCTTTCTGACAGAGGCAAAAGTGTGATTCACTGAGCTACAACTAATGGACGTATTGCCAAAACAAGTCAGCACTTCAGAAATACCAGAAGTTAACTGACCTGCTAGTTCCCAACCTAGAAATGAGTAAAGGAGTCATGTTACTGCTGTACAGCACCTTGGTTAGGCCACTTTTGGAAGACTGCGTTCAATTCTGGTCTTCCTGCTATTGGAAAGATGTTGTTAAACCTGAAAAGGTGCAGAAAAGATTGACAAGGATGTTGCTGGGGTTGGAGGGTTTGAGCTATGGAGAGAGGCTGAAAAGGCTGGTGCTATTTTCCCTGGAGCATTGGAGGCTGAGGGGTGACCTTATAGAGTCTATGAAATCATGAGGGACAGGGATAGGGTGAAAAGCTAAGTTCTTTTTCCCAGGCTAGGGAAGTCCAAAACTAGAGGGCCTAGGTTTAAGGTGAGAGGGGGAAAGATTTATAAGGGACCTAAAGGGCAATTGTTGCATGCAAAGGACGGTGCATGTGTGGACTGAGCTGCCAGAGGAAACAGTGGAGGCTGGTACAATTACAACATTGAAGAAGCATCTGGATGGGTATATGAATAGGAAGGGTTTAGAGGGATATGGGCGAAATGTTGGCAAATGTTGATTTAGAATATCCGGTCAGCATGGACAAGTTAGACTGAAGGGTCTGTTTCCGTGCTGTACAACTCTATGACTCTACAAAGTCAATAATAAGTGCCCTACATTGAACGTGACCGCAAAACCACAACTAAACCACAAAAGGCCAGGGAGTGATGTGCAGAACTGGCTGGTCATGTCACCTCAATAGCCAACTGCAGTATAAGTGTATTCATATTTAGTTACTTTTACATGTGTAAAAAAAAAGACAAAACAAGTAGCTGCAGCTGCTGGAGATCTGAAGCAAAAAGGTAAAGTGCTGAGGAACGGTGCTTTGATGAAGACTAGGGACTTGAAATGTTACCTCTGCTTTCTCCCCACACACATGCTGCCAGACTTACTGGGATTCACCAGCAATTTCTGTCTTTGAAGCCAAATCAAAAGTGCTTCATAAGATCATTATAAAACAAAACATGGCACTATTCTACATAAGATATTACAGAAGATGACCAAATGCTTGGTCAAAGAAGTGAGCTTTAAAGTTGATCTTGAAAGGAGGAGTGTGAGAAAGGCTTAGAGGAATGTAGGCCTCAGGGGATTATGGGGCCGGATTAGTTAGAGAAAGAGAGAGAGAGAGAGAGAGAGAGAGGTGGGGGGATGATGTGACCATGGAGGGATCTGAAAACAAAAGTAAGAATTTGTATGGGCAAGGAAAAGAGGTGTGGCTTGACAGGAGCTAATGCAGGTCCATGAGCTCAGGGTTGATGGGTACATGGGACTTGTACTGTATTAAGACATGGGTAGCACAGACTTGAAGTTTGAGTCTGAATGAACTCAAAACCACTTCGAGAGAAATCAACTTTATAATAGCAATCTTAATTTTGATATACCTGCACCTTTGTGCTTTATTTTAAAATAAATCATTTGTCCAAACCAAATAGAAGTAAACAAAAATATGTTGTTCCCACATTGGCCTGATTAATAAAGGTCGGAAAATGTGGCACAAGACCAGACTAGTCAAAAGAAAGACTCAACGGTTGATTTCCAGCTTGTGCTAAAGTTGCTCCTTCGCATCTTCTATTATGATAAAGGCTATGTAAGAACAGATGTTGCTGTAGCTCTCATATCAACCAGGATAGCATTTTAGAAAGAGAAACAACATCCAAAATGGCTGCCTCCATCAATGTTAGAAATGCAAGTCCCTTTATGCAGTAAACTAAGCTTCTCCAGAGATGATTAAAAGCAGATAATGTTCATCGGAATCTAGAAAGTTGGCTCCAGAGGGGGTGAAGTACTTTGTCTCCCAACCTCTAACTCTGGTTTTATTTAGCCCCCTCTCCCTCATCTTCGGGAGTCTGCATGGCTTTTACCAAGCACCACATGTAATTGGAAAACATGGGCACTCATAGGTAAAAAGTACCACAAGTGATTTGGTGATGGGAACAAAGCTGTTTGGTTATGTGTGAAAACAGCCTGGATATAGAAAAAGAGAAAAAAAAGCTAGATTCTGATCTTTTGTGCCCCTGGTCGGCAGTCTGTGTTTATTTTCAAAATTTGGTGAATTGATTTTTTTTCCTTAAAAGAGCTAGAGTTTTTCCCCCATCAGGGATCTGGGTTAGAGAATGTTGCACACATCAATCCCACACATCTGCAGGTTAAGGTGGGTCATAGGCTCCCAGGCCAATTATTTATTGTGTGGTGCTAGTCTATCCCTGGAGCAAACATACGTGGATTGCACGCATGTTTTTAGTTATTTGAAACATCTTTTGGGTGTTGTTTTGAAGGCAATTCAGCTCCTGACCTTTGGGCATGTGATGTGGAAAGAAAAGTAGGTGTTAGGGAGCAGTCCAAAGAACCCCCTCCTGAACCTGCTCTGGATAAAGCATCCATCTGGATAAAGTTCAAGGTGAGGGCTGTGATGGGGCCATAATTCGGGACTGCTTGCCTTTGTTTTGTCCATGCCCAGGTGACCTTGGAGTTACAGCACATTGTATTCACTAGTCCCTACGAAATTGTTCAGGATAGGTGGACACCATTGGTGCTGTGGTACATTGGGTTTTTTTCCCCCTCTGATGATATCTTGATTTAGTTTCTTTTAGTTTTCCCCTCTTTGGCTTTTTGGGTTAGAATGAGTTACTCTTGGGCAGTATTTTTGCATTTCCTAAGTTGGTTTATTAAGGAAAAAGAATTGGATTCTTCTTCATGGGCAAGGGGTTTGGCTTCTGGACCAGGAAAGAGCCCAGAGGGGAAAGGTGGAAACTAGTGTTGTTGCTTGTGAATCTCTGAAAATCTTTTGCTGCCTAATTCAACACATGGACATGGGTCTGTCAAACAGCATCAAACCATCTGACCAATCCACAGCGTGCGAAATCAGAATAAACAATTCACTAGTTGAATCTTTCAACTGGTTTTCTCATGAAAAACATGTTTAACACCCTCTTGAATATGGTGGATATTTGCTACCTTGTTCATTGGGCCACTCTCATTGATTGCAGTTCTTTGGTTGTCCTTGGTCGCCAACCCCAAACCTTTAACCTGCTGAGACCGACAATGTGCAGTGACAAAACCACAGCCCAGCAACAAAGGATACAAAGCAGGAAAGGGAATTGGTCAACACCAAAATTTACATTGAAATAAAGAATGAAAGCAATAGGGTTTCCAGGCCACTGAGTTTGGGGCAGCTGACTATGGAAAAGATTCTGCTACCCCACTATTGATGACTGGACACCAGTCCTGACAGGTCACCATGAGTCTTCCAGAATATTGGTAAGCCACAGGGGTACAATGTATAAATGCGAAAGGCAGAGCCCCTGCTTTGTTCCCCTGCCAATCCCACTTTTATTACTGACTACATAGGCCATATGTTACACCCTGACTCTCCATTGTCTGGAAAACTGGAGGACATGGCCTTCATCATGGGGAGAATGGCTAATGCGAGTTTTCTCATGGTGCAACCAATGAACTAAGTTTCTTCAAAAGAATGTGGATATTTTTGGGGGCATGGGGGGTGCTGGGGTGGACAGAGGATGGGAGAAGAAACTCAGCTCATTGCCTTGACCTTCCCTTTACCTTGACAGGGTCAGAGGGCCCCTAGTTGCCGTCCCTTGGTGACAGCACATTTATACAGCACCTTTAATACTCGAAAATATCCCAAACTCTTCCGAACAGTGGAATCAGAGACAAAATGATTTTCAAGGAGGTATCAAGAACTTGGTGGCAGAAGTGGGGTTTTAGAGAGGAGAGGGTGGATGTGTTTAAGTCATCTTTTTTCATAAGACAGCAGCAAAAGAAAAAAAAAATCAGATATCCAAACCAAAGTTTCAGAAATAACTCAGTAGACATCTTCTAGGCTTTCTGTGAACCTCCTCAGGATACAAAGCTCAATGAGTGGTTGGGTTTAGTGAGGGAATTGGTGCTTCTGGATACTAGGCCTAAGGTGGCAGTCTCTTGGCAACCCGGTGTAACCTCAGCATGGACTTCTGGCCTTGAGATGATTCCAAAGTGGTCTCCCCACCTCAGGGTGGAGCCTGGCACAGTCTGGAGTCAAGGCCCAGTGCAGACCGAAGAGGCTGGTGTGGACTGAGTTGAAGGGACTGTTATTCCAAACTTTTTATTTACATATTTTCCTAATTTATTCCTATGAACTGTAATGCTGGACATTTTATTTCTATATACGTTTCCCCCAAGAGTTTGTACTTAAGGTGATGTACAATTGTACCTAAGTGGCACCAAAAGTGGCAACTTGTAAATTTTCCACTGTACTCATTTGAGTATGAGACAATAAAGCGAATTCAATTTCTAATTCTAGATGCCTGCTGACCCCCCCCACCACACATAAATGAGCTTGGAGCTCAATAAATAGCTGGATTCAAGGGGAGATCATTGCTACTCCAGATATTCCAATTCTGGGCACCCCTCTTTAGGAAGGATGTCAACGCCTCTGAAAAGATGCAAGAGGAAATTCATTAAAATGATACCATGTGTGTGACAAACTCACTGCCTGAGAGGTTGAAGAAATTGTCTTCTCAGAGAAGAGAGAGGGTTAAAACAGGATTTGACCGAGGTGTTCAAAAGAAAGCATTTGGCAGGGTGAATAGGCAGAAACCGTTTCCAGTTGCAGGATGATCAGTAGCCAAGGGTCACAAATAGCCAGAGGTGAGACGAGAATTTTGTTTTAACTCAGTGCACTATGATCGAGATTACACTGTCTGGAAAGGAGAATTGGAGCAGATTAAATTTTAACATTTAGAGTCATAGAGATGTACAGCATGGAAACAGACCCTTCAGTCCAACCTGTCCATGCCGACCAGATATCCCAACCCAATCTCGTCCCATCGGCCAGCACCCCGCCCATATCCCTCCAAACCCTTCCTATTCATATACCCATCCAAATGCCTCTTAAATGTTGCAATTGTACCAGCTTCCACCACTTCTTCTGGCAGCTCATTCCATACACGTACCACCCTCTGCGTGAAAAAGTTGCCCCTTAGGTCTCTTTTATATCTTTCCCCTCTCACCCTAAACCTATGCCCTCTAGTTCTGCACTCCCCAACCCCAGGGACAAGACTTTGCCTAATTATCCTATCCATGCCCCTCATAATTTTGTAAACCTCTATAAGGTCACCCCTCAGTCTCCGACACTCCAGCCTGTTCAGCCTCTCCCTATAGCTCAAATCCTTAAAATGGATTTGGATAAATGTTTGAAGGGGAGGAAACTGCAGAGCTTACAGATTAGAGTAGGACTATGTAACTTGCTCTAAGAAAGATCCAGCACAGAAATGATGGGTCTCAAGCTTCTACAACACATAGGGCAGGGCCAGAAAGACCCAGTGCAGTGCCTAGACTGACACTTAAAGAATTACGCAGGGGTTGGCAATGGCTTAGTGGTATTATCACTAGACTATTAACCCAGACACCGAGGTAAAGTTCAGGATTCGAATCCCGCCATGGTAGATGGTGGAACTTACATTCAATAAAAATCTGGGAGTTTTAAAATGACCATGAAAGCACTGTCGATTATTGGGGAAAAACCCATCTGGTTCACTAATGCCCTTCAGGAAGGGAAACTGCCTTCCTTACCTGGTTTGGCCTACATGTGGCGCCAGACCCACAGCAATCTGGTTGACTCTTAACTGCCCTCTAGGCAATTCGGGATGGATAATAAACACTAGTCTAGCCAGCGAAACCCTCATTCCTAAAGAACAAAAAACATTATTTGGCCAACGACCCAGAAGGGAATCGATACCACATCACAGAGTCATAGAAATGTTCAGCACGGAAACAGACCCTCCAGTCCAACTCGTCCATGCCCACCAGCTATCCTAAATTAATCAAGTCCCCTTTGCCAGCATTTGGCCCATATTCCTCTAAAGCCTTCTTATTCACATACCCATCGAGATGCCCCAAGAAGGAGGAGAAACTAAAAAAGGGTCAAACGAGTCACTAGCCTAGGTAGGGTGCAGGGCCTGGGGAACCCCCCTCCCTTAGGCAGATAACACTATATAGAGGCCTACCCTCCCCAGGGGGAGATCACATTGAATGCACACACCCTACCTCAGCTCTTTAGCTTTTACCTCCATTCCTAAGGTCTCAACACAGGACCCCAAAGTGGCTCCAATTCTTATTACTCTCGGGACAGTTGTGTTGGCCAAAACACCAGACTATTAGAAGTCTAGTGGACTAAATGATACTAAACTGGAAAAGGGGAGAGAAAGGTTAAGTAGATTAATTCTTTTTGTAGCAAAGATCAATTATCCATTGATTGGGAGAGATTGGGTTCATGTGATCACTTCACAGCACTGATTTCAGAGTGGTTAACTGGTTTCAAAATGTTTTTTTCATCCATCTAACTACCTGCATCACTGTCTCGTAATATTCAACACTACTGCACAGCCAGCATCCTATGTATTTCCCCTGACCATAGGAAGGGTGTACAGAGATATGGGCCAAGTGATTGCAAATGGAATTAGATTATTTTAGGATATCTGGTCGGCAGGGACAAGTCAGACTGAAGCTGTACATCTCTATGACTCTAAGTTGTATTTTTTTCTGATGTTCACTGATCTTGAGTATAAATAAATTTAGACAAAGCCACTCATCCATTCCTTATTGGAAAGGTACAGCCATGTGCACATGCAGGTCCAGTCCCCCAAAGACATACCGACGTTGAATTATTTGTGAACACAAAAACTACGAGCATGAGTAGGCCATTTGGCCCATCAAGCCTGCTCTGCCATTCTTTATGATCACGGCTGATCACCCGACATAATAGCCTGTTCCTGCTTTTCTGTTGATTCCTTTAATTTCAAGTGCTTTATGCAATTCTTCCTTGAAATCAAACAATGAAGTGCAGCCGCTGTTATGTCAGCAAACATTACGTCTGTACAAACAGCGAGATCCCATACATTGTCTGGAATAACTTTCATCTCCTCTGCATGGAGGGGAGACAGGTTTCTAAGTGTGTAACATGTTATTCACAGCCCTATTAAAACATGTACCCCACGCTCCTATAGCTCGGACTTCCATTTGTCTCGGTTCCTCTGAATCTATGCCCAAGCTTAACCAATCAAGCATCAGAGAAACATAGAAGATAGGAACAGGAGTTGGTCATTCAACATGATCATGGGTGGTCACTGAACTCAACACTCTGATCCCACCCTTCCCCCTTATCCCTGGGCCCCTTTAATCACAAGAGCTATATTTATCTCTTTCTTGAAAACACATCCTCAATGACTTTCTGTGGTAGTGGATTCCACAGGCTCACCACTGTCTGGGTGAAAAGATTTCTCCATCTCAGTTATAGAGTCATAGAGATATACAACAAGGAAACAGACCATTCGGTCCAATTTGTCCATGCCGACCAGATACCCTATCTTAATCTAGTCCCATTGGCCAGCACTTGGCCCATATCCCTACAAACCTTTCTATTCATATATACCCATCCAGATGTCTTCAACCATGATCCTTGGTTCTGGACATTTCCCACCTCCCCCCACCAAATCAGGAACATTCGTCCTGCATCTAACCTGTTGTGTGTAACATGTTATTCACAGCCCTATTAAAACATGTACCCCACGCTCCTATAGCTCGGACTTCCATTTGTCTCAGTTCCTCTGAATCTATGCCCAAGCTCCCCCCCCCTCCCCCATTCATTTCAACATTAGTTCCCAATTCGGAGGAATGCTCACTGGACCCAAAACGTTAACTGATTTCTCTCCACAGATGCTGCCAGACCTGCTGAGCTTTTCTAGCAACTTCTGCTTTTTTTCCCCCCCATTTAATACAATCCTAACTGACTCAATCTCTCCTCATACATCAGTCCTGCAGCTCCAGGAATCAACTTGGTAAACCTTCACTGCAATCCCTCTACAGCAATGACATTCTTCCTCAGATAAGGAGAACAAACTGACACAGTATTCCAGGTATGGCTTCATCAATGCCCTGTATAACTGCAGCAAGATATCCTTATTCCTGTATTCAAATCCTCTTGCTATGAAGGCCAATATACAGGCTGCCTTCTTTATTGCCTGCTGCACCTGCACACTTACTTCCTAGTGTGTGAGAACTCCCAGGCCTCATTGAACATGTCCCTTCTCAATTTACAGACATTCACATAATAATCTAACTTCCTACCTCCTATCTAACCTCACATTTATTCACATTATACTGCACCTGCCATATATTTGCCTACTCACAACACGTACAAAATATGAGATATTACATTTGGTTACCTCATCTAAGTCATTTACACATATTATAAATAGCTGGGGTCTTCGTACCAATCATACCCCACTAGTCACTGCCTGTCATTCAGAAAAAAGACCTATTTCTCTCTATTGTTTGTTTCTTGTCTGCTAAGCAACTTATTTTCCATCTCAATACACTACCTCTAATCCCATGTGCTTCAACAGTAAACAGATCCACATCGTCTGGTGCAGAGCAATTGGCCACTACAAACAGCCTATGAGGTGAAATACTGGCCTGAATACCATTCCTTATTGTCATGGAATCCACCTGGGAGGGCAAACTGGACCTCAGTTTAACAACTCATCCAACTGATTAGTCCCGTCCGACATTGTGGGTTCTACCTCAGTGGAACACTGGAACATATAGTTAAGATTGATGCTTTAGCCCTTAAGGGGGCACAAGCTGACTGAGGAATCAGTATTGCCCACTGAACCAACACTGGAGACCCTAATACAAGAGCTGCTTGGATACTCTTCATCCAACCTGGGCTGTGGTTCAGAACCTCATAGCTGTTCCTTTTGGCTGCAGAAGAATTGTGCGCTCACAGATTACCCCAGAAGCAGCCAAACCTCACCATCCACACCTCAGCACTCTGCAGTTGCAAACCCTGAATAATATTCTGGCACCTCACTTGGTGACTGCAGTGGCTGTGAATGAATGCCTTTGTCATGACCCCGGACAGACTAGGCCTGAGTTTAACTGTAAACAGCTGTAGAAGCAGGTGCGCCTGAAACCAGAACGAAGAAACGCAGTGGAGGGTGCCAGGCGTGTTTCAGTTCCTGGGGACCCTGTGCTACGAGACGACCACAATTCGCTTCAACTTTGGGAAGCTGTATAGTGTCCCTCAGTTGGCAGCACGGGACTCACTCTGACCTGAGCCAGATAGGGTTTTAACTACCCCAGAATGGAATCTTAACCTAAGGACGTCGGAAATCAAGCCAACTGTGATATCAACTGCACTATCAACGCTGGGTCACATCAACAGTGCTGGGCAGTGTAGGTTGAAAGCAAGACACAAACATTTTCCTTTATTTACATGCAAATAGGTTTCTTGTGCGATACTCACTTCCTCAATTTACTCCAGTATAAGGGACAGAATTATACCCACCCATGTTTCATCCTACCCTTCCACCTTAGACAGCATCTCCAAGTGACCTTTATCCCAGAGTTCAGACTTGAGCAGACAGGTCATAGAGTCATACAGAACAGAAACAGACCCTTTGGTTCAATTTTTCCATGACGACCAAGTTTCCCAAACTGAACTAGTCCCATTTGCCTGCGTTTGGCCCATACCCCTCTAAACCTTTCCTATCCATGTACCTATACAAATGTCTTTTAAATGTTGTAACTGTATCCGCCTCTACCACTTCCACATACGAACCACCCTCTGTGAGAAAAAGTTGCCCCTCAGGTCCCTTTTAAATCCTTTCCCTCTCACCTTAAACCTCCGCCTTCTAGTTTTTGAACTCCCCCATCCGAGGGAAAAGATCTTTGCTATTCACCTTATCTATGATTCGGAGATGCCGGTGTTGGACTGGGGTGTACAAAGTTAAAACTCACACAACACCAGGTTATAGTCCAACAGGTTTAATTGGAAGCACACTAGCTTTCGGAGCGACACAATCACCTGATGAAGGAGCATCGCTCTGAAAGCTAGTATGCTTCCAATTAAACCTGTTGGACTATAACCTGATGTTGTGTGATTTTTAACTTTGTACACCTTATCTATACTCCACATGATTTTAAAAATCTCCATAAGGTCACCCTCAATCTCCTACATTCCAGGGAAAAATGTCCAAGCATATCTAGCCTTGTCTTATAACTCAAATGCTCCAGACCCAGTAACATCCTTGTAAATCTTTTCTGAATCCTTCCCAATTTAGTAACATTTTTCCAATAGCAGGGCAACTAGAACTGCACACAGAGTTCCAAAAGTGGCCTCACCAACACTTCCCACTTGTGGGATCAACATTGGCTCCACACTCTCCATTGTCCTGTCAGGGTATATCACAGCCTGGGGCAACACCTTGAAAATCTCCCATCTGAAACCCATTTTCTGATGACAGAGGCCCTCCAACACTTCCACTAGGCGAGTAGAGGTGAGCAACAGATGTAGCCGTGGCCCCACTTTTATGCAGCAGAATTCTCTTTGTAAACAATCGCAGATTGGAAGGTGACAACCTAGATTTGTACCACTCTTTCCACAAGGTTCAAGGCACAGTATAAAAGTTTGAGATACTTACAATTAACAGAGCCTCGGGCCAGCACTGAATTGTATCCAAAGATGAAAGCCAAAATGACTTTTACAGATTCAAGAGACACAATACTTTAAATCTTGGAGGGGTTTTTCTCTGACCCATCGGGGGTGGGGATGGAACAGCCATTCAGTAGTCTCTCTCTACCTGCTGGTTTTTGTTCGACAAGACAAAAGTCTCCAGAGAGACGGCCAAAAGAAAAAGCAGAGTCCCACATCTCAGACAAAAGGAGGTCACATCACTGATGATCTTCAACAAGACTTCAAAACGCAACATTATTTCTCCATTAGCTGCCTTTGTGCCATTATCCTCCTGATCTCTCAACAAGAAAAACCCAAAGACGACATCTGCACAGCACCCCCAACACACCCCCACCCCCGTCCCATGCAGGAAACCAGATCTCTGGCTTTCAAAGGCAGCAAAAACCACACAGGGTATTAACCCCTTGGGAGCTGGCCCCTCACTGGAGCCTGGAAAAGAAGTGAATCCTCCATTACAATTTCTTCTCCCTGCAGTTTTATCGCTTCTCCAGCTTCTGGAAGACTCACGGTAATCAGTATCCAAATGTTAACTTTGATTCAGTCATGGCATTTGAGCCATATTTTCATTGCCATTCCACTAGTACTGGGAGGGATGCTACAAGAAAAACTGGACTGGATTTATAGAGGGGGAGGTATTGACTGCTGGCTGGAGAACCGGCGACAGACCTGCACTAACTCCTCCAAGACAGACATCCAGAATCAACTTCCACTCGGGAAGTTAAATGCCTATGTCATACATATCCCGGATTCAAAGAATCCTAGGATTGGAAATCCGCCGACATCAGTTGCTTGGACGCCAACAAGTCTTCCGGACGGCAATGCCACTGAGGTGTCAGCATAAATGGCAGGCACCGGAGTCCCAGAATCATGGAGTGGCAGGGGGACCAAAGGTAGGTAACGTGGTGAGAGGTGACTGACAGAATGGGAGTCATGGACAGTGGGGTTTTGTGCTGGGTGGGTGGGGAGGAAGAGAGAAAAAAGTGTCAGCAACAAGGGCAAGGGGGTGGCTTTCAGAGACCTCCCCCCACCGCCTACCCCGTTCCCCATTTCCAATGTTACATCTCTTTTGCAGATACTGAGCACCATTGAGAAAAAGGTACAGGGCAGCAAGTCAAACCACAGGCCTCCCTCCATCTGCGTTAATTCTGCAGAGGCCCGAAGCAGATAGGAGTCCAGCGAAGCCACCAATCCACCGAACTAAGTGCCTATCTTGCCCCCAAATGTACCACAAGTGAAGCCTTAAAATTCCACTTGTTTGTCCCTCGCAGTAACATAGAAGACCCACTGCCACATTCAAGGGACCAGGGAAGAAGGGGATTTCCAATCTTTGTCCCTCAATAGTAGATGGTCCGTTCGTTTTTTGTTTCTTTGTGGCTGTGAGAGAGCTGGCTGTAGACAGACCAGCTGTCAGGACTCCCCCAGACAGCAACTGCATTTCAAAAGTTGCTGGCTGTAAGGGGAGGATGAAAAAGACACTGCAGAAATGCAAGCTGCTTCCCTTAAACTCACTCAAGAAGGTAAGCCTACACAACAAACAATCGCCAGGCTGTTGGGCAGCAGAGAGCATCAAAGAATCCCTAGTGCGAACCACTGAGCCACCCACAGCAACACAGCCGAGATAGACCTAAGGAATAACCAGTAGCCTCGTCTGTGACGGGCATGTTTAAAAGTAGGAAAACCCTCACACAAGTGGCCACTTCATATCACACCCAACAACTAATACAGGCCAAATCAAACAGTCTCTGAGGAAAGGATTAAAGTTGGGTACATTGTGGATGTATGGCTTAGTGTTAAACCAGGTGGTGTCTTTGCTCAGAAGTCCACCAACACAAGCGTTTTGAGAATTAAATATTTAAATCCTAGCTCGGACAGCCCATCCTGGTTTCCCATAGCTGGTTCACAAATCCAGCATTTCGCCATTGTAAAACTGCGTTCACTGGCACAAACGGAAGAAATCAAACAAGGTTTATTTTTCTTTCGCAAATGGCTGAGGGCATCTGAAAGGGCAGCTCTGCTCTGATTAGAATTGCAGATAAAACCTAAAGGGTCACTCGGCCTTCTGCATCGGGCTTTTGTTGGGGTCCAATTGATCTGCTGCTGCTTTTGTTCAAAGCCGAATACAGCCTGGCCACATTTCTGGGAGGTCAGCGGGTCACAACTCCAAGCTGCCTGTGACTCGCAGCCTCACAGGGTGAATCAAGGTTTCACAAAGTCACATAAACAACGCTGTCCCACAAATGTTCAGTCATGCTCCACAATAATTTGCATAAGCAAAATGACTTGCATTTATATAGCACCTTTCAACACCCTCAAAAGATGTCCTCAAAACACTCTGCAGCTAATGGAGTTCTGTTGAAGTGTGGTCACTGATTGTACAGTGAGGAAAACACAGCAGCCACCTTGTACATTGCAAACAACCATGAAATCATGAGTGGTTTTAAATGGTACTGATTGAAACATTACATTAGCTAGGGCACTGAGGAGAACTACACTGCTCTTCTTTGAAAAACACCCACCAAATAAATGCCCACTGGAGAAGCAGAAAGAGTTTCAGCTTAAAGAGTCCAAGTTTAAAAAAAAGAAGCAGATTCTGAGGTGACAGCTGCACCACAGTTGATATGCACGTAGCCATATAGCCCACCATGGTGAAAATGGGGGTATGTTGGTGCAGTGGTAATGTCCCTGGCACTATAACCAGAAGACCTGGGTCCAAGTTGCATCCGCTCCAGAAATGTGGAATAACATCTCTGAATAAGTTGGTTGGATTGATTTTTGGTTGATTCCATCTGGGTGAAAATCTGGTGGAGCATTTTGACTCATTAACAAACCTGGTTTGTTCTTCTATTCCTTTTATATCTGCTTGAATTCCCATGTCAATCACCCCTTTCCCTCATGCTAGCTTTCAGTACTTGAAAGCATGTCATAATTGCAACCTATGATTAATACTGATCAAAGATCCAAATAGACACATCAATGTCACGTTAAACAGCTTCAATGTAAAAAGCAGCTTGTTAAATTATCTTCTTCTTATTGGGAAGCCCCTGAGACCAGAGGATGGCTTTCTTCTTTTCTTCCATTTTGTCCAATACCGGCCTCCATCTTGGCCCATTGGAAATGCTCAAAATGGTTGATATCTTCCTGAATGCTTCTTCTCCACTTTGGGACCTTCCAGAGGAACTGGAGGCTGGTACAATTGCAGCATTTAAAAGGCATCTGGATTGGTGTATGAATAGGAAAGGTTTTGAGGGATATGGACCAAGTGCTGGCAAAAGAGACTAGATTAGGTAAGGATATCTGGTTGGCATGGACGAGTTGGACTGAAGAGTCTATTTCCGTGCATGTACATCTCTATGACTCTAAATGGGTGGGAATATTGGATTTTTGTCAGAAAGGCTTTGAAGACATTCTAGAAGCACTTGCTTTGCCGTCCTGCTAACTGCTCACTGTGATGGAGGGCAGAGTAGACAGTCTGTTTTGGGAGTCTTGTGTCAGTACACTGCTGTTTAACGACTCTAACAGAAAAATGAACCAAATAGTGTTATTTGATCCTGATGCCACTTGAAATTCCTAGAATCCCATTTTCAGCTTTAAAGAAAAATGCAAATACCATTGTGAATCAATGGGGCATAATTTCAATTGATGGCAAAATGCAGTCTATAACATTTTAGCAAAATCCCCACAACTCCATGTCCTAATTTTGAAATTTGATTTACGCAAGTCCAAGACTCCAAGAGTGGGATATTTGGAAGCAAAGCAAATTTTCGGAACAATATCTGTGTGGGAACTAACGCAGATAGAGGAGCTTATTTCATCAGTAAATGCTCCACGTTCAACCCTGCTTCTTCACCGGAACTATGCTCAAAGGAAGGACTGCTTTGTTATTTTTTTAGGAGCGTGCTTTACACAATCAGAAAGTGCAAGGTGTTTTTTGCATCCAGATCCTAACTCAGCCAAGGGCAACAGTAAACTGCAAAAAAAAACTTTCAAACTTCAAAAGTACTACACTAGCTTCTTTCAGAATGTCCTAAAGTTGTAAAGGACATCAGGTATAAATGCAACTTCTTCCTTTCTTTGGTGGGGAAGCAAGTTTTTATATGTTTCACATGTCTTCAAAGGTAGTCAACAGGGTATTTGGTTACACTGCATTTAACCTTGGAAATTTAGTTCATATTTTTTAACGTACAATGATGCTCCAATCATTGACACTTTCATCCAGAATTGAGAATGTTGTGAGCTTAGACTTCTCTCCAAAGATTACCACACACAATCCAAGCCGACACGCCAGTACATTACCTACCGAACAAATGCTGCACAGCTGCAGGGTGAGGCATAAATCAAATCTTCATCTGCTTCTTTCGGTTGTAAGTAAAGACCACATCACCCTATTCCAGGAAGCACCATGAGCTCTACCCCCCTGCCCAAGCCAGCATTCCAAGCCCATGAACTGGAGCGCTCAGCTCCCCACTCTTTGTGAAACCTTGCTTCCTACAAACTGGTCACAACCGCAAAAGGAGACGTTCTGGACAAACCGCTGCGGGGTGTTTTTCAGAGACTTGCCAAGCACATCCAAAAATGTAACTCTGTGCTCACATGCCTCACCGTCAAAACTTAACGTTTTGCCCAGTCAAACGACAAACAAATGACTGCAATGTAAAGCCTTGACATTCAAAAGAGGATTTCACATACCAGCATTCAACCAAATAGTGATTGGTTACATACTATATGATAAATTGGACTAAATAATTCCAGTACTTCAGGATGATGAGATCTCAGGACATGTTCCATTTTCCTGCTTAACTTCATCAGTGATGATGGAAAAGACCTGGCACGTGAATATCCGACAACTGACCTGACCCAAGGTTTGATATCATCTGGGTCTTGGGTTAAAACACAGCATAAATGAGAAGGGTGGTCTTTTCTCCTTTTTCACTGCAAGGATCTTTGACTAAATTAACTGGAATCGTGTAAGTTGCCTGAGGGAGCTTAATCTGAGACGGGGACTGTTTGAAGCTGACACTGGTTTGTAGCAGCTTGCTGAAATGCTATCCCCTCTCTGACTGAACAACAAAAGTTCAGAAGAGAAAAAAAACAAAAAAAAAAGGAAAGTCACGTGAAAAGTTGATTTTCTTTTGCACGGTCTTTCCACCAAGTTTGTATAGCATTGTTACATAAACAACTGGTAAGTGGAGGTTGGGTTTGGAATTAAGGGATCCCCCCTCCCCCACTTAGATACAACCCTGACAACCAACTATTATAAATGATTGCGAGGGTTCCTGTAGCAGCGAAGGCTGCACTGCTGGACTTAACCCCAGAGGCCAGCACGCCATTTAAGCAGAATACATTTTCCTAGCTTTCTGGGAAACTGATGCTGCCTAAATACTCACCAAAAGTGCAAGGACAATAACTCTTTAAATTCAACCATTACAGGTCAATGGAAGAATTGAAAAGTATCACATTGAAAAGGCCTTGGTGCTGCTTTCCCAGGACATCTTTAAGCTTCGGCTAACCTTTAACCCCAGGGGTTATGCACCAACCTTTTGTCACAACTACAATCTCAGTGTCTTCCTTATGGGCCATTGGATAGAGACCTCTGTGTACTTTGATCTCACACATAATGAGCTCCCGATTTCAAATATGCCATCTTTGTGTTAGTTGTCACTGCTCTCACCTTTGAGCCTTAAATTAGTGGATTTGAGTCACAGTGTAGGAACTTGAGGAGAAAATTTACCCAGCACACACTCTCTTAATGAGATGTTAACTTGAGACGCTGTCTACCCTCTCAGGTAGAACGATCCCATGGCACATCACTGAACTTGCTGAAGTAACACCAATATTTAACTTTCAACCAATGCCTAAGATCAATTTATCTGGGTCATTAGCACATTGCTTTTGTCAGATGTAGCCCAATGCATATTTACTGCTGTGTTTCCCACATCTCTATATTGGGTACACTTGGCTGCAAACCAGTGTCCTGAGATTGTGTTCATGCGATAAAAATGCAAGATTTTAAATTTCATTTAAAATTAACTGCAGGTGCTAACTTGAAAGGGTTAATGATCTGGCTAAACCAACAGAAAGACAAATACATCCCCTAATATCACCACAAGAGTACCTTGACTCAGTTTGGGGTATTTCCACCTACTGCCCCAAAACATCGACAGATGCTGGGACATATTTGAAGCATTCAAGACTGCAATCAGTGTATGCTTGTCAGGTATGTTTATCATGAGACATAGACCAATGGTGAGTAAATAGGTATTGGTATAAAGTATCCATGATCTAACCAAATGACACACCAGACCCAAGGGATTGATAAGCCTCCTCCTCTTCCTAATATTTTTATCTGCTGCTGATTACAGACCAGGGTTTGTCTGAGATGACAAACTAAAATAACAATCCAAGAATCATAACAGACAGCCATGAAATAGCCAACTCGAGCAGTTGTTACAAATAGTCCTAATGAAATCATTGATAATGAGCATATACTGTATGACTCTGCTTCCAATTTGCAGATAATGCCTAAGATACACAAGATTAATATTGGGAAACTTGTTGCCCAATTAGTGTAGGCTGCCAGCTCACAATTTCAGCTGAGGTGTGACAAGGTTACAACATGTTGTTAATTGTGCTTTGTTGCATCTAGTTTGATGTGCCCAATAACTTGCCCTGGTTGATTCTCTTTGCGATGGCTGCTGCATATGTTTTTGATGTTTTCACCACCCTGCTCCTGAAAGCAATCTGACCATAATCAAACCTTGCTGGATGACTCATGAGGCCTTTTGTCCTTGTGAAGCCAGTAATGGTTTTAGAAGCTGAAAAGGAATTGTGCTCTTGAAATGCAGAACAGCTCTTGTACTTGCCTCCACTCCACCCACAAGGTGTCTGGTCTCCGCCAAGACTAAAAACACCTACACTAAATATCAATCCAGTTGAATTCCCCATCTTGCAAAACAACTATCTTCCAACAACTTCCACTATGCAAGGAAGTTTTAGATTTAGATTACAATAGATTCTAATCTGGAAAAATATCATCTGTTGCTCCATTAAGACATAATCAGAGAGAAAAAAAATAGACACTGACACAAATATCATAGGGAAGGATGTCCAAAAGTTACATTAGAAATAATATTGAGAATTTTTTTTAACTCCATATAACATCTTTAACATGGTTGATCATCATGGGCCCTCCCAAAAAAACATAATTGAGTAAAACTTGACTCCAAGCCAAAGAAAGAGTTATTAGGATAAACATAATCAAAAAGGTGGATTTAAGCATCCTGTTAAAACAAGGAAGAAGTGCAAAGGGAAAGGAGTTAAGTCAGCGGACTCCAGTGATTAGAATAATACTGGCAGAAGGCATGAAAGCAATGGTAGGGTGGTCCACGTGAAAACACACACACACACACACACAAACACACACAAACACATGCACATACAAGAGAGGCACCATCTCCAAAAGGTTAACATGGTTGAAAATTCTACATTTGAAGGGAATGTATAGGGTGGGGTGGGGTGGGGGCAGTGGTTGGTGGTGACAGGGCAGCCAATAAGTCAGTGAGCACAGGAATCAATAATCAGCATTCCCCAAAAATGTGGAAGTCAACTTCCCCTGCAACCAGTATACTTTAGCCCCTCTTATATTCCTTTTGTCTCATGCGAGGTCAATTCCATGAGAAGTCAGCCAGCTTGCCCAAGAGACAGCTGAACCCAATGTCACCAGTCATGTTTCACAAACATGTTCCCTGAGGGACATTAATACATCTCTCAGAATGGGCCTCTACCCGCAGCCCATTCTAGATCAGCGTCACACACTCCTGTACTTCACCCAAGGGTTATGCAGTTCAGAGGGCTTGCACTTAGAAGGACAAAATCTCCTATTGTATTCCAATATTAAAGTGGAGATAGGTGAAGAATTTCTCACAACTCAAAAGGTTCCCTTAAGTCTACAAGGGCCACTAAAATAGCATTCTCCGCAATAGCCACACTTCTTCTTGTAGATTGGATTTGCACCTGTCACATCTATGATGCTGAGTTTGCACGGAGGTGAACCCTTAACATAGACTGCATTCTGAAGCATGTAACAGCACAGACCCAGTGCCAAAGTGAGCATTCACTCTCTGATACACATCTACAGGCAATAAAAGGTGCCAGTGTGTTACAAAGCTGAGATTTCTGCAGCCACAAAAAGGGGGCAGGAGGCAAGCTTAGTTGGCATTGTCACTGATATTCACACATGGCACATCAACGGAAAGTGCACAACGCTAGGAGAGGTGCTGACATAGTGGCAGTGTCAGGGGACTAGTTATCCAGAACCTAGGTTCATGTTCTGAGGATATGGGTTTGAATTCCATTACGGCAGAGAGTGAAATTTTAATTCAATAAAAAAAAATCTGGAATTAACAGGTCACCCTAATGGCGACACACTGTTGATTGTCATAAAAACCTATCTGGTTCATCAATACCCTTCAGAGAAAGAAATCTGCTGCCTTTACCTGGTCTGCCCTACATGTGACTCCAGATCCACAGATATGTGGTTGATTTAGGCAACAAAGAATGGGCTCAGCATTTGTCCAAAACACTGTCTTACCAGAAGAGAACGTTAAACCTCAGAACCCAGACCTAGGCAGGGGAACCACATCACTTTGTCCTGTTTGAGTATGAGCAGGGGCTTTAATCAGGAAAGAACCAAATGAAATAAGACTGGTGACGGGGTCTGAATGAGTCCACCAACTGCATAAACACAGCAGTTCTTTGTACAAAACCCTACCACTCTTTTCATGAGCCAATATACCCAAGTTAAGGACTGGTGTCTTAGGCAACTGATCAAGTTCCACAGAGCACTTCACATCTACAGGGGAACAGCTCAGGAATAAATCATACAACGCGTGTTTAGAGAACTGCACTTTGAACAGAAAAAGACATAACTTGCAGAGGACTTGTACAGAACCGCATATGTTGTCTAGACATCTCAAACAGTTCATGCCTGAAGAAAATATTTTCTGAAGTGAAATTACGAGAGTAAACACCGCCAGCTACTTTGCACACATTGAGGTCCTAGAAACAGAAAATTAGATAAATGACCATAAAATATCGGTTTTCTTGCTTATGATGGAGGAACGCTGACCCAGGACATTTCCTCATGCATACATGGCTTGGAGAGGGTGGACGCTAGGAAATTGTTTCCGTTAGGCGAGGAGACTAGGACCCGTGGGCACAGCCTTAGAATTAGAGGGGGTAAATTCAGAACAGAAATGCGGAGACATTTCTTCAGCCAGAGAGTAGTGGGCCAGTGGAATTCATTGCCGCAGAGTGCAGTGGAGGCTAGGACGCTAAATGTCTTCAAGGCAGAAATTGATAAATTCTTGATGTCACAAGGAATTAAGGGCTACGGGGAGAATGCGGGTAAGTGGAGTTGAAATGCCCATCAGCCATGATTGAATGGCAGAGTGGACTCGATGGGCCGAATGGCCTTACTTCCGCTCCTATGTCTATGGTCTTATTTAGATTAGAAAGAATAGAAAATAATTTCTACAAGCCATTTGGCTCATCAAGTCCTCACTGACCCTCTGAAGGGCATCCCACCGAGATGCATCCCCATATTTCCCATTGCTAATGCACCTAATCAAGACGTCCCTAAAGACGATGCGTAATTTTGCACAGCCAATCTATCGAACTTGCACACCTTTGGACTGTGAGAGGAAACCGGAAACACATGCAAACACGGGGAGAATGCACAGTCACCAGAGGGTAGAATCAAACCCAGGTCCCTGGTGCTATGAGTCAACAGTGCTAACCACTGAGCCACCATGCTGCCTTGTTTTTTTGGGAATCTTCCACCTGAAAAGGTAACAGGGACCCCAAACCCGGTTAAGAAGAAAAGCCACTCATAGTGACAGTACGAACTTAGATGTGAAAGCCAATTGTGTCACGCATGCTCTCACTACTTTGGGGAAGAGAGATCCAATGACCTACACCTCAAGAACCAATGACCGGCAATGACAGGACTTGGGAGCAGCACTGGGCCATTCGGCCGTTCAAGTCTGTTATCCATACAATAGGATCTTTGCTGATCTTGGGGTCGAAGCTTCACTCTCCTGTCTGCCCCATGGCTCCCAAGTCCTTTGCCTATCAAAAATCTAAATACTTTGGCCTTGAATACCTGTGTGTCTACTACTTTTTGGGGAATTGAATTCCACAGGCTTCCAAACTTTTGAGAGAGAGAGAGAAAGGGAGAGATCAAAAATCTTCTCATCCCCTTCTTAAGAAAGAGACCTTTTAATTCTGAACGGTCTCCCCTCGTTCTTGTCAGCCCACAAGTACAGACACAACAATCTGGGGACTGGGTACAAATCCCGCCACTGAGATTGCAGAATTTGAAGAGAACAAAAATCTTAAATTTATAAAAAGCTGCCAATTGTTGTAAAAATCCATCACTAATGTCCTTTAGGGAATTGAAATCTGCTATCCTTACCCAGTCTACCCGATATGTGACTCCAGACGCAGAGCAAAGTGGTTGATCAGTAACTGCCCTCAAAAATGGCACAGGAATCCACTCAGTTTCAGGGCAATTAGAGGTGGGCAGTAAATATTGGACTTGCCAGCAACGCCCCACATCCCATTAGGAAATAAAACAAATCATTAACTTACAGCAACATCGCCCTGGCTGACACTGTTCCTACTCAGTGCCCACAAGTGTTGGCCAGCTCTTGCAAATTTAGAAAGCCTGTGGCTGATTCTTTATCTATCATTACCACAAAGAGGTTAAAGCCAATCATAGCCACTACACCCCACCCCCACCGATAGAATATACGACGGTTTGAATAAGGAATCCATTGCAATAGAAAGCGAGACAAGCAATTTAACAATTGATATAGTGCCTTTGAATAATAAAACATCTCCAACGGTTCACAGGAACATAATCAGACAAAATAAATGATACTGAGCCACATAAGGAGATATTAGGATAGGTGACAAAAGCTTGGACAAAGAGGTAAGTTTTAAGGAGCATCTTAAAAAGATGAACAAAACAAAGAGGCTGTGGGAGAAATTGTTAGAACTTTGGGCTAAAACTGCAGAGTTATGGTTGGAAAGGATGAAGGGGGAGTTGGTGGGCAAATAATAAAACTACACTCCCAACAGAGAAAATATTATAGATACACACCTCCTTCAATACAGACCGTTTACGGATTGGAAGCTGCAGGGTAGGAGAAGCTGCTGGAATGACGGTCTTGCAAAAACAAAACCTCAACAATTGATTCCCACTTACACTCTGCATGCAAATGATCAATTGGAACAAATGCAATCACATATTAAGCCTGTCCCACAGGACGGTTTACTTTATACAAGGATTGATAACAAAGGGACAATTCAATGCAGTCACACTGGAAGATGGAGAGATGCAGGTTGTTAGCAGACTGGACCCTCACTGACTGTTACTAAGACGGCATGTGAAAGCTACCTTCCACCGAGACCTGCTTCTTGAACATCTGGGCTCAACAAGAGTTCCAATCGTTACTAACTGATTTGGACCAAGGAGCTTGAAAGAGAAATAACTAATTTTATCAGGCCATTTTCGCTAATAAAAAAGGAGCATTTAAGTTTAGAAAAGAAGCGAGTCAGTCAGGACAGGCAGGAACAAAGCAGAGAGCAATTTGTTTCAATGCAAGAGGCCTAACAGGGAAGGCAGATGAACTCAGGGCATGGTTAGGAATATGGGACTGGGATATCATAGCAATTATAGAAACATGGCTCAGGGATGGGCAGGACTGGCAGCTTAATGTTCTAGGATACAAATGCTACAGGAAGGACAGAAAGGGAGGCAAGAGAGGAGGGGGAGTTGCATTTTTGATAAGGGATAGCATTACAGCTGTACTGAGAGAGGATATTCCTAGAAATACAGCCAGGGAAGTTATTTGGGTGGAACTGAGAAATAAGAAAGGGATGATCACCTTATTGGGATTGTATTATAGAACCCCTAATAGTCAGAGGGAAATTGAGAAACAAACATGTAAGGAGATTTCAGTCATCTGTAAGAATAATAGGGTGGTTATGGTAGGGGATTTTAACTTTCCAAACATAGACTGGGACTGCCACAGTGTTAAAGGTTTAGATGGAGAGGAATTTGTCAAGTGCGTACAAGAAAATGTTCTCATTCAATATGTGGATGTACCTACTGGAGAAGGTGCAAAATGTGACCTAACCTTGGGAAATAAGGCAGGTGACTGAGGTGTCAGTGGGAGAGCACTTTGGGGCCAGTGACCATAATTCTATTAGTTTTAAAATAGTAATGGAAAAGGATAGACCAGATCTAACAGTTGAAGTTCTAAATTGGAGGAAGGCTAATTTTGACGGTATTGGGCAAGAACTTGTGAATGCTGATTGGGGGCAGATGTTCACAAGTAAAAGGCTGGAAAATGGGAAGCCTTCAGAAATGTGACAACGAGAGTACAGAGTCACTACATTCCTGTTAGGGTGAAAGGAAAGGCTGATAGGTACAGGGAATGCTGGATGATCAAAGAAATTGAGGGTTTGGTTAAGAAAAAGAAGGAAGCATTTGTCAGGTATAGACAGGATAGATCAAGTGAATCCTTAGAAGAATATAAAGGCAGTAGGAATACACTTAAGAGAGAAATCAGGAGGGCAAAAAGGGGACATGAGATAATTTTGGCAAGTAGAGTTAAGGAGAATCCAAAGAGTTTTTACAAATACATGAAGGACAAAAGGGTAACTAGGGAGCGAATAGGGCCCCTCAAAGATCAGCAAGGCAACCATTGTGTGGAGCTGCAGGAGATGGTGAGATACGAAACAAGTATTTTGTATCAGTATTTACTGTGGAAAAGGACATGGAAGTTTTAGAATGCAGGGAAATAGATTGTGAAATCTTGAAAAATGTCCATATTACAGAGGAAGAGGTGTTGTATGTCTTAAAATGCATAAAATGGATAAATCCCCAGGATCTGATCAGGTGTACCCTATAACTCTGTGGGAAGCTAGAGTAGTGATTGCTGAGCCTCTTGCTGAGATATTTGTACCATCGATAGTCACAAGTGAGGTGCCAGAAGACTGGAGGATGGCTAACATGGTACCATTATTTAAGAAAGGTGGTAAGGACAAACCAAGGCACTATAGACCAGTGAGCCTGACGTTGGTGGTGGGCAAGTTGTAGGAGAGAATCCTGAGGGACAGATGTACGTGTATTTGGAAAGGCAAGGACTGATTAGGGTTAGTCAACATGGCTATGTGTGTGGGAAATCATGTTTCACAAAGTTGATTGAGTTTTTTGAAAAAGTAACAAATAGGAGAGATGAGGGCAGAGCGGTGGACGTGATCTATATGGACTTCAGAGAGACTTTTGACAAGGTTCCCCATGGGAGACTGGTTAGCAAGGTTAGATCTCATGGAATACGGGGAGAACTAGCCATTTGGATACTGAACTGGCTTGAAGTTAGAAGACAGAGGGTGGTGGTGGAGGGTTGTTTTTCAAGACTGGAGACCTGTGACCAGTGGAGTGCCACAAGGATCGGTGCTGGGTCCATTGTTTTTTGTCATTTACATAAATGATTTGAATATGAACATAGGAGGTATAGTTAGTAAGTTTGCAGATGACACCAAAATTGGAGGTGTAGTAGACAATGAAGAAGGTTACCTCAGATTACATCAGGATCTTGATCAAATGGGCTAATGGGCTGAGGAGTGGCAGATGGAACTTAATTTAGATAAATGCAAGGTGCTGCATTTTGGGAAAGTAAATCTTAGCAGGATTTATGCACTAGCTCCTTGAAAGTAGAGTCGCAGGTAGATAGGTTAGTGTAAAGGACGTTTGGTATGCTTTCCTTTATTTGTCAGAGCATAGAGTACAGGAGTTGGGAGGTCATGTTGCGGCTGTACAGGACGTTGATTAGGCCACTGTTGGAATATTGGATACAATTCTGGTCTCCTTCCAATCAGAAGGATGTTGTGAAGCCTAAAAGGGTTCAAAAAATATTTACAAGAATGTTGCAAGGGCTGGACGATTTGAGCTATAGGGAGAGGCTGAATAGGCTGGGGCTGTTTTCCCTGGAGTATCAGAGGCTGAGGTTAATAAAATCATGAGGGACATGGATAGGACAAATACACAAAGTATTTTTTCCCTGGGGTGGACAAGTCCAGAACAAGAGGGCATAGGTTTAGGGTGAGAGGGGAAAGATATAAAAGGGACCTAAGAGACAACCTTTCCACGCAGAAGGTGATGTGTGTATGAAATGAGCTGCCAGAGGAAGTAATGGAGGCTGGTACAATTGCAACATTTAAAAGGCATCTGGATAGGTATCTGAATAGGAAGGGTTTAGAGGGATATGGGCCAGGTGCTGGCAAATGGGACTAGATGAGGTTGGGATATCTGGCAGCATAGACGAGTTGGACCGAAGGATCTGTTTCCGTGCTGTACATCTCTATGACTCTATGACTGTATAACTACGAAGAAAAAGCAATTAATTATCAAAGCTCATTGTTCTGTACCGTATCTCTTCTATCACAACACTCAATAGTATTTAAATAACTTCAAACCTCTTCTCTCTATGATTCTAGCCATTAGCACTCGTCACCGTCACTATTTCCAACTATGCACTCAGCATCTAGTCCCCAGCTCCAGAATTCCCTTCCTAATTCTCTATACCTCCTCTCTCATTTTGTGACCCTTCCCAAAATCCATCCTTTTCCAACTCAGCGTTTTTGCAGATCCACCAAAATTTCCCCCTTTGAATTGTGTCAATTTTCAGCTGATTTACCTTCCCTTGAAGTATTATTTTTATATATTAAGACAAAGTGAGATATAAAAACCAAGTTGCTGTTAAAGGAGAGACTCTTGGTTTACACAATTTTAATTCTGATATGGATTTTAAAGTCATTTACATCATTTGGCTCACCTTATTACATCAGATACCTCAATGAATACATTACAACCAGCCCCTGACAAACCAGAAACTTTAGGATTCAATCCTTTAGCTCCCCTCATGAATTATCCCCTTTCAGTCAGTCTTGTACTGGCCCTTGGAAAACATTTCAAGTTGAACTCAAAACACCTCCTTAAAATTGGAAAATCTGCCACATCAATCCAAAAATGATCTCCGAATTATGAAAATGCATCAGCATACATTCTCAATGAGAAAATGAATGAAAAATTTATGAACTTGCACATGGCCAGCAGACCATAAGGCATTGGATCTAACACAGGCCATTCAACCCATCAAGTTTGTTTTGCCATTCAATCAAATCACTGCTGATCTGATAATCCTTGACTTTGCTTTTCTGCCTTTTCCCCATAACTTTTGATTCCCTTATAGATTAAAAATCTATCTCAGTCGTAATGGTCTGAACAACCTACTGTGATAAAGAATTCCACAGATTCACTACCATCTGGGAGAAGAAATTCCTCCTTATCTCTGTCTTAAATGTGTGACCCTTTCTTCTGAGATTATACTCTCTGGTCCAAGACTCTCCCACAAGAGGAAATGACATCTCCCCTGTCAAGTTTTCTAAGAATCTTGTATATTTCAATAAAGTTGTCTCTCATTCTTTTACATTCCAACTAGTATAGGCCAAATTTACTCAACCTTTCCTCATACTACAGTCCCTCCATATCTGGTATCAGCCTAGAAAACTTTTTCTAGATTGCTTCCAATGCCAGTATATCTTTCCTTACATAAGGGACACAAAGCTGTTTGCAGTATTCCAGCAGTGGTCTGACTAGTGTCTTGTAAAAATTAAGAATGAAAGAATTTACTCAAAAGATAAAATTGGGAAGAGTACACTTGCAATAGGCCAAGTGCTTCGTTACTAAAGCTCTCTTAATAACATCAAAATGTTTCAAGCTACATAAACTGGCTTAGACAACTTTACATTGCAATAAAAGATCTACAACCAAATACTTAATCCATATCCTTAAGAATCTGATCTAAGCCTCTGGATCTAATTCAGATTTCTGAAACTCTGACCAATGAGTGTAAACAAATAAGTTTCAGAGTGAATTCAAGAAGCAGAGATTGTCTTCCTTAAAGCACAGAAGGTTCAAGGGAAATTCAATGGATTTGCTCAAAACTAAAGAAGAATTTAAAAGGCATCTGGGTGGGTATATGATTGGGTGCTGGCAGGTGGGACTAGATTGGGTTGGGATACCTTGTCGGCATGGACAGGTTGGACCAGAAGGGTCTGTTTCCGTGGTGTACATCTCTACGACTCTAATTGGATAGTTACTGCTGAAGCATCCCGAACCACAACTAACAGCTTTCAGATAATAACTGGCAAAAGATCAAGAGAGATGAGGTTTTCTTTCCTGTGTTATGACAATCTGGAATGCACTGCTGTGAGGATAGTGGAATCAGATTCAGTAGCAGTTTTCAAAGGGGGTTTGGATATATTGTTGGAAAGGGGAGGGCTGTAGGGCTGAAGACAAAGAACAGGAGAATTGAGTTAATCGGATTGCTCTCCCGAGGCGTCGGAATACGCACAATGGGCCGAATTGCCTCCTTCCGTGCTGTAAGATTTTACGACTAACAGATTAGCAGGCAACCTTTTGTTTTTAACCGATCTGCCTACTGCAGGGAATTGGGAGTCACCTCCTGTTAAAAAGAAATGCAGAGGGTGAAAGCTGTGATCCAATGCCCTCTACTCCTTCCTTCAACACTGCAAATATGTATCACTGATGCCAAGAGGGAGCTGGACAATGTCGTGCAGACTTCCACCGATTACGGTATCGCTTTGGCAAAATAAAAAGGTAGAAGCCGGAGTATCCCCCAAAATGGGAGGCGTTTGGGGAAAAAAAGACAAGGGTACAAGGACGTTTGCTTTGAATTGAAATCGCGTTTTTATTTTTAAAAATATAAAGCCTCTTTCAAATGCTGCCTGTCCTATTGAGGATTTCCATCTTTTACACGGTGTACTTTTTTTTGTCCGAGCCGAAAGCGCTGAGGCAAACTTCCAGTAGTGTACTACCAACCCATCCAAAGTGGCCTTTTTAGTCATGTTCCTAGCTGCTACGTGTTGATAGAAACCTGCTGTGTTTCTTTATTTTCCAGCATTTTCTGGTGTTATTTCCAGCGCTTTGTGGAGGTTGTTGTTTCCATCAATTTTTTTAATTTAAATTAAGCTCTCTAATATCTCAGTAACCAGTTTTTAAAAACTATATTCCACCAAGTGCCTGCAGTTTTGGCACCCTAGTGTTTTGTTCAAGGGGACTAAAGTTTCAATAAAGATTTCAAATTGAACTACAGACTTTCTGCAGAGGTGTTTTCTTTCCAACGAAATCTCGTGGGGTTTTTTTTGACAAAAGCAAACCACTGGGAATCAATCAGAATCATTCAAACCCCTTTAAATCTTCTGCAGAACATCACAAGTTGAAAACTTTCTTACGCGCGCTTCTAAACAAAAAGGCAAAATTACAACCATTGCCCTCCAGTGAGAACTTTGTTGAAACGTATACTCACAGCTCTTGGAGATTACAGGCGCTGGCCCGCGGCCCAATGTGCTCAAACTTGATATTTCTTTAATCCAGCCCCTCAGTACGGCAGCAGGGAAACTTGTCCCTGCAGGACTGTGTGGTACTGACACACCAAGACGAGAAAGCTCAGCAACTTTTCATTCAGTTTTTTTTTAAAGAAAGAGAAGAAACCAAAAGCCTCCCACCACGTGCTTGAAAAGGACAAAGGGAAGTATCACACTCTTCCCCGTCCCTTTAGGGCTCGTCTCTAAAGTGTTGGTTCTCAATCCAAGCGTGTAACTAGGCAGAGCCATCCCACTCAGTTCACACTGATGTCACCACCACATGTAATCCGTGAGGAAACCATTAGTATTCCCCATATTTTTAGGCACAGTTTCAAATTGTGAACAAATTCACTTCATAACTAATTATAATTGTGTTACTTTTGTCAACAATGAATTTCTGTCCCCAATGTTTACAGAAAGCTTTAAGCTCAAGAGCAAAAATTGGATGTTCCATTCTCAAAGCGTGGATATTTCCATGGAAGAGGGACTGAAATTGCACCCCCACCACAACCCGTGCCAATTCTTACTACGCAATTGATCCAGGATCCTTTGGCAGCATCTTCCAAGCTCATGACCATTCCCATCTAAAAGGGACAAGGGCAGCAGATACTTGGGAACATCAACGCTTACAAGTTCCCTTTCAAGCCACTCATTATCCTGACTTGGAAGTACATTCCTGAAAGTTTTGCTGGGTCAAAATCCTGGAATTTCCTCCCTTACACCACTGTAGGTGTCCCCAAACCCCAGGGTCTGTAACAGTTTGAGAACGCAGCACACTGTCACCGTTTCAAGGGCATTAGGGTGGGAAGTAAATGTTGGCCTAGTTAGCGATGCTCACATCCTAGTGAAAAAATAGAAATAAAAATTCTGCTCCTCAGAGCAGTATAGATATTGTGCTACACATGCCACCTATTTTTATATAACTGTAACAACTATTTTTATATAACTATAACAGCTATTTTTATTTATCTATGACTGGGTTCTACTGCATGGTGCAATCTTCGATCTTCATTGTTCTGAAAGAAATAAAACAAGGAAGAATTCATATGTTTATACAGCCTTCTTTGACCCCATGCCATCAACAGCACTTTACACAGAATAAAGTACGGTTGAAGTCTAATCATTGCTGTAATGTTGGAAACAGCTCTTCCAACAGCAATCTGATAACAACGAAATAAACTGTTTTGGTGATGTTGGCTGAGGGATAAAATGTAACCAGTGATGCAAGGAATAAATCTCCTGCCCTTTTTTTTCCAATAATGTCATGGAATAGTCTGCATATATGTGAGAGGGCGATCAGTAAAGGTGTATGGAAGAAAGTAGAGTCTTGTGAAATGTAAATGCTAAGATTAGATTAAATTAGATTAGATAGATTCCCTTCAGTGTGGAAACAGACCTTTCAGCCCAACAAGTCCACAACGACCCTGTGAAGAGTAACCCACCCAGACCCCTTCCCATACCCTATATTTACCCATGACTAATGCACCTAACGCTATGGGCAATTTAGCATGGCCAATTCACCTGACATGCACATCTTTGGATTGTGGGAGGAAACCGGAGTAACCAAAGGAAACCCACTCAGACAGGGGGAGAGTGTGCAAACTCCACACAGACAGTTGCCTGAGGCAGGAATTGAACCCGGGTCTCTGGCGCATTGAGGCAGCAGTGCTAACCACTGAGCCCGATGCATGCTAAACATTCCATGTACAGACCATAAGGCAAATGTAGAGGTATTAGAAAAAGAGCCCTAAGAAAAGACATCTAGAAAAGAAAATATCTGTACTTTGACTCTTTGATCAGAGCTGAAGAACTACAAAAATCTCTTATAGAACACAAAGTGGAGAGCCACAGAAAGAAACGTTGATCCAGGCAGAGTTGTACAATGGATTTCACAGTGCAATTGCCGATGAACTACAATGTATGTATGAAGAAGGCATGACTAGCTATAGGCAGCAGTGGAAGGGGTAAACAGCGGGCTTTGGTTTAACATCAAACTTGTTAGTGCAACCTTCCCTCACTACTGCGCTGAAGGGTTAATCTAAATTATGGGCTTATGCTTCTTTAGAGGTATTTGAATCCACGATAATTCTTCTGATTCAGAGGTGAGAGCTTTACCCCAAAGCATGATCAACCTGCACAAATATATGTGGAACCCATGCAAATCTGACCAATGAAACTTAAAAGTGCAATCACTTGTTAACATAGAACATAGAAGAATACAGCGCAGTACAGGCCCTTTGGGCCTCGGTGTTGCGCCGATCCAAGCCCACCTAACCTACACTAGCCCACTATCCTCCATATGCCTATCCAATGCCCGCTTAAATGCCCATAAAGAGGGAGAGTCCACCACTGCTACTGGCAGGGCATTCCATGAACTCACGACTCGCTGAGTAAAGAACCTACCCCTAACATCTGTCCTTTAC
>NC_057722.1:9157334-9162030 GCF_004010195.1 Chiloscyllium plagiosum | reverse complement strand
CCCCCCCCTCTGCCCCTACTAAAACATTTCCACCCTGGAACCTGATACAGCCAATCCTGTCCCTGTTCTACCCATGTCTCCGTAATGGCCACAACATCGAAGTCCCAGGTACCACCCCACGCTGCAAGTTCACCTACCTTATTTCGTATACTTCTTGCATTGAAGTATACACACTTCAAGCCACTTTCCTGTTTACAGGCACCCTCCTTTGAGATTGATGCCATGTTCCTAACCTCCCTACACTCCAGGTCCTGCACCCTAAAGCTACAATCTAAGTTCCCATGCCCCTGCAGAGTTAGTTTTAGTTTAAACCCCCCCCCCGCCAAGAGGGGAGGGGTTTAATTGTTCATCCACAATTAATACTTTCAAGTACTTGCTCTTCTCATTACTTGTACTTCTAAGTGACTTTTACTTTCAGTTAACATTTGTACCAAATAATCCAGGTGCAAGGAGGAGAAACAAGAAAGTTTGTATTTTTAAGGCTTATACTGCAAAAGTAAAACTTTTGAATTTAAAGAAACCTAGACTCATAAGAGACAGACCTATGTTGTTGAAAATCTAAGGATTGGATCTTGTCTAGGTTATTTATTTATTTATGTGTCAGTATTTACTGTGGAGGAAGACACGGAGGCTAAGGAACTCAGGGAAATAAAATTGCTGTTTTGAAAACAGTCCACATTTCAGATGTGGAAGTATGGTGTCGGACTGGGGTCGACAAGGTAAGACATCACGCGACACCAGGATATAGTCCAACAGGTTTATTTGAAATCACAAGCTTTCAGAGCACTGCCCATTCATTAGCTGAAGAGAAACACACAGACACAGAACTTAAAGGCAAAGAGACCATACAAATGGTGTGAGGGGAGTGTCAACAGGCTTAATAACATGTCTCTGCAAGTGATCAAAAGTCTCAGATGGTGTGAGTAAAGTGTCAATAGCTGAATAACATGTGAAGGGATGACTTATGATCCAATTAATTGAGGCAGACTGATAATTACAAAAAATTAAATATAATGTGGCGCTGGAGACAAACCAAATGGCTGGAATGACATGAAAGGTATAAGAGTCGCATGTCAAGGGTCTAACCAAAGTAACAAGTAATCCAAAACTGTACAAATTAATTAAGGTAAAGAGATCATGGCATGCTACCAAGGTAATGGTGTCAAAACAGGACAGTGAGGGAGATTTTACAAATACAGAACAGTATGGTGGGGGTTACATGTAGCACAACATGAACCCAAGATCATTGTTCAGGCCGTCTTCGTGGGCAGGGAACATGATGATAAGTTTCAGCTCGGCAATTTTGTGTTGTTGTATACCTTGAAGGCTACCTTGGAGGATGCTTACCTGAAGATTGGAGGCTGAATGTCCTTGACCGCTGAAGTGTTCCCTTACTAAGAGGGAGTGTACCCGTCTGGTGACTGTTGTGCAGTGTCCATTCATCCATTGTTGTAGCATCTGCAAGGTCTCACCACTACCTCAGGGCATCCTTGATTGCAGCATATGAGGTAGACAACAATGGCCAAGCCACATGATTATCTGCCATGTACGTGGTGGGTGGTGTTCCCATGTGTGATGGTAGTATCCACGTCGATGATCTGGCATGTCTGCAGAGGTTGCCGTGGCATGATTGTGTGGTGTTGTGATCGATATTGGCCTGAAGGCTGGATAGTTTGTTGTAAACGATTGTCTGTTTAAGGTTTGGCAGTTATTTGAAGGTGAGAAGTAGCAACATAGGCATGATCTTGGCGGGATGTTTGTTGTCATTGATGATATGTTGAAGGCTGTGAAGAATATGGCGTAGTGTCTCCGCTCTGGGGATGTACTGGATAACGAAGGGTACTCTATTTGTTGTGTCTGTTTTCTGAGGAGGTCATCATGGTTTTTCACTGTGGCATGTCAGAACTGATGATCGATGAGTTGAGCATCATATCCTGTTTTTATGCTGGCATCAATCAGCATCTTTAGTGGTCCGTTGCATTCCTCCTTGTCTGAGCAGATCCTGTGTATGCACAGGGCTTGTCCATAGGGGATGGCATCTTTATCATGTTTAGGGTGGAAGCTAGAGAAGTGAGGTTATACCGTGAGTTTATTCATGGGCTTGCAGTAGAGTGAGGTACTGAGTTGTCTGTCCTTGATGGAGATGCATCTGTCCAAGAATGAGACTCATTCTGAAGAGTAGTCCATGGTAAGTCTGATGATGGGATGAAACTTGTTAATATCGTTGTGTAGTTGTTTCAGTGGTTCCTCACCATGAGTCCAAAGGAAGAAAGCGTCATCCATGTATCTGGTGTATAGCGATGGTTAGAGGTCTTGTGCAGCAAAGAAGTCTTGTTCGGACTTATGAGTGAAAGTGTCTTGGAGTGCAAATTTCGTCCCCAAGGATGTCTGTGTGTCTGGATGAAGAACGGGTTGCTAAAGATGAAGATGTTGTGGTCGAGGATAAAATGGATGAGTTGGAGGACGGCGCCTGGAGATTGGCATTTGTTAGCTGTTGCAGCTATGCTGTCGTCATGGGAGATGTTGGTGTAGACTGCTGAAATGTCCATTGTGACAAGGAATGTTCCTGGTTCGACTGGTCCGTGGGTGCTGAGTTTCTGTAAGAAGTCTATAGTGTCATGACAGAAGCTGGAGGTTCCTCGTTCAATCGGTTTCAAGATG
Source organism: Chiloscyllium plagiosum (assembly GCF_004010195.1). Taxonomy (NCBI): domain Eukaryota; kingdom Metazoa; phylum Chordata; class Chondrichthyes; order Orectolobiformes; family Hemiscylliidae; genus Chiloscyllium; species Chiloscyllium plagiosum. The sequence goes on along the minus strand of NC_057722.1, from coordinate 9,159,369 downwards.
CCCTTGATGTAGCCAGAGACTTTCTCACACAGAGTCCCATTGCCTGGTACGATGGGATGTCCAGATGTTTTGGCATTGTGTATCTTTGGAAAGCAATAGAAGTCTCCTCTGTGAGTAGTAGCAGGATGAGAGGGCATAGGATACTCTGAAAATGTGGATCAAAGGCCTTAATCAGTCTGTTGAGTTGACAGGTGTGTTCTTTGGTTGGATTGGCAGATAATTGTCTGTAATGTTCCTGGTTGTTCAGTTGTCAGTACGTTTCTTTGCAGTAGTCTGTTCTATTTTTTATGACGATGGCTCCTCCTTTGTCTGTTGGTTTGATGATGATGTTGCGGTTGGTCTTTAGAGCATGGATGGCATTGTGCTGTGCCTGGTTAACATTCTGCACTATGTTGTGAGCACAGCTGATGAATCCGGTTAGACACTTGGCATGTGACTCTTATACCTGCCATGTTATTCCAGCCATCTGATTTGTCTCCAGCACCACCTTATTTTTAATTTTTAAAAATGAACTCTTTGCCTCAATTAATCGGATTATAGGTCATCCCTTCATTTGCTATTCAGCTGTTGACACTTTACTCACACTGTTTGACACTTTTAATCACCTGAACAGACGTCTTATTCAGCCCATTGACATTCCCCTCACACCATTTGTACGATCTTTTAATCTCTCTGCCTTTAAATTCTGTGCCTGCTTGTTTCTCTTCACTTCACTTCACTTGACAAAGGAGCAGCGCTCCAAAAGCTTGTGATTGCAAATAAACCTGTTGGATTATAACCTGGTCTCATTTGACTTCTGACTACATCACAGAAGAGGAGGTGCTGGATGTCTTAAAAAACATAAAGGTGGATACATGTCTGGGACCTGATTGGGTGGCACGGTGGCACAGTGGTCAGCACTGCTGCCTCACAGTGCCAGAGACCCGGGTTCAATTCCCGCCTCAGGCGACTGACTGTGTGGAGTTTGCACATTCTCCCCGTGTCTGCGTGGGTTTCCTCCGGGTGCTCCGGTTTCCTCCCACAGTCCAAAGATGTGCAGGTTAGGTGAATTGGCCATGCTAAATTGCCCGTAGTGTTAGGTAAGGGGTAAATGTAGGGGTATGGGTGGGTTACGCTTCGGCGGGTCGGTGTGGACTTGTTGGGCCGAAGGGCCTGTTTCCACGCTGTAATGTAATCTAAAAAAGTGTATCCCAGGACATTGTGGGAAGCTAGGGAAGAAATTGCAATGATATTTCTAACATCTGCAGACATGGGTGAGGTGTTAGAGGACTGAAGGATGGCTAATGTTATGCCTTTATTTAAGAAAAGCTGTAAGGAAAAGCCTAGGAAGTATAGATCGGTGAGACTGACATCAATGGTGGGGAAGTGGTTGGAGAGAATTCTCAGAGATAGGATTTATTTGCATTTGGAGAGGCAAGGACTAGTTAGAAATAGTCAGTATGGTTTTGTGCCTGGGAAATCATGTTGCACCAACTTCACTAACATTTTTGAGGACATGTACAAAAAGATAGATGAGGGCAGAATGATAGATATTGTCCACATCGATTTTAGTAAAGCCTTTGACAAGGTTACACATGTAAACTTATTAGTAAAGTTGGATCAAATGGGATTCAGGGAGATCTTGCCAACTGGGTACAAAATTAGCTTGACAGTAAGAAACAGAGGGTGTGATGGAGAGTTGTTTTTCAGGCTGGAGGCCTGTGACCAGCAGGGATCAGTGTTGGATCCACTGTTGTTGTCATTTATTTAAATGATTTCGCTGAGAATATAGAAGGCATGACATCAAACTAGTGGTATAGTGGACAGTGAAGAAGGTTGGAAAATGTGTTGCTGGAAAAGCGCAGCAGGTCAGGCAGCATCCAAGGAGCAGGAGAATCGACGTTTCGGGCATAAACCCTTCTTCAGGAATGAGGAAGGTGTGCCAAGCAGGCTAAGATAAAAGGTAGGGAAGAGGGACTTGGGGGAGGGGCATTGGGAATGCGATAGGTGGAAGGAGGTTAAGGTGAGGGTGATAGGCCGGAGAGGGGGTGGAGGC
>NC_057722.1:9081619-9156456 GCF_004010195.1 Chiloscyllium plagiosum | reverse complement strand
TCACCAGTTTCCTCATTTCCCCTCCCCCTACCCAGTTCCAATCTTCCAGCTCAGCACCGCCCTAATGACCTATCCTACCTGTCCATCTTCCTTCCCACCTATCCGCTCTACCCTCCTCTCCGACCTATCACCTTTACCCCGACCTCCATCCTCCTATTGCACTCTCAGCTACCTTCTCCCCAGCCTCCCCCCCACCCCGTCCCATTTATCCCTCCACCCCCGAGGCCCCTAGCCTCATTTCTGATGAAAGGCTTTTGCCTGAAACATCGATTTTCCTGCTCCTCAGATGCTACCTGACCTGCTGTGCTTTTCCAGCACCACTCTAACCTTGAATAGAATGTTCTTGCCTATTGTAAGGGAATCAAATACAAAGGTTGGGACGTTATAGTTCAGTTAGACAGGACCTTGGTGAGATTATATCTGGAGTACTGTGTACAGCGTTGGTCTCTCTATTTATGGAAGAATGTAATGCACTACCTGCAGTTTTAACCAGACTAATACCTGGAATGAGAAACCTGTTTTACATAGAAAAGTTCAAGAGATTAAGCTTCTTTAGATTAGATTCCCTACAGTGCAGAAACAGGCCCTTCGGCCCAACAAGTCCACACCGAACTTCCGGAGAGTAACCCCCCCACCTACTCCCTTCTAATACACCTATGCTATGGGCAATTTAGCATGGCCAATTCACCTGACCCACACATCTTTGGACTATGGGAGGAAACCCATGCAGACACAGGAGAATGTGCAAACTCCATGCAGACAGTCGCCCGAGGCTGGAATCAAACCCAGGTCCCTGCCGCTGCGAGGTAGCAGTGCTAACCACTGAGCCACTGAATAAAAGGAAATGACTTGATTAAAGCCTACAGATTCCTGAGGTAACTTGAGAATTGTGGGAGAATCTGCAACTCAGGTTCAGTGTTTAAAAGTAGGGGATTGTCTATAAAGGCAGAGATAAGGAGACGGCAACAGAAAGTGCTGGAGAAACTCTGCAGGTCTGGGAGCTTGTATTTATGCTTGTATTTCAGATTTCCAGCATCTGTTGTATTTTTCCTTCATTAGAGATAAGGCGGTGTCTTTTTTTCTCTCAAGGCTACCAAATCTTCAGAACTTTCTCCCTCAAAAACCAGTAGAAACGGAGTCTTTGAATATTTCAAAGGCATAGACAGATAGATTCTTCACAAGCAAAGAGGTGAAAGATTATCGGGGGTGGGGGGTGGGTGGGGGTGGTGTACACAGGAATGTGCAGTTGAAATTAATACCAGATCAACCATGGTCTTAGTGACTGGTGGAGCAGACTCAAAGTACCCTGCAACTAATTTACCCTGCGTGAAAATAACTTCGACAAGTTCCTGAGTGAAGACCTCATTTCCATTTGTCAAAGATAAATAGCAGTTCAGCTGTGATTATGAAGTGTGCAAAGTTTTGTTTGATTGCCTTAGGAAGTTAGTTATAAATTTTCTGGAATATTTCTTGAATCGGCTGCAAGATTTTCTATCTCTATTTTTCTTAACCTCTTCCAGGGGATTTGTATGGCTTAGAAGTAGCTGAATGACAAAAGAAAAAAAAGATTTGTATTTTCACAACCAGTGGGCATCTTAAAGCACCTTACAGCTGATACAGTGCTGTTCAAAGTGGGGCTATTCTTGAAATGTTGGAATAGCAGCGATGTGATAATGATCAGATAATCTGCTTTTGTGATCTTGTTTGAAGGATAGACCACAGAATCCCTACAGTGTGGAAACAGGCCCTTCAGCCCAACAAGTCCACACCAACCCTCCGAAGAGTAACCCACCCAGACTCATTCCTCCACCCTATTATGTTATATTTACTCCTGACTAATGCAAGTCCCACCACATCCCTGAACACTATGGGCAATTTAGCATGGCCAATTCACATCTTTGGATTGTGGGAGGAAACCAGAGCACCAGGAGGAAACCCACGTAGACATTGGGAGGATGTGCAAACCTCACACATTCAATTGCCCGAGGCGGTCCCTGGCACTGCGAGGCAGCAGTGCTAACCACTGAGTCACTGTGCTGCCCCAAATGATGGGGACATTGTGGTAACTTCCTAGCTCTTCTCCAAAATAGTGCCATGGGATCTGTCACATTTGCCCAAAGACCAGATGGAGACTTGATTTAATGACTGATAGTGACAACAGCACAGTATCCCTTGAACTCTGCACTAGAGGGTTCGCGTTCACTTTTTACAGTCAAGATTAGAGTGGTGCTGGAAAAGCACAGCAGGTCAGGCAGCATCTGAGGAGCAGGAAAATCGACATTTCGGGCAGGAGCTCTCTCATCTCCAGCATCTGCAGTCCTTACTTTTGCCTAGTTCACTTTTTACACTCTACCCCGTGAGTGGGACTTGAACCTCTAGTTCAGAGGAGAAAGTAGCACCAGCAATGGCTGTAGTATATCATGGCTGGATGGAGTAAACTTGCTCATCCCAACAATTGTTTCCTACATAGAGAACTATAAAAAGCAGAGAATGGAAGCCATTTGATTTGCGGAGTCTATAACCTTACGCTATCATACCTATGCTTGCCCTTTACTAAAGTAGTACAAATGTAACATCCTGTGAATATTTCATATTCTCCATGTTGTTGTCCATGTTTTAATTTGCTTTGAACGTCTACTTCCCTCAAAGAGTTTAACCTGACATGTTGTCACTGTTTCCTATGTAACATTAGTGATGTGAATTTATAAGTACTTCGTTGCCTGTAAAACACTCCGGACTATGTTATGGTTAAATCATTTTGTTTATGTTTTACTCAATAGCCTGTTGCTCAATAATTCCCTGTGGCAAAGATTTCAACAACTCCTGAACCTGGCTTAGTGTCAAAACTACATTGAGGACTACTCACAGAAAATAGTCTTTCCCCATTCACCATGCAGTACTCTCCCTAATTATTCAATTAATGTTTCTTAATTCTCCTCACAGCATCATCTGCTCTAGTCTCAAGAACTCAATCTCTCCATATTGCTCATTACTATTCCGTTTCCCATCCAAGTATGAAGAATATTGTATATGCCTTCTGAACCTTTAACCGCTTTCCAATCCCTTCTGGGATGCCCAGAACTCCACATAATGCCTGTTGATTGTGACCTAATCCAACTTCTCTTGATCATCACCTAATTCCTCTTGTGTTCTTTGTCTGTATTTCTAAGGATGATTGACCACTTTTCTGGGTTTATTCCTCTGCAGTCACAGTTTCAGGAATTCTGTACTTGGCTCAGACTTTTCATCGATTGGGTTCTGAGCTGCATGGAGGAAAATTGAGCTTCTGAGCGCCATTCCAATGAACTCTGCTGGACGTGGTGAATGCCGATTCTGCTTGACCAGGATAGACTCCACGGCTCAGGGATGGCAGCGGAATGGTGAGCTTCACATGTACGATCTTGATGGTGGTGGAACCAGTCACAGTCATAGAATCATAGAGATGCACTGGAGGGAAATAGCCTCTTCAGTCCAACTCGTCCATGCTGACCAAATATCCTCAATTAACCTAGTCCCATTTGCCAGTATTTCGCCCATATTCCTCTAAATTCTTCATATTCATTTGCCCATCCAAATGCTTTTAAAATATTGTAATTGTACCAGCCTCCACCACTTCCTCTGGCAGCTCATTCCGTACATGCAACAACTTCTGCGTGAAACAGTTGCCCCTGAGGTCCCTTTTAAATCTTTCCCCTCTCACCTTAAACCTCAGCTCTCTAATTTTGGACTCTTCCCACCTCAGGGAAAAGACCTTAGCTATTCAGCCTGTCCGTGCCCCTCATGATTTCATAAACTTCTATAAGGTCACTCTTCAGCCTCTGATGCTCCAGGGAAAACAGTCCTAGCCTATTCAACCTCTCCCTCTAACTCAAATCCTCCAACCCCACCAATCTTTTCTGAGACCTTTCAAGTTTCACAATATCCTTCCTATAGCAGGGCAACTTGAATTGAATACAGCATTCCAAAGATGGCCTAACTAATCCATACACACAGACACACACACACACAGACACACACACACACGCACACACACACCTGGGACAAGTGAAAAGCAGGAAGGAGGCAGTTTAGCAATCTGGCAATGACAGTGAGCTCCCCGGCAATCAACCAAAACTATGGTGTTGCAAGATCATGCCTGTGGGTTTCTAGGTGTTAAATGAATACATACACAAGGGAATTAGGGTATAAAATAATATACTGATAAGTGGGAGGAAGCTGGTTCAATACATAAACACCACTTCAGACCAAACTCTGTGCTATGTAATGTAAATTTTATTAACACTATCTGCACTGAAATGGAAACTTCCTCCTGCTTTCCCAGAGGGTTAGTCTGAATGAGCGACCTTCCCATATGCCAAAAAGGGTCAGCTTCCCCTCTCCACTTCAGCTCAGAGCCCCGGTGCTGCCTGGAGAAGCACAAGTGGTGGCTGTTATAGATGGTGACCCCTCTCCCTGACCCCAGAGCTCCTGAATCCTCAGTGTTTCTCAGGAACAAAGGCTGCTATTGTGGGGACATAAGCAGCAGGATCACTGCACTTATGCCTTTGCTGTGGACGTGCCCCCAACCCCCAATAAATTCTAATTTATGCACTGATGTGAAGTAAATCTGTTCAGGGTCAGAGGCGCACCAATGTGTGTCATTTAACTCAGTTTGTGTGAAGCTGTGCAAATCTTTACCTAACTTTTGTGAGATTTCTGCCCCTCCCATCTGTCTTTTGTCTGGAGAAACTAGAGGGTCTGCAATACAGGCAGTGATTTTACTTTTAGCCAACTATCAGTTTGAGGAATTCCCAGGTCAGATACTTAAGCTCAATGTTTCCACTCTGTTTATTCCATAGAGCAGTGTTTTCCATATACTTTCCCATTGTGACTCCAATTCGAAGCCTGAAAAGTGTCCTCAACACTCAGCGTCAACAGTTGTGTATTTGCGCGCACTCACATATGTGTGTGTGCATTTGTATTTATGTATGTGTGTATGTGTTTGCGTGTGAGTATGTGTGTATATGTGTGTGTGTCCATGTGTATGCGTGTGTATACGTGTGCATGTGAATGACTGTGTGTGTGCATGTATGTGTTTGTGTGAGTGTATGTATGTGTGTCTGCATGTATGTGTCTGCATGTGTGTGTGCGTGTGTACATGTGCATGTGTGTGTGTGAATGACTGTATGCGTGCATGTGTGTGTGTATAAGAAAGTGGAGAACTGTGAGAATGAGGCTGTCTGTTAGAAAGCTAAGTGCAGCTGTCCTTACCCATTCAGTACTCCACAGAGCCTATTGCTGTCTCAGATTCCCTGGCCCCCAAAAAGTGTCTAAAGGGAAGAAAAAAAGGAAGTACATCTTGCTCTCCAGTACCCACTACTTCATAATACGTTCTTCCCCATGTGCTCAAAAGTCTGCTTGTTGAGAACCAGTCTGCTTAGTCACCTAAAGATACATGGCCATAACTCACAACTCCAAGATGATATTCTTCTTGTATTGACGGGGAGTCAGTTACGAGGTAGACATTGATAAAATGAGGGGGAAACTCTGTCCCAGTGCTGAGACTACCAGCTCTCCTGCAACACCATGTTTCCATGTGGTGCAGTGGGAGACTGTGGCTCTCTCCCTGAGGAACAGAGCTGGCCACAGTGTGGACCTCCACACTATCCGTCTCATTTCCACTCTCGGCCTCACTGGCTCGCAGAGGGCTGAAGGCACATCAGGTTCCCAACTGTTGTGGGTTTCCGAACCTAAGAAAAGCCTGAATCTTCTTTCTTTGCCTCAGCGGCAAAGATTCAAACCCATGAGCCCAATGAAGGGTCAAACACCATTAAGACACACACAGAACAGACTGGGTTCAAAACCCCAGGCTTAAGAGGTGCTGCTTCCTTTGGCATTGATGTGGAGGAGCCGGTGTGTCTTATGGTCCTGCTCCACAATTACCTGGTGAAGGAGCAGCGCTCTGAAAGCTAGTGCTTCCAAATATAACCCGGTGTCCTTTGGCATTGTAATACTTGGAACTTCCCACCGTTATCACCTCTTTCAATTGAAATCCACCTTTTCAAAGTCTCACCTTTTTGGCTGGATTTGAATTTACCCGACCTGCCTGACTGGGGATTGAGGTGGGGTTGGTGGTAAAAGGGAATCCAGAGGCTGAGCTTACAGCTTTTCTGGTACATTAAAATAGGCTGCATTGGGTGGCACCATACTTGCAGAAGGCACACTTACTCACCATGGGCAATCGTAGTCCTTGTATTAATGACACAACCCACATACCCGAATACTCGAAGGACTAGTTTATCTCCATTGTCCTTCCATGTCCAATTACATTTATAATATTAGTTATCATTAATCAATGTTCCTCTATACCCTAACATAATATTCCTAATACTGATTAAATTATTTCCCACCGAATCAATGTGTTTTATTCTCTCATGAACATAATAATCAGAAATAATTATTTCACACAGTTTTTGCTCTTCGCTATCCAGTCAGAACAATGACTTAATGTGAGCTGGCAAGAAATCTCTGTTGTGCAGTTTATTGGCATCTTCTGTAAATTTGTGGCAGCGTAGTCCTTAAGAAAAGAAAAGGGTTCTGGGTAATTCAAAATGGAGAATGGGAAAAGATTGTGGCTGTAAGAGCTGCTCCTTTTTTGAGGTATTTTCTGTGTTGGAGGTGATTTCTTCGAATTCCAGGAGCAGTAATTACTGTTTTATAAGCTATTGCATTGGTCTGAAAAAATCAAAACAACTGCACTTTAAAAAAGAGGAAGGGAACAAAGTTAAAAATCGCACAACACCAGGTAAGAGTCCAACAGGTTTATATGGAAGCACGAGCTTTCAGAACGCTGCTCCTTTGTCATGCCTGATGAAGGCGTAGCGCTCCAACACAGGAACAGATAAGTGCATAGTTTTTAAGTGTAACCTTGCCTTTTTTTTAAAATAGTGAGTAGAGTGGGTTGTTTTTGGCTATATATTTTATTGAGATCTATCTCTTGACGAAAAGTTAAAAATATAGAACATAGGAACTACATTAGCCTGGAGCAGTGATTTTTAGAGCAGTAAGACTGTGCTATTTTCTGTAGATTGTTAAAGTGCAAAGATGGTCTTTAGTTGAGTGATGTGCTCTTCCTGTTGGATAGAGTCATAGAGATGTACAGCATGGAAACAGACCCTTTGGTCCAACCCGTCCATGCCGACCAGATATCTCAACCCAATCTAGTCCCACCTCGTAGCACCCGGCCCATACCCTTCCAAACCCTTCCTATTCATATACCCATCCAAATGCCTCTTAAATGTTGCAATTGTACCAGCCTCCACCACATCCTTTGGCAGCTCATTCCATATACGTACCACCCTCTGCATGAAAACGTTGCCCCTTAGGTCTCCTTTATATCTTTCCCCTCTCACCCTAAACCTATGCCCTCTAGTTCTGGACTCCCCGATCCCAGGGAAAAGACTTTGTCTATTTACCCTATCCATGCCCCTCATAATTTTGTAAACCTCTATGAGGTCACCCCTCAGCCTCCGATGCTCCAGGGAAAACAGCCCCAGCCTGTTCAGCCTCTCCCTGTAGCTCAGATACTCCAACCCTGGCAACATTCTTGTAAATCTTTTCTGAACCCTTTCAAGTTTTACAACATCTTTCTGATAGGAAGAAGACCAGAATTGCACACAATATTCCAATAGTGGCCTAACCAATGTCCTGTACAGCCGCAACATGACCTCCTAACTCCTGTACTCAATACTCTGATCAATAAAAGAAAGCATACCGAACGCCTTCTTCACTATCCTATCTACCTGTGACTCCACTTTCAAGGAGCTATGAACCTGCACTCCAAGATCTCTTTGTTCAGCAACACTCCCTAGGACCTTACCATTAGGTGGATAAGTCCGGCTAAAATTTGTTTTCCCAAAATGCAACACTTCACATTTATCTGAATTAAACTCCATCTGCCACTTCTCTGCCGATTGGCCCATCTAGTCAAGATCCTGTTGTAATCTGAGGTAACCTTCAATTTTGGTGTCATTGGCCAACTTACTAAATGTACCCCTTATGCTCGCATCCAAATCATTTATGTAAATGACAAAAAGTATAGGAGCCAGCACCAATCCTTGTGGCACTCCACTGGTCACACACCTCCAGTCTGAAAAATAACCCTTCACCACCACCTTTGTCTTCTACCTTTGAGCCAGTTCTATATCAAAATGGCTAGTTCTCCCTGTAGTCCGTGAGATGTAACCTTGCTAATCAGTCTCCCATGAGAAACCTTGTCGAACGCCATATAAATCACCCTGCCCTCATCAATCCTCTTTGTTACTTCTTCAAAAAAACTCAATCAAGTTTGTGAGACATGATTTCCCAAGCACAAAGACATGTTGACTATCTCCAATCAATCCTTGCCTTTCCAAATACATGTACATCCTGTCCCTCAGGATTCCCTCCAACAACTTGCCCATCACTGACATCAGGATCACTGGTCTATAGTTCTCTCGCTTGTCCTTACCACCCTTTTTAAACAGTGGCACCATGTTTGCCAACCTCCAGTCTTCCGGCACCTCACCTGTGACTATCGATGATACAAATATCTCAGCAAGAGGCCCAGCAATCACTTCTCCAGCTTCCCACAGAGTTCGAGGGCACACCTGATCAGGTCCTGGGGATTTATTCACCTTTAACCGTTTCAAGACATCCAGCACTTCCTCCTCTGTAATCTGGACATTTTGCAAGATGTCACCCTCTATTTCCCTACAGTCTATATGTTTCACATTTTTTTCCACAGTAAATACTGATGCAAAATACTGGATTCTCCTAAATTATATTTGCCAAGCTATCTCATGTCCCTCCTGATTTCCCTCTTATGTATACTCCTACTTCCTTTATACTCTTCTAAGGATTCACTCGATCTGTCCTGTCTATACCTTACATATGCTTCTTTCTTTTTCTTAACCAAACCTTCAATTTCTTTGGTCATCCAGCATTCCCTATACCTATCGGCCTTTCCTTCCACCCGAACAGGAATATACTGTCTCTGAGTTCTCGTTATCTTATTTCTGAAGACTTCTTATTTTCCAGCCGTCCCTTTACCTGCGAACATCTGCCCCCAATCAACTTTCACAAGTTCTTGCCTAATACCATCAAAATTGGCCTTTCTCCAATTTAAAACTTCAACTTTTAGATCTGGTCTATCCTTTTCCATCACTATTTTAAATCTTATACAATTATGGTCGCTGGCCCCAAAGTGCTCCCCTACTGACACCTCAGTCACCTGCCCTGCCTTATTTCCCAAGAGTAGGTCAAATTTTGCACCTTCTCTAGTAGGTACATCCTCATACTGAATCAAAAAGCTTTCTTGTACACACTTAATAAATTCCCCTCCATCTAAATCCTTAACACTATGGCAGTCCCAGTCTATGTTTGGAAAGTTAAAATCCCCAACCATAATCACCCTATTATTCTTAGCTCTCCTTACAAATTTGTTTCTCAATTTCCCTCTAACTATTAGGGGGTCTATAATACAATCCCGATAAGGTAATCATTCCTTTCTTATTTCTCAGCTCCACCCAAATAACTTCCCTGGATGTATTTCCGGGAATATCCTTCCTCAGCACAACTGTAATGCTATCCCTTATCAAAAATGCCACCCCCCCCTCCTCTCTTGCCTCCCTTTCTATCCTTCCTGTAGCATTTGTATCCTGAAACACTAAGCTGCCAGTCCTGCCCATCCCTGAGCCATGTTTCTGTAATTGCTATGATATCCCAGTCCCATGTTCCTAACCATGCCCTGAGTTCATCTGCCTTCCCTGTTAGGGACAAATGGAAAATGGGAAGTCTTCAAAAATGAGATAACGAGAATCCAGAGACGATACATTAGAGTGAAAGGCAAGGCTAGTAGGTGTAGGGGATGCTGGATGACGAGAGAAATTGAGGTTTTGGTTCAGTAAAAGAAGGAAGTATATGTCAGGTAGAGACAGGATAGATCAAATGAATCCTAAGAAGAGTATAAAAGCGGTAGGAGTATACTTAAGAGAGAAATCAGGAGGGCAAAAAGGGGACTTGAGATAGCTTTGGCAAATAGAGTTAAGGAGGGTTTTTACAAATACATTAAGGACAAAAGGGTAACTAGGGAGAAAATAGGACCCCTCAAAGATCAGTAAGGTGGCATTTGTGTGGAGCCGCAGGAGATGGGGGAGATACTAACTGAGTATTTTGCATCAGTGTTTACTGTGAAGAAGGACATGGAAGATACAGAATTTGGGGAAATAGATGGTAACATCTTGAAAAATGTCCATTTTTCCAGAGGAGGAAGTGCTGGATGTCTTGAAAAGGACAAAGGTGATTAAATCCCCAGTACCTGATCAGGTGTACCCTAGAACTCTGTGGGAAGCTAGAGAAGTGATTGCTGGCTCTCTTGCTGAGATGTTTGTGTCATTGATAGCTACAGGTGAGGAAGACTGGAGGTTGGCTAACGTGGTGCCACTGTTTAAGAAAGGTGTTAAGGAAAAGATCCATAGACCGGTGAGCCTGACGTCAGTGGTGGGCAAGTTGTTGGAGGGAATCCTGAGGGACATTTAATAGGCAAAGACTGATTAGGGATAGTCAATGTGGCTTTGTGAGTAGGAAGACATGTCTCACTAATCTGATTGAGTTTTCTGAGAAAGTAACAAAGAAGATTGATGAGGCCAGAGTGGTGGACATGATCTATATGGACTTCTGTAAGGCTTTCAACAAGGTTCCCCGTGGGAGACTGGTTAGCAAGGTTAAATCACATGGAATACAGGGAGAACTAGCCATTTGGATACAGAACTGGCTCAAAGATAGACCACAGAGGGTGGTGGTGCAGGGTTGTTTTTCAGACTGGAGGCCTGTGACCAGTGGAGTGCCACAAAGATCGGTGCTGGGTCCACTACTTTTCATCATTTATATAAATGATGTGGATGTGAACATAGTTAGTAAGTTTGCAGATGAGACCAAAATTAGAGATGTCATGGACAGCAAAGAAAGTTACCTCAGATTACAACAGGATCTTGACCAGATGGGCCAATGGGCTGAGGGGTGGCAGATGGAGTTTAATTTCGCAAAATGCGAGGTGCTGCACTTTGGGAAAGCAAATCTTAGCAGGACTTATACACTTAATGGTAAAATCCTGGGGAATGTTGCTAAACAAAGAGACATTGGAGTGCAGGTTCATAGCTCCTTGAAAGTGGAGTCGCAGGTAGATAGGATAGTGAAAAGAGCGTTTGGTATGCTTTCCTGTATTAGTCAGAGTATTCAGTACAGGAGTTGGGAGGTCATATTGTGACTGTACAGGATATTAGTTCGGCCACTTTTGGAATATTGCATGTAATACTGGTCTTTCTCCTAAAGGAAGCATGTTGTGAAACTTGAAAGGGTTCAGAGAAGATTTACAAGGATGTTTCCAGGGTTGGAGGATTTGAGCAGGGAGAGGCTGAACAGGCTGGGTCTGTATTCCCTGGAGTGTTGGAGGCTGAGGGTTGACCGTATAGAGGTTTATAAAATCATGAGGGGCATGGATAGGATAAATAAACAAAGTCTTTTCCCTGGTTGGAGCAGTCCAGAACTTGAGGGCATAGGTTTAGGGTGAGAGGGGAAAGATTTAAAAGGGACCTAAGGGGCAACTGTTTCACGCAAAGGATGGTCCATGTATGGAATGCGCTGCCAGAGGAAATGATGGAGGCTGGTACAATTACAATATTTAAAAGGTGCCTGGATGGGTACATGAATGGAAATGGTTTAGAGGGATATGGGCCAAATGCTGGCAAATGGGACTACATTAATTTAGGATATCTAGTTGGCATGGATGAGTTGGACTGAAGGATGTGTACATCTGTCCATGTTGTACATCTCTATGACACTAATTGATCAATTCTAGCATCAGATGACCAGTTGACCATTTCAGGATTTACTTTCTGTCAGAGGCTGATAGAAAACAGTGAGGTAAAGGCCCCTCCCCTCCTACACAAATAAATACATACTACAAGCAAGTGTGCTTCCACAAATGTCCAAAGACACCTTCAAGTTAGCATGAGGTGAGACAATGACCTTTCATTTAATCCCAACCCTAGCCCTAATCCTAAACCACGTCCTGGCAATGGCTTGTTTGAAAAGCCTGTCTCCCAGCCCAGATCCTGCCTCTGTATGAGCAGAAATGCGTGGTTGGAAGTGCAGGAATCACTTCAACCTTACTCCTGACCTCAAGCCTCCTTCTTTTGGGTGTTAAAATCACTCTCTTTTACTCAGTTGCCTTGTTTATTGTAAAGAAAGAGTTACAGTCCTGATAGGTGGGACCATGTATTTACTTTTCAGCTTGGAGCTCATTCCAATGTGTTAATTGGAGTCCTGTGGGCAACTAGAGCCTGATGGTATCAATGGAGTAGAATGGATGTTCAGGTAGCAACAGGCCTTGAAGGTATTGATATGGGTTCCTCTGAAGTCAGCACTTAATTTGTTTGAATGTAACTCTTTTCCATTTCTTTGCATGCCCCCAACCTGACACCCATTCAGTCCCATCCCCACCAGTGATCACAATGTGAATGCTTCCCTCTACAAGCATTTCCACATTCCCTGCTATACAAACTCACCAAAAATTTGTACAGCTTTCGTCTCCTTACTTGAGAAAGGAGGCACCAGGTTGATTCTGGAGTTGAAGGGGTCGGCTTATCAGGAGAGATTGAATAGTCTGGGACTGCACTCCCTGGAATTTAGAAGAATGGGGAGGGATCTTATAGAAACATATAAAATTATGAAGGAAATAGATAAGATAAAAGCTGGGAGGTTATTTTCACTTGTGGCTGATACTAGAACTAGGGAGCAAAGCCTCAAAATAAGGGAGAGCAGATTTCGGAGTGAGTTGAGGAGGAACTTTCGATTCTGTAATTCCCTGCCCCAGTGAAGCAGTTGAGGCTACTTCGTTGAATGTTTTTAGGAAAAAGATAGATCGGTGTTTGGACATTAAAGGAGTTAAAGGGATATGGCGGGTAAGTGGAGCTGAGTCCAAGACAAAGATCAACCATGATCTTGTGAAATGGTGGAGCAGGCTTGACAGGCCAGATTCGAGAGAGTAGTGCTGGAAAAGCACAGCAGGTCAGGCAGCATTCAAGAAACAGGAGACATAAGCCCTTCATCAGGAATGAGGCATGTGAGTTGGGGCCGTTCCTCCTCCAAGTGTCAGGTGGTAACAGTTTGGCAGTGGAGGAGGCCCAGGACCTGCATGTCCTTGACGGAGTGGGAGGGAGAGTTGAAGCGTTTAGCCACAGGGCAGTGGGGTTGGTGGGTGTAGGTGTCCCAGAGATGTTGTTTGAAATGATCCACAAGAAGGCATCCTCAATGTAGAGCAGACCACACCGTGTGCAACGGATGCAGGAGGTGACATTACAACGTAGAACATAGAACATAGAAAAGTATAGCACAGAACAGGCCCTTCAGCCCATGATGTTGTGCTGAAGATTATTCCTAATCTAAAATAAAATAACCTAACCTACGCACCCCTCAATTCATTGCTGTCCATGTGCATGTCCAGCAGTCGCTTAAGTGTCCCTAATGACTCTGCTTCCACTACCACCGTTGGCAACACATTCCATACGTTCACAAATCTCTGTGTAAAGAACCTACCTCTGATGTCTCCTCTATACCTTCCTCCTAATATCTTAAAGCATGACGCCTTGGGGTCATAGTGATATTGGTAGAGGCACAGGTAAACTTCTGATGGATGTGGAAGGATCCCCTGGGGCCTTGGATGGAAGTGAGGCTAGTGGGTGGGCGCAGGCCAGATGGCCGATATTTACCTATTTTATATAATGTTCTTATGTGCCACAAGTCCTACAGCAGTTCTAAGTTATCAACTACAGTCACAGCTGCCCGACATTATCGAAGTGAAGGACAGACCCTCCAAAATAGCTCTGGCAATTCCCCAGGGGGCGTTATTCCTGCAGCATGAATGTCTCCTTATGGTTAAATAATTCTGCCCTCTAGTGGTAGCACTCTTGCCTCTAAGTCAGAATATTATGTGTTTAAGTCACATGACAGAACCTGACCACAAAATCTTGATTGAGGTGCAAACGTAACGTGGACGGTGTGTTGAGCGGTAGGAGATGCTGCAGTAGGAGGAAACATTAAACTGATTCCCCGCTTGGTGAATCTAAAAGATTCCACGGCACTATTTTATAGCAGGCCAAGGAGATTCTCATCCTGGCCAATACTGCCCCTTCAATAAACGTCACTAAAGCAGATGATGTGACATTTGTTTTTGGAATCTTGCTGTGTACAGATTGGCTGCCCCATTCCTGATATAACAACAATGATTATATTCTACAAATGTACCTTATGAGCTGTCAGGCAGTGTGGGAAGAACCAGAGGTCTTGAAAAGTGCTGGATAAATAGAAATCCTCTCTTTGTACAAAGTTGACGCAAATATGGGTAGCACTTCATTCATGTTAGGCGATATTATCTAAAATATTTTGTTTGCCTGTCAGCAGTTTTGCAGGAAACCAAATAATTGTTGACATTTTAAATCTTGTTTTTTTTCATGTTGGATGCTTGGTTTGACTCACACGTACCCTTCAAAACACAGAAATGTTTTTGTAATCATTCTAAATTTTTTCTTGCATTGCCCCTCTTATCCTTTTGAATGTCAGTTCCACTTGACACTCAAATTGTTGTTAGCAGGAAGATCACGGCTTTTAAACTTTGTTTCTCACCCTGTCAATCTCCACACATTGGGCTGAATATTCTCATTGTGTCAGAGATCCCAACATCTATTACAAGGGTCTTGGCAGGACTCAAGGGACTGACCTATTGGGAGAGGTTGGACAAGCCAGAACTTGTTTCTTTAACATGTAGGAGACTGAGGGGTGGGGTGGGGGGTGGGGTGGGGTGGGGGGTGTGGTGGGGCTTATACAAGTGTATAACTTGCTGAGAGGCATAGATAGAGTGATTGCACTCAGTCTTTTTCCCAGGGTTGGGGAATCAAGGGCTAGAGGACACCAGTTTAAGGTTAGAGGGGAAAGAATAAAAAGGAACCTGAGGGGCAACTTATTTACACAGCGGGTGGTACGTATATTGAATGAGTTGCCAGCAGAAGTGGTTGAGGTGGGTACATTAACAAGATTTAAAAATCATTTGGACAAATCCACAGATAGGAAGGGTTTAGAAGGATATGCTCAAATTGCAAGGAAATTGGAATTAGGGTGATGGACATTTTGGTTGGCACGGACCAGTGTGGGCCAAAGGTCCTGTCTCTGTGGTGCAGGACTGTATGACTCTATGGCTCTAATAGGTTGGAAGTGTCTTTGCGGAACCCCAGCTTCATTTCTCTGCGGTCTAACAAATGATTAATTGCCGTTGGGACTGCCAGTCCTTTAGAGGATGCCTGCCATTCTCCCCTCCCCCAGAAGCAACCAGCCTATCAGAGGACTGGCACCTTAACAGTCTCAGCAATGCCACAGGGGACACTGGTCAATGCTGCGTTCTGCATTTGGAGGAAGTGTATAATATGAATTGCAGGCTATCCTCCCAACCAAGTAAGAGAGCCAGTCAGTCAAATTGGTAAGGACAGTTTGTTGCAGGGATAGCCACTGCAAGTTCCTTGAGTCTGCCAGAAGTTTCCAGACTGTCTTCCCACACAACATATGGCCCTCCTGCCATTGTTGCAATGCCAATGACATAGCAAGGAGGCCCTTAACCAGCATCTTAAGTGTCACAATTGTCCTCTGCGTGGGAGGACAATTGTCCATCTTCTTTACGGCCTCCTGGGAAAAATATGGGAGGACAGCTAGTATCTGTTTCTGTAAGTACTGAAGCAAAATTCCTACAAAATCGCTGATAATGTCCTGGACACTGTCCCTATGGCCAAAAACCACGTTCGCCCGGCTATGTCAGGAGATGTCAAGGTAAGAAGTCAAGGACTTTTGTAAGCACTGAAGCAGGAATTTTGCTTCAGTACTTACAGAAGCAGACACTAGCTGTCCTCTCTCGGAAACTCTCCTTGAAGAACGGCAACATTGACGTTAATGACTGGCAGGAGCTTCAGGGCCAAAATGGCGACAATTTACCCCTCAAGGTGCACCACACTTTCAGCCCACATGCCAGAATTATGAGGCAGAGTGGTGGCAGAGAAGGAATGAAAAAGAAGAAAATCTGGGTCCCATTACCTCAGGAACATCCTCCCCTGCCATGAATACAAAGATCAATGGGTCAACAGTTGTTCTGCTCTGTCACACAAAGACCCATAGCAGCAACATGTGACCCTATGTAGAAGTCAACCGTGAATAATGGCTGTCGCTGATGATGACAGTGGTGCCTGTAGAACTTTACCAGGGCAATGCCTTCTGGAGAGATAAGGAACAAATAAAATTGGCCAATAAATGAAAATGCTGTCAACTTTTTTTTTCCCAATGGTTGTCACTATTGAGAGGCTTCACAAAGCAACATTTTCTTTACAGAAACCCGCTGAGAAAGCTTGCTGAGCAGAACTATTTCTGCCGGCTCCTGACTTCAGCAGTTACAGCACAAGTTGTAGCAGAAACAACATGGAAGACAATTCTGGGAGAGGGAAGGGAATGATTCAGTAGCCATTTTCTGTATAGACTGAGGTGGCTTTCTAATTGATGGACCTGAATCAGTCTATGAACTGATTCAAACTCTCTTATGTGTTAATGAGCTCTGCACAGGTCCATATTATTTAAAATGTACACGTGTGTTTGGTTGGCCAAATCATGAGCTTGTATGAATTGGATCAGGATCAAGTCCAAGTCATGTATACACATGAATTAGATCCCCTACATCTGTAAAAACACAAATTAATGGGCCATTAGTGTTGTGAAATGTTCAGCTCCTACCTCGCTCACTGGCTCATCCCTGCTTTAACTGGAGACTTGTGAAAATGAAACTTCTGCCAGAACCCACTCAGTAGCCTGCTTCACCATCTGCAGTTGAGATCTCATGGAAGGCAGGCCAAGATCTCTTCCCTTTCAGGATCTTTTACCTCTAGATGGATCTTAAAATCATCGAGGCAGGGCGATAAACATATGTAGCCAAACAGCTCAGTTTATTTCCAGCCTTAGCATGAGGGGTTTTCTCACTGCCCCTTGGAGCTCCTGGGTAGCTGGTGTGCTACCCGTATACAGATAGGACTCACTAATTGCTCTGCCAGTATACCCAACAGCCGTGCTCCAGATTCCAAACTAGACCAGCTGTCAGCTGTTTCAACATAGTTATTGGTAATAGGCACATTCCAAGTGATTATCCTGAGGTTATTTAGAGCAATTGAACACATACCAAAAGGGTTATCTTGGAATTAAACTGTTGATTAGATTAAACTTATTATCACATGTATACAAAAATACCGTGAAAAGTGTTTTTCTCGCAGGTTACATGCAAAGTGGCACCATCTTGAAACACTGACTTTAATGCAAGATTTTAATGCAACAGAGTTCATTTTCCTTCTCCTTCTTGTTCCTCCTCCGCTGCTCCACCGGTTGCATCAGCTGGGTCTGGGAAATGGGCTCCTGCGTCTCCCGAAGGGACCCTGGGGTGTCGGTTATGGGCCTCCACAGCTGCCATCCTATGACTGCTGTATCTGAGCTGGAGCTGTGGGCCTGAGTATGAGGAAGTTCCAGACCTCCTGTTCCCTCGTCCAGATGCTGCAGGTCATTGGTCATCAGGGCCTTCCATCGTCCCTTTTGTCAATGCTTCCGCTCCTTCAGGCCCCCGGGCCTAGCCGCAAGCCTGAAGCCTAAGCCCAGCCTGTGAGCCCAGGCCAGGGTAGTCAGCTCAGGACCTGCTCCTTGCTCACCGAAGTACCCTGGGCAGGGGTGGAACTGTGTCTGACTCGTCCTGCCAGAGACCTCCTTCCTCACCTGCCACTCTCCAGGCTTTAAAGAAAAGAAAACGAAGAAGAACAGAAAAAGTAAAAACAAGAAATGGGAGAAAACAGTGAAGGAAAGCAGACTAGAGCAGATGAGCCCTGGACTCAGTCTATCACTCTACTTCTATGTTGGATAAATATATTGTGTGAGGATGCAATCGTCATGCTGAGCTGGACCACACTAGATGGAGGTTGCTTTGTAGACTCAGGGAGAACAGCCAGAAGCAATTAAGATGTTTTCTAATCAACCTGTTCAGAGATAATGAATTATACACATTATGGAGTTGGTGTGGCTTGAACTTAGGCCTCCTAGCCTTGAGGTAGAACATCAAGAGGTTCCACCACCAATTAAGGCATTTAAATGTAACATCTTACACCCAAAGTGAATTGGTTTAATGGTAGTATCCCTGCTTCCAAAGGGCTGTTGTGGCACAGTGGAAATGTACTTACCCCGGCCTGAACAACCCAGGTTCATGTCCCACCTGCTCCAAGTGTGTGTAATAGCATCTCTGAACAGGTTGGTTAGAAAATACCTAGGTTCCCTATTCCTGAGTCAGAACAGGCAACCTTCAGTCATAGATTGGTATGAAGATGATTATTGCCTTGGAAGGCCTTGTTAATGTTGTGGTCTTAGAATTCTTACGGTGCAGAAAAAGGCTATTCAGCCCATTATACCTGCATCTAGTCTCTGAATAAGCATTGTCACTCAATGCCATTCTCCTGAGTTTACCACCAAACCCTGAATACTGTTTTTATTTAAATATTCATCGAATGCACTCTTGAATGCCTTCAGTGAAACTCCCTCCACTAAACTTCCAGGCAGTGAGTTCCAGACTTTAACTACTTGCCGTGTGAAACAATATGTTTTCTCACACCATTTTTGGTTATTTTGCAAATTACCTTATGTCTGTGTCCTCTCATTATTAATCAGCATACAAACCCTTTGCACTGTTCAACAGGGGAAGATTGTTAAAATATGTAAACAATTGATGGGCAGGACTGATGTTAATGACAGCTTAATGTTCTAGGATACAAATTCTACAGGAAGGATAGAAAGAGAGGCAAGAGAAGACGTGGGGGGTGTGGCATTTTTGATAAGGGATAAAATTACAGCTGTGCTGAGGGAGGATATTCCCGGAAATACATCCAGGGAAGTTATTTGGGTGGAACTGAGAAATAAGAAAGGGATGATAACCTTATTGGGATTGTGTTATAGACCCCCTAATAGTCAGGGGAAATTGAGAAACAAACGTATAAGGAGATCTCAGCTATCTGTAAGAATAATAATGTGGTTGTGGTAGGGGATTTTAACTTTCCAAACATAGACTGGGATACTGCCATAGTGTTAAGGATTTAGATGGAGAGGAATTTGTTAAGTGTGTACAAGACAATTTTCTGATTCAGTATGTGGATGTACCTACTAGAGAAGGTGCAAAACTTGACCGACTCTTGGAAAATAAGGCAGGGCAGGTGACTGAGGTGTCAGTGGGGGAACTCTTTGGGGTGAGCAACCATAATTCTATTAGATTTAAAATAATGATGGAAAAGGATAGACCAGATCTAAAAGTTGAAGTTATAAATTGGAGAAAGGCCAATTTTGATGGTATTAGGCAAGAACTTTCGAAAGCTGATTGGGGGCAGATGTTCGCAGGTAAAGTGACAGCTGGAAAATGGGAAGCCTTCAGAAATGAGATAACAAGAATCCATAGAAAGTATATTCCTCTTATGAAAGGAAAGGCTGGTAGGTATAGGGAAGGCTGGATGACTAAAGAAATTGAGGGTTTGGTTAAGAAAAAGAAGGAAGCATATGTCAGGTATAGACAGGATAGATCGAGTGAATCCTTTAGAAGTGTATAAAGGAAGTAGGAGTATACTTAAAAGGGAAATCAGGAGGGCAAAACGGGGACATGAGATAGCTTTGGCAAATAGAATTAAGGAGAATCCAAAGGGTTTTTACAAATATATTAAGGACAAAAGGGTAGCTAGGGAGAGAATAGAGCCCCTCAAAGATCAGCAAGGTGGCCTTTGTATGGAGCTGTTGAAAATGGGGGAGATGCTAAATGAGAATTTTGCATCAGTATATACTGTGGAAAAGGATATGGAAGATATAGACTGTAGGGAAATAGATGGTGACATCTTGCAAAATGTCCATATTACAGAGGAGGAAGTGCTGGATGTCTTGAAACGGGTAAAGGCGGATAAATCCCCTCATCGTTGATACTTCTTGTTACCTTATAGAGCCTGAGGTTGTGTTCTCTGGCACGTAAAAGGTTAAGTGGCGATTTGTTCAAAATGTTTCCAAGATACAAAGGGCAGCAGATAAGGTACGTTGACAACAGTTTGCTAGTTAAGGAGTCTAGGATCGTGGACATAGTGTAATAATTTCAGCTGCAACTTTCCAAAGTGAAGTTTTAAAGTTTAAACACAAATTGTGTTTGAAATGTGAAAATTCTCACTACAAAAGGACAGGTAAATAGTTGAAATTGATAACTTGTTATCCAATGAAATTGAGGGAGATGCAAATGAGCCAGGAATGGCAGATCAGGCTGAAGGGGCTCAGTAGCCAAATCATGTTCCTCTGTTTCGAACTACTGGCAATATTGCAATTTTTGGAAACTAATAAGTAGTGTCATGTTTAAAATGTTGTTGTTGTGTGCAGTCAAATTTTATTTTCAATGGGAAGCACCTTTAAAGTTGTTTAAAGTACTTTCTTTTCACTTCTCTCCCAGGATGTCCCTGTGCATGTGAGCAGTTTGACAGGAACACTCGTCACAGCCATCAATTTTTTAAAAAAAGTGATGTTTAGAGTTTAACTGTCATAACTCAATTCTGTGAGAAGTATGTACCTGTATTCACTATATACACTTAGAATGTCCACACTACTATACCTCGTCATATATCTCAAATTAAGACACTGTGCAGCTCTTGTGTTCCTTGGCCCTCTCTACCTCTGTAGCTCCGCCAGTTCTATAGCCCCCTGAGAACATCACATTCTTCAAATTGGGACATATTGTGCAGCCTGATTACCTACACTCCACTGTTGGTGACTGTGCCATCAGCTGTTCAAGCTCTAAGCTTTGAAATTCTGCCCCAATCTTCCCTGTCTCTATACCTAGCTCTCCTCCTTCAAGCTGCTCCTTAAAGCCTAGACCATGTTTTTGGCCACCTGTACTAATAACTGCTTAAATGGTTCAGTGTCAAATTTTGACTGCTCTCCAGTAAAGTGCCATGGGATTTTAACCTCCTGTCGAAGACACTTTATAAACACAAGTTCCTCTGGCTTTGGCAAATCCCCTGAATATAATGGACGGGTTTTGTGGAACTGACATTTGCCGAGATCTACATTTGCCTCAAGCTGGTCACATCCTTGCCATTCAGCCTCAGGTTCACAGTCCCAGTCCAGGTAAGACTTTATGTCGTTTTGAGACACTATCTTCAGAATAAGATTCTAAAGTGTTCTGCCTGCTCATTTACCAGAACGTCTCTGTGCATAAAGCTCCATAACACTCCATTTATCTGCACTGACATTTTCCACAGGAATTCCACATCTTATAGAAGATTTAATGACTGTGAACAATGCATTGGTGTGAATTGAAGTGTTTATTTTGTTCCAGACTGTGGAATTTTCTTATCTCTCAATTCTCACCTATGACTGCCTGTAATAAAAATGGTATTATATGGTCATACCATAGAATGATTCAGAAGGAGATCAGTCAGCCCATTAAATACTGGCTCAATGCTGGAAGTGTTCCAAGCGCCTGCTCTTTCTCAATAGCCGCTGTCACTTTTTCACTTCAAATAGTTAGCCAACTCTCTTCTCAATGCTACCACCACTCTGCTTCTGCTTCCACCACTCTTTCAAGCAACGCATTCTGGATCATAACAACCTGCTACATAAAATAACCCCTCTTTTTCTTGCTCTAATCACTTTAACTCCATGTCCCTAGTTATCAAAGCTTCAGCCACTGGAAAAAGATGTCCCCTTTATTTCTTGTATCAAAACAGTTTAGAATTTGAACAGCTCAGTCAACTCACTTCTTAATTATTCCTGACCTGTAAGGAGAACAAAATCAACTTCTCCAAGCCTCTCCACACAACTGAAAGCCCACTTCACTGCTACCATCCAGATAAGTTTCTTCTGCACCTTTTCTAAGGTCCTGAAATGTTTCTCCAAGCGTGGAACCCAAAACTGGACACAATACTCCAGCCGAAGTGTATCCATTGTTCAAAGTTTGAATCTGTGGATGAGTGCCATGCCTCCAGGAATTCCCCGGCTGTTCTCTGTTTGGCTTGTCCTATAACAGTAGTGTTGTCCCAGTCGAACTCATGTTGCTTGTCATCTGCGTGTGTGGCTACTAAGGATAGCTGGTTGTGTCGTTTCGTGGCTAGTTGGTGTTCATGGATGCGGATCGTTAGCTGTCTTCCTGTTTGTCTTATGTAGTGTTTTGTGCAGTCCTTGCATGGGATTTTGTACACTACATTGATTTTGCTCATGCTGGGTATTGGGTCCTTTGTTCTGGTGAGTTGTTGTCTGAGAGTGACTGTTGGTTCCTGTATACCACAAAGGTATACAGGAAAGCCACACACACAGACCAAGTCCTAAACTACAAAAGCAACCACCTCAACACACACAAAAGAAGTTGCATCAAGACACTGTTCAAAAGGGCCACAACACACTGCAGTACACCAGACATTTCCGAACTGACAGCCAGACTACTGCGACCACTAGGACTCATAAAAGCACACAAACCAACAGCCACTCTCAGACAACAACTCACCAGGACGAAGGACCCGATACCCAGCATGAGCAAAACCAATGTCGTGTACAAAATCCCATGCAAGGACTGCACAAAACATTACGTAAGACAAACAGGAAGACAGCTAACGATCCGCATCCATTAACACCAACTAGCTACGAAACGATACGACCAGCGTAGCCACACACGCAGATGATAAGCAACATGAGTTCGACTGGGACAACACTACTGTTATAGGACAAGCCAAACGGAGAACAGCCGGGGAATTCCTAGAGGCATGGCATTCATCCACAGATTCAATCAACAAGCACATCGACCTGGACCCAATATACCGGCCATGCAGCGGACAGCTGGAACTGACAACTGGAAGCGGCAGATTTAAACCACTACAAATGCCGGAGGAAAGATCACAGAAGCGCTTCACAGGAGGCTCCCAAGCACCGAGGATGTCACCTAGACAGGGGATGTATCCATTGTTTTATAAAAATTTGCATTACATCTTTTCTTTTATACACTGTGGCTCCATTAATCACATGAAGGGTCTCACATGTTTGTTCTTTAATAGCCATCTCAACTTATTCTGCATCTTTTAAAGACTTTTAAACTTATACCCTACAGTCCCTCTGTCCCTCCAGCCTTTTAAAATTATGCCATTGATTTTATGTTAACCTCCCTATTTACAAAAGTCCTTTTTGATTCCCTTTTATACTGTTAATCTATTCTCACCCTCTCTCTTCTCTTCTTAACTTTTTATATCTCCTCTCTACTTTCTCCATCCCACTTGGTTCTCTAGCATATTACAGTTGTCATACGCATCCCTTCTCCTTTTAATCTTGATACTTTTTATCATCCATTCCAACTTTACCACTATGAGAATGTATCTACTGTGTAG
Organism: Chiloscyllium plagiosum; assembly: GCF_004010195.1. Lineage (NCBI taxonomy): Eukaryota > Metazoa > Chordata > Chondrichthyes > Orectolobiformes > Hemiscylliidae > Chiloscyllium > Chiloscyllium plagiosum. The sequence continues at coordinate 9,132,940 of NC_057722.1, read as the reverse complement.
TGGAATCCGTGTCTTATTTTGTGGCTCACTGTGTTTAATTACTGTTTTTTCTACCAGTTTTGATCCCACTCTATCTGGGCAAGACCCATTTTAACACATTTATCTTTAGGCCTGATTGGCCTTATCATTTCTGTAATTATTCAAAGTCAGATTATGTAAAGATCACTTTTCCCCATATGCTCCCTAATTGAACAGTGCTCCAATTGCCACCAACTCATGTCCCAGATTTAGATCCAACATTTCTTCGTTCCTTGCTGAGTTAGAATTATACTGATTAAGAAGATTGTCTTGTGCTCATTTCAGAAATTTTTCTTGCTCTTGTTCTTGAGGTCCCGGAAAACTGGAGGGTAGCGAATATTGTGCCATTATTCAAGAAGGCTGCAAGAACAAGCCTGGGAACTATAGACCAGTAAGCTTAACATCTGTAAGTTCCTTGAGAAGATACTGAGAGATAAGATATACATGCACTTGAAAAGATACAGTTTGCTTAGGAGTAGTCAACATGGCTTTGTGAGTGGGAGATCATGCCTCACAAATTTGTAAGAACTCTTTGAAGTGACCAGGAAGGTTAAGAGAAGGGCAGTAGACGCAGTCTTTCTGAATTTCAGTACGGTCTGTGATAAACATCCACATGGTAGGCTGCTCTGAAAGGTTAGATTGTATGGAATCCAGGGGAAGCTGGCAAATTGGATACACAATTGGCTTTCTGGTAGGAAGCAGAGGGTGATAGTGGAAAGATAGTGGAGGCCTGTGACTAATGGAGTGCCTCAGGGGTTGGTGGCTGGGCCCATTACTGCTTGTTATCTGCATCAATGATTTGGATGAGAATGTACAAGGCATGATTCGTAAGTTTGCTGATGACACTAAAATAGGTGGTATCGTGGACAGTGAGGAAGATTATCAGAAATTGCAACAGGACTTTGATCAGCTGGGGAAGTGGGCCAAGAAATGGCAAATGGAGTTTAATAGAGATAGGTGTGAGGTCTTGCATTTTGGAAAGTCAAATCAAGGTAGGAATTTAATGGTGAACGGTAGGGCCTTGAAGAATGTAGTGGAACAGAGGGATCTTGGAGTTCAGGTGCACGGTTCTCTGAAAGTGGAGTCACAGGTAGACAGGGCAGTGAAGGTGGCTTTTGCCACACTGGCTTTCATCAGTTAGGGCATTGAGTATTAAAGTTTGGAAGTTACATTGCAGTTATACAGGATGTTGGTGAGGCCGCACTTGGAGTATTGTGTTCAGTTTTGATCACTTTGTAATAGGAAGGACGTTATTAAACTGGAAGGATTGCAGAAGAAATTTACAAGGATGTTGCCTGGACTCAATGGTCTGAGTTACAGGGAGAGGTTGGACAAACTGGGACTTTTTTCTTTAGAGCCTAGCAGACTAAGGGGGACCTTATAGAGGTGTAGAAGATCATGAGAGGCATGGATAGGGTGAATGTACTCAGTCTTTTTCCCAGGGTTGGGGAATTAAGGACTAGAGGGCATCAGTTTAAGATTAGAGGGGAAAGAATAAAAGGAATCCTGAGGGGCAACGTTTTTACACAGAGAGTGGTACGCAGATGGAATGAACTGCCAGTGGAAGTATACGTGGAAAGGAAAGGTTTAGAAGGATATGGGCCAAGTGCAGGGAAATGGGGTTAGCGTGGATAGACATATTGGTCGGCATGGACCAGTGTGGGCCCAAGGGCCTGTTCCTGTGCGATAGGACTCTATGACTCTTTGTCCTATATAGTACATTGTTACTAACCCAATCTGGTTCAGGATAATTCAAGTCCCACATTATCACTATACTACAGTATTTGCACCTTTCTGTATATAGCAACCAATTTGCTCTTCCATTTCCCTTCCAGTATTTGCTGACAAGACAGTTTAGCATTGCTTTCAGTGATGTGACAAATTCATTTCAAAACTAACGCTTAAGTATTGAATGCTTTGGGATGTTTTCAGAATGTAATAGGCATGATATAAGTGTAACTTTTTTTACTTTACCCAGAGAATCTAAGCTGTAACATATTGTCACCAAAGTACTTAAGGCCTTTAATTTAACGATTTTCTATGACAGTTTGAATCATTGGGAGGTTGTTCCCTCCATGAACTGTCTTCTGTAAACGTTCACCTAATTTTTATTTTCCTGGTTGCACAATGTGAATGCAATGTTAGTAAAACATGACTTGGCTTGCACGGTCCGGCTGATCCATCCCACGCAGTCTAGTTGTTATTTACAGACTACACACTGCAAGTGGGCTGGGCTCTTTACTGGGAAACTGGGTTGTTCTGTGGGTCCTTCCTTGAACAGCTGCTTCCTCGATGTAAACGTTTCAAGCTGGTTTCAGCCAACATTAATTTGTTACTCCTCCTGCCTGTTAAATGCTTTCTTTTCCTGAGGCATTGGGGGTTGGGGGTGGGATGTTGCTGCATGCCTCTCATTTAGAATGCTGCAGATGGATCTGGATAATATTGAGGATGTTTCTGGTTTTATCACTGAAGCTGCACTGATGCTTACCAGCTTTGTATTGTAATCCGTAAACTCCAGACTTACTTGTTGTATGTGCCACTCCTCACTGAGAGCGGAGAATTGCCCCCTTTTTAATTCATTCATTGAATCAACAAACTAATTAATTGTAAAGTGTTCATCCACATGACTACTATGAACTAGTAGTCATGTGGATGAACACTTTACAATTAATTAGTTTGTTGATTCAGTCAACAACAATGCAAGGATGTATATCAGAATGCGGGGCCCAGATGTTTTGGGCTCAAGTCTCACCTCAGGATGTAATGACCACAGAGGTGTGTCGCAACTTGATAAAAGAGGTGGATAAAAAATAATTTAGTTTATGTTTAGATTAGTATGTCTGAACGTCTCCCAACTTGACTTTGCTTCCATTAATGGTACAGGACATCCAGGCTCTTTGTCCAGGAAGAAAAGGTTGTAAAACTGGCTGCTCCATGTTTTGTCCTTCTACTTCAGGGATAAGTCAGATTCCCTTTCATAGAGCCTTACCACACAAAGGGAGGTCCTGATGAAGGGCTTTTGCCCGAAACGTTGACTCTCCTGCTTCTCTGATGCTGCCTGACTTGCTTTGCTTTTCCAGCATCACACTCTTGACTCAGTACATCATGCCAATTCTAGCCCTTTGAAAGAACTGACTAATTCAGTCTTGATCCGCCACATTTAGGCAACGGTCAAGAAAGCACAATCATGCCTCTACTTCCTCAGGAGGCGAAGGAACTTCAGCATGTCCATAGAGACTCTTGCCAATTTTTATAGATGCATCATAGAAAGCATTCTATCTGGATGCATCGTGGCTTGGTATGGCAACTGCCCTGCCCAGGACCATAAGAAACTACAGAGAGATGTCAACACAACCCAGTCGATCATGCAAGCTAACTTTCCATCCATTGACTCCACCTATACTTTCCACTGCCTCAGGAAGGCAGCCACCATAACCAAAGACCTTTCCCACCCTGCTTATAATCTCTTGCAACCTCTTCCATCAGGCAGAAAATACAAAAGCTTAATTGCACGTACCAACAGATTCAAGAGCAGCTCCCTCCCCGCTGATATCAGACTTCCGAACATCCTCTCAAATTTTAATTTAATGTTGATCTCGCACTTCATGCACCTTCTCTGCAGCATTAACATTTGCTCTCTTCTATTACCCTTATGCATTTTGTATGGTCTGATCTGCTTTTTCTGTCTTCTGTAAACGTTCACCTAATTTTTAGATTCCTAGTTGCACAACGTGAATGCAACGTTAAACAAAACTTTTCACCTTATCGAGGTACAACAACAAATCAAATCAAAAATTACTCCACAATTTAGTTCTCCTCAAGGAGATAACTAAAGATTCCAATAGATTTCTGCTTTGACCACCTTAGCTCATTCCAGAATACAATAGCCCTCACTGCAAAAATGTTTCCAGCTATTTCCCCTGTAAATCTTTTCCCAATTATTTTAAACCGATAACCTCTGGTTACTGCTCCGCATAGCAGAGGAAACATTCTGTCCATATTTGCTCTATTAAACCATCTCATAATCTTGAATATTTCTGTTAGGTTTCACTTAATATTCTTTGCTAAAGGGGAACAATCCCATCTTCTCCACATCGTTCAAGTCTTGTCATTCCTAACAACCTCTTCTGTACATTTTCTAAGCTGCTAGCAACCCTCCTACATTATGATGTACAGAAGTTAACATCATCTTCCAGACTGAGACCATATCAGGGATTTGTAAAAGTTTAACAAGTTTATATTGTGCCCTTATTTATAAATGTGTTGCTGGAAAAGCGCAGCAGGTCAGGCAGCATCCAAGGAACAGGAGAATCGACGTTTCGGGCATAAGCCCTTCTCATGCCCGAAACGTTGATTCTCCTGTTCCCTGGATGCTGCCTGACCTGCTGCGCTTTTCCAGCAACATATTTTCAGCTCTGATCTCCAGCATCTGCAGCCCTCACTTTCTCCCCTTATTTATAAAGCCAAGTACGTCATACATTTCGTAATTGCATTGTCAATTCAGTTTTGTAAATACGCATTTGCGTCCCCTTGATATAGTTCCATTTCGACAAAACTGTCCCCTGTGTCATTTCGTCTAAAGTGTGTCATGTGAAGTATATCAGCATTAAGCTACATCAGCCAAGTGCCTTCTTCATTTACCAGTCTTTCTATGTTATCTCAAACTCCATGATCTTCATAGAATCCCTACAGTGTGAAAGCAGGCTATTCAGCTCATTGAGTCCACACCAATCCTTCACACAGCATCCCACCCAGACCAAACCCCCTACCCGATCCCTGTAACCCTGCATTTCCCATGGCTAATCCACCTAACCTACACATCTTTGGACTGTGGGAAGAAACCGGATCACCCAGAGGAAACCCATGCTGATATAGGGCAAACGTGCAAACTGCACACAGCCAGTTGCCAGAGGGTGGAATTAAACCTGGGTCCCTGGCACTGTGAGGGAGCAGTGCTAACCACTGAGCCACCATACTACCCATACTATTTATGATTTTACAGCAAATCCTCTGTATCTGCAAAATCATGAATCACAAATTTGCCTATCTGCACCAAAACAGGCAGCACGGTGGTGATGGGCGGCACGGTGGCACAGTGGTTAGCACTGCTGCCTCACAGCGCCAGAGACCCGGGTTCAATTCCCGCCTCAGGCGACTGACTGTGTGGAGTTTGCACATTCTCCCCGTGTCTGCGTGGGTTTCCTGTGGGTGCTCCGGTTTCCTCCCACAGTCCAAAGATGTGCAGGTCAGGTGAATTGGCCATGCTAAATTGCCCGTAGTGTTAGGTAAGGGGTAAATGTAGGGGTATGGGTGGTTTGCGCTTCAGCAGGTCGGAGTGGACTTGTTGGGCCGAAGGGCCTGTTTCCACACTGTAAAGTAATCTAATCTAAAAACATAAGTGCAACAAAATTCAACACGTGTACATAAAGCTCTCATATCAGCCATTTTAACCTATTTATGACCTACATTTGAATGAGTTACAGATTTGCGAACTTCATCATTCTCAGGAAACAACCCCCAGGAACACTGAGGAATGACTGTACAGTCCCATTGTGGTTCAGCCATAGCTGACTGTAACTGTCAGCACTGAGTCAGAGACTATGGTCTCAAGTCCCATCAAAAGACATCATCATGTAATCTACCGCCTGAGCTGCCATTCCAGTGGCTCAGTGGTTAGCACTGCTCCTCACAGCGACATGGACCCGGGTTCAATTTCAGCCTCAGGCGACTGTCTGTGTGGTGTTTACACATTCTCCCCGCGTGCATATCTTCTGGGTGCTCTGGTTTCCTCCCACAGTCCAAAGATGTGCAGATTAGGTGAATTGGCCATGCTAAATTGCCCATAGTGTTCAGGCATGTGTAGGTTAGGTGCATTAGTCAGGGGAAATATAGAGTAATATGGCTGGGAACAGATCTCAGTGGGATACTCTTTGGAGGGTTGGTGTGGACTTGTTGGGCTGAATGGCCTGTTTCCACACTGGAGGAATTCTATGATTTCTTGGTAACAAATTGAACCAAGACCCTGTTTGTCCACTCAGGTGGATATACAATATCCCCATCCACTCTTCAATGAAGACCAATTGCTCCTGGTCAATATTTATTCTTCAATCAGCATTACTAAAACCGATTATTTGCTCATTATCACGTTGTCCTGTGAAATTTGGCAGCTGTCTTCCTTTCCTACAATAGTGACTACACTTCTGAAGTATTTCATTGCCTATAAATGCTTTGGGATGTCCTGAGATCAAAGAGTCATAGAATCATACAGGTTTACAGCATGGAAACAGGCTCTTCGGCCCAACTTGTCCAGTTTTCACAATTAATCTAGTCCCATTGTCTGTGTTTGGTCCATAGCCCTCTATATCAATCCCATTGATGTACCTGTCCAAATGTTTCTTCAATGACCAAATTGTACTCGCCTATACCATTGCCTCCAGCACCCCATTCCAGACATTCATCAACCTTTGCGTGAAAAGGTTACCCATCTGGACGCTCTCCCCTCTCACCTTAAACCGACGCCATCTAGTTTTTAGACTCCCCTACCACGGGGAAAAGCTATTGGCTATCTACCTTATCTATGCCTCCAATGATTCTATTGACTTCCATAAGGTCACCCCTCAAATCTCCTACGCTCCAGGGAAAAAGGTCCCAGCCTCTCCTTATAACTCAATCCTTCCAGATAGCATTTTAGTAAATCCTTTCTGAACTCTTTGCAGTTTAATAATATCCTTTCCATAGTAGGGCAACCAGAGCTGCAAATGTGATCTTACCAATGTTTTATACAACTGCAACAAGATGTCCCAACTCCTACGCTCAATGCTCTGACTGATGAAAGCAAGCATGCCAAAAGCCTTCTTCACCACCCTATCTACCTGTGACTCATGAAAAATGTTGTACAAGTTTAATCTTTCTCTTATTTCTGCTGTTGCTTTCATTCTAAAGTGACAGGGTAAGCATGAAGGAACTGACATTGCCCTCCTTGGAGCAATGGAAAGATTTGACAGAGCAGTACAAGTTCATGACAGGTGTAGATGAACTGGACAAAGGAAATGAGATCTTATAACTGATGGAACAGGGGGGAAACATATTTAAGGTTTTGGGGAAGAGATACAAGGCAGCTTGTAAGAAAGAACACTTTTTTTACAGTGAATGGTAATGTGTTGGACCTTATATAAGTGGCTGAACTGCGGCAGATGACATTCAGTGAGGCAAGGGTGAAATTATCCATACTGGATCTGAGAAAGGCAAATTGAAATGTTTTCTACTGAGTGACTAGAAAATAATGGGGAGGAGATATATCCCTACAAATAATCCAAAACATTATTTACAGGTACAGAAAGTCATTAAAAACCCAATAGCACCAGATGATCAGATTTCAAAAGTGTTATGCTTCAGTTGTGCTGATCCTCGATCAATCCAATCTAGTGCAATTTGTTCAGTTCTGGGCAACAAACTTCTGGAAAGGTACATTGACTTTGGCGTGTAGATACAGTGGAGATTTATTAAAACCAAAGCAGGGACTGAAGGGTTAAATTATGCAAGAAGGTTACATAAATTTAGCTTATATTTCTTTGAGTTTAGAAGGTTGAACCATAATCTAACCAAGGTGTGTGAGTTAATAGAGATGTGACAGTGTGGATGCAGCAGTTATAAATCAGCCACAAGCTAAATGACTGATGGAGCAGGTTTGAGAGCTTGAATGATCTACTCTTCTTCCTGTGTTGCTGCTTAGTATTACATTCCAGCATCCACCTGAAATCCTATGGAAAGGTGTGAGAGAGAAGCACTTCAATGGATCATTTTTTAAAGGCTGGTTACTCTAGGTTCCTGTCCAGGTAATTTTAGAAAGGAAGTTTACTAATACCCTTGAGGCCTTTAGAGAGAGGTAGAAAGTGAGGAATGCAGATGCTGGAGATCAGAGCTGAAAATGTGTTGCTGGAAAAGCGCAGCAGGTCAGGCAGCATCCAAGGAACAGGAGAATCGACATTTCGGGCATAAGCCCTTCTTCAGGAAATTCCTGAAGAATGGCTTATGCCCGAAACGTCGATTCTCCTGTTCCTTGGATGCTGCCTGACCTGCTGCGTTTAGAGAGAGGTAGGCAAGGTGGGGGCTGCAATGCCTTACTCCCTCCTCAAACTCCATTTAAATTTAGTTCCCTTCCCTCCTATTTTGTTATTGTTGCACCAACAATGCTTGTATTTTGTTATTTGCGCAATTCGTCAAACGGGTAGTTTGGTGGTGGCTTGTTTAAAAAGAAAGACTGGTCCCCAGGGAGTCTTGTAGAACACAGAGAGATCTAGAGGTTCAGGTACATAGTTCATTGAAAGTTGGGTCACAGGCAGAGCGAGTGGTAAAGAAGGCATTTGGCACACAAGCCTTCATTGCTCCAGCCATTGAGTAACGGAGTTGGAATATCATGTTGTTGTTGTACAGGACATTGGTGAGGCCACCTTTGGAAGGATATGGGCCAAAAGCAGGCAAATGGGACTAGTTTAGTTTGAGAAACTTGATCAGCATGAATGAGTTGGGCCGAAGGGTCTGTTTCTGTGCTGTATGACTCTATGACTCTTCTCCCTGGCAATGATAGTTGGTTAGGAAATGGGAGAGAGCCGCTGTCTCCAGCTTAAAGTTGGTATTGATCTCTGAAATATAAATAAACAGTTGTGGAAGACAGATTGACTCCAGCTTCCTGATTTGGTGAATGGGTGATTAGAATCATCCTAATGGCTGTTTTTGAAACGCAAGTTCCTTTGTAAATGTCTCACATTACATTGGCTTAACTTCGCCTTGCCTCATCATTGTTTACTGTGTCAAGCTTAATCAGAGAGCTCAATGGCCTTGCGGATCACACACATCAATGTTTACAGGGAGGTTAAGGACATTTTCTTTCTGAAAGCAAAATGCAAGAAGATTTTCTAGAGCAGTACATTTAGGAACTACAGGTAAATAGAGACTAGGCTATTTTAGATCAAGGATATACACTCAGTTCTTCTATAATGCGATGATTGCATTCTTGCGCAACCCTGTGATATAGAAAATTTGCACTTTAGAAACATCACTGAAAGTGTTGGCAATGTACAGTCTGCACTGTGGAAACAGTGTCCCCAATTCAGTGGTTAGCCCTGCTGCCTCACAGCATCAGGGTCCCAGGTTCAATTCCAGCCTCGGGCGACCGTCTGTGTGGAGTTTGTACATTCTCCCCGTATCTGCGTGGGTTTCCTCCGGGTGCTCTGATTTTCCTCCCACAGTCCAAAGATGTGCAGGTCAGGTGAATTGGCCATGCTAAATTGCCCATAGTGTTAGGTGCATTAGTCAGAGGCAAATGGATCTGGGTGGGTTACTCTTCGGAGGGTCGGTGTGGACTTGTTGGGTCGAAGGGCCTGTTTCCACACTGTAGGGAATCTAATCTAATCATCAATTCGTCAATCACATTACAGGTAAATTCGCATTGCGCGTGATAACTGAACAACCTTGTTGTAGAGGAGCAATTGGGGAAAAAAAGTCATCACAATATGATAGAAGGTGATGATGTTCAATCAAAGTGGGCAATTGAATATGAGAATCATGGCGAGAAACATAACTATAAAAGCATCTTATGGTAAGTGAAAAGGTGAAGATTAGCAAAAACAAATGTGGGCCCATACAACCAGCCATGAGAATTTGCAAGGGAAATAAGAAAATGGCAGAAAAAACTAAGCAAATTCTTAGTCCCTGAACTTCACAGAGGAAAGTACTAAAAGCCTTCCAGAAATAATGGATAATTGAGGGTCTAGTGTTATTGAGGAAGTACAAGATATTGCTGTTACTAAAAAAAAAGTAGTTCTTGAGAAATTAATAGAACTGAAAGTAAATAAATCCCTTAGACCTGATGATCTACATCCCGGAGTATTGAAATTGTATAGACTCTGGAATGATCCCTGAAGTTTAAAAAGTTGCAAATGAAACCCCACAATTTAAGAAAGAATGGAAGGAAGAAAAAGAAAACTATACACCTGTTAACTCAACATCAATCATTGGGAAAAGGTTAGGATCTAAAGTAAAGAACATGATAATAGAACACTTAGAAAATAACGGTACAATTAGGTGGAGTCAGTATGGATTTATCAAAATGTGTATTCTTTGAATAGCAAAGCAGGCTCAGAAGACTGAATAGTCTATTCCTACCTCTATTTCTCATGTTCTTCAAGTTTTGAAGCAAAGTTTATGGACAGTTCAAGATGGGAAGCCAGCTTGCAGAGCTTTGGAATCATTGAGTCTTGAAGTTGGTAATACAGCAAGCATGGTGTTGGGAGCACAGCTCAGGGGTAATGAGGTTGGCAAGGTCTTGAACAGTCTAGTTCAGCATTGGCTCATTCTGTCGCGACAGACAGAATGAGACTGAAGAGCAGAGTCTATTGGAACAGGTATTGCATTTATTAGACAATGTTCTACAATACAATGCTTTCATTTCTTACTGTTATAAATGATCTTGTTCGCATTCAACCAGGGAAATAACTTATTTCCTTCAGTTGCAAAAGACTCTGATCTGAAATTTTGGCAGCTGAACAAAATATTTATGGATTCCCTGTGCACATTTACTGTTTGCATATTGTTTCTTTTAAACTTTGCTTAATATTAGAAATGATGTGGAGGTGCTGGTGTTGGGCTGGGGTGGGCGAAGTTAAAAATCACACACCAGGTTAGAGTCCATCAGGTTTATTTGTAGTACAAGCTTTCACAGCCCTATTCCTTCGTCAGATAGCCAATGGGGCAGGATCATGGAACACAGAATTTATAGTAAAAGATCAAAGTGTCATACAACTGATGCGATGTATTGAACCATCTAGACTGTTGTTAACTCTTTAATCACTAAGAATGGGTTGCAGATTTCAATTGATTAACATGTAAATCCCAGAACTACTTTCAAGTCACATTCCCAACATAACTTAAGGTTTTATTAAAAAAAGGTGGCATCTCAGCACAGACAATGCTTCAAAGGTATGAGGTTAGAGTCTGTCTGTATTCCAACCTTGAGTCATGATGTGGAGATGCCGGTGTTGGACTGGGGTGGACCAAGTTAAAAATCACACAACACCAGGTTATAGTCCAACAGGTTTACTGTATTTGGAAATGCTAGCTTTCGGAGCACTGCTCCTTCATCAAGTGGGGGTTGTGGAGTATAAGATCATAGGACACAAAATTTATAGCAAAAGTTTACAGTGTGATGTAACTGAAATTATATATTGAAAAGAACTGGATTGTTTGTTAAGTCTCTCATCTTTTAGAATAGGCATGTTGGTTTCAGTTCTTTCATATGTCAATTCCAGAACTTTCTTAAAGTTACATTCTGAAGTGAACTTTAACATCAAATAGATGGGGACATCTTGAAAAATGTCCATATTACGGAGGAGGAAGTGCTGGATGTCTTGAAACGCATAAAGGTGGATAAATCCCCAGGATCTGATCAGGTGTACCCTAGAACTCTGTGGGAAGCTAGAGAAGTGATTGCTGGGCCTCTTGCTGAGATATAGTCACAGGTGAGGTGCCAGAAGACTGGAGGTTGGCTAACGTGGTGCCACTATTTAAGAAGGGTGGTAGCACCGCCTTCCTAACCTGCAATCGTCTTCCTGACCTCTCCGCCCCCACCCCACTCCGGCCTATCACCCTCACCTTGACCTCCTTCCACCTATTGCATTTCCTTGCCCCTCCCCCAAGTCCCTCCTCCCTACCTTTTATCTTAGCCTGCTGGACACACTTTCCTCATTCCTGAAGAAGGGCTTGTGCCTGAAACGTCGATTCTCCTGTTCCTTGGAAGCTGCCTGACCTGCTGTGCTTTTCCAGCAACACATTTTCAGCTCTGATCTCCAGCATCTGCAGTCCTCACTTTCTCCTGGTAAAGATAAGCCAGGGAACTATAGACTGGTGAGCCTGACGTCAGTGGTGGGCAGGTTGATGGACGGAATCCTAAGGGACAGGATGTAACATGCATTTGGAAAGGCAATGACTGATTAGGAATAGTCAACATGGCTTTTTGTGTGGGAAATCATGTCTCACAAACTTGATTGAGTTTTTTGAAGAAGTAACAAAGAGGATTGATGAGGGCAGAGCGGTAGATCTAATTTATATGGATTTCAGCAAGGTGTTCGACAAGGTTCCCCATGGGAGACTGATTAGCAAAGTTAGATATCATGGAATACAGGGGGAACTAGCCATTTGGATACAGAACTGGCTTAAAGATAGAAGACAGAGAGTGGTGGAGGAGGGTTGTTTTTCAGACTGGAGGCCTGTGACCAGTGGAGTGCCACAAAGATCGGTGCTGGGTCCACTGCTTTTCATCATTACATAAATGACTTGGATGTGAGCATAAGAGTTATAGTTAGTAAGTTTGCAGATGACACCAAAATTGGAGGTGTAGTGGACAGCGAAGAAGGTTACCTCAGATTACAATGGGATCTTGATCAGATGTGAGGTGCTGCATTTAGGGAAAGCAAATCTTAGCAGGACTTATACACTTAATGGTAAGGTCCTTGGAATGTTGCTGAACAAAGAGACCTTGGAGTACAGGTTCATAGCTCCTTGAAAGTGGAGTCACAGGTAGATATGATAGTGAAGAATGCGTTTGGTATGCTTTCCTTTAATGGTCAGAGTATTGAGTACAGGAGTTGGGAGGTCATGTTGCTGCTGTACAGGACATTGGTTAGGCCACTGTTGGAATGTTGTGTGCAATTCTGGTCTCGTTCCTATCGGAAAGATGTTGTGAAACTTGAAAGGGTTCAGAAAAGATTTACAAGGATGTTTCCAGGGCTGGAGGATTTAAGCTACAGGGAGAAGCTGAACTGGCTGGGGCTGTTTTCCCTGGAGCGTCGGAGGCTTGAGGGGTGACCTTATAGAGGTTTATAAAATCATGAGGGGCATGGATATGGTAAATAGACAAAGTATTTTCCCTGGGGTATGGGAGTCCAGAACTAGAGGGGCATAGGTTTAGGGTGAGAGGGTAAAGATTTATAAGAGACCTAAGGGGCAACTTTTTCACACAGAAGGTGGTACGTGTATGGAACGAGCTGCCAGAGGAAGTGATGGAGTCTAGTACAATTGCAACATTTTGAAGGCATTTGGATGGGTATATGAATAGGAAGGGTTTGAAGGGATACTGGCCGAGTGCTGGCAGGTGGGATTAGATTGGGTTGGGATATCTGGTTGGCTTGGACAGGTTGGACTGAAGGGTCTGTTTCCATGCTGTACATCTCTATGACTCTAATAGGTGCCATGTTGGCCCAGATAATGCATTGAAAGTCCAACCTTCGGTCCAACCAGTCCATGTTGAACATAATCCCAAACTAAACTGGTCTCACCTGCTTGGGCCTGGCCTATATCCCTCCAAACCTTTCCTATTCATGTACATATCTAAGTGTCTTTTAAATGTTGTAACTGTATCCTCATCCACCACTTCCTCAGGAAAATCAGGAAGAAGGGCTCATGCCTGAAACGTCGATTCTCCTGCTCCTTGGATGCTGCCTGACCTGCTGCGCTTTTCCAGCAACACATTTTCAGCTCATGCTAGCTAATATAATTTTACGGAAGTTGTGATCGAAACTCCTGATAAAATCCAAAATCTGGAAACATATTTACATACAAAATATTCTGTGTGTCATATCCATCCTAGTCACTTAAAGCAGCGTGGTCTTTATGTGCAACTATTAATCAAGCAACTCCTTTTTAGCTCGAAATAGTGGCAGCAGCGTACATGCCCAAAAATACATTTGTACGGTAAAAGCAAAGTTCTGAAAATGAATCACACCAGATGCAAGGCTTTAACTCGTTTTCTTCTCTGCACAGATGCTGTCAGACCCGCTCGGTTTTTCCAGCATATTCTTTGATTTGATTTGGTTTGAATTATCATAGTCACATGTACTGAAGTACAGTGAAAAACTTTGTTTTGTGAACAGTACAGGCAGATCACAGCAAACGGGGACATATAGATCATATGGTGCTTAGACAGAGCGAGGCCTACAAGGTTATGGCTGCACAGGAGATGTGCATAGCAAGATCAGCATTAGTAAGATCAACATTAGATTTGAAGTTAGAGTCAATTCAGCAGCCTAATTGGGGTCTGACTGGAAAACAGTATCACTGGAGTGGGAGACGTCTTTGATGATGTTGGCAGCATGTCTGCAGCAGCAAGAAGTGTAAGCGGAGTCCATTGATGGGAGGTTGGCTTCTGTGATGGTCTGGGCTGTGCACACCACTTTCTGTAGTTTCTTACGATCCTGGGCAGAGCAGTTGCTGTACCAGGCTGCAATGCACCTGGACAGTATGCTTTCAATAGTGCATCTGTAAAAGTTGGGGAGGGTCTGAATGGACATGCTGAATTTCCTGAGTGGCCTGAGGAAGAAGAGGTGTTGTTGTGCCTTCTTGACCGTCACATCTCCATGGGAAGTCCAGGACAGGTTGTTGATTATCGTCACTCCCAGGAACTTGATGTTCTCGACCCACTCTGTTGATGTAGATGGGGGTGTCGATTTGATTTACTATTGTCACATGTAACTAGGTACAGGGAAATGTTTGTGTGCTGTACAGGCAGATCACACCATACAAAGATCATGGGGTGATTGAACAGAGCGAGGAGCACAAAGTTACAGCTGCAAAGAAGGTGCACAAAAGCAAAATGAGTATTGTATTATGTATATATATGTGTGTTTGTGTATGTAATATGTGTAATGAATGTAGGTTTGCATGTATACAGGAGTGAGGCTTAATTGCAGCTCTGGACTGCATGCTGAATCGAAGGAAAGGAATGTTTTTTAATATCAAACCACACAGTGACACACTCTTGCCTGACCTGTCAAGCTAGTTTGCTGAGGAGCTCTGAAAGAGAACAATAGAAACATCTGCCCCCCCTTGCTTGTGCTCATTCACACCCTCTTCATGCGTCAGGGAGTTTAGACAAGGCTATTTTCTATAGTATATGCACATTAGGCCTAATGTGAGCAGTTTCCAAGCTCTTTACAAAGCACCAGGCAGTCAAGATCTTATCAAATGTAGAGGCCCTAAAGATGGCCTCTGTGCTGGGCTACTGCTAGTTTATTGTTCTGTGTCAGTGTGAGCTGTAGTTTTGTGTCAGACACAAGAAGATACGAGAGTGACAATCGCCATGAAAATTTATCAGATTAATAAATGGATCACAGTGGCTGCCTGGCATTTAGTCACTAAGCTTAAATGAACCCATCCAGGATTATCCTCGAATCTACGAGAATTATGGTTTTAATCTCCTGCTTGTGAAAAAATAATAGAAATAAATTTTTAAAAGATGTATCTTTCTCCATTTACTTTAAAGATTTTGGTTATAATTATAAAGGAAATGGAGATTGGGGAATAAGTGCAGTTTGGACATGTGTGAAGACTAGAAATTATTGGAAGGCTGTGTATGAATGCCTCCAGCAATCTACGTGCTAGATTCCCACCAAGGTGAGGCCAGCTGAAGGCTGATTGATGATCTTCAGTGGTGTATGGTTCAGCCAAACAACATTCTAGTAGGAAAAACCAGAAAAACCTGCCAATGGCACAGAATTGCCTGAACTTGTTCTGTGTGAGTCAGATCAGTGCTCCAAGTGTGACCAGTATGTTAGTTTCGAAGTATTGCTGTTTCTTTCCTGATGAAGTGCTTATGCTCGAAACGTCAACTCTCCTGCTCCTCGGTTGCTGCCTGACCGGCTGTGCTTTTCCAGCACCACACTCTTCGACTCTGATCTCCAACATCTGCACTCCTCACTTTCACCCTGTTTCTTAGCAGAAACAGAAATCACTGGAGAGACTCAGCAGGTCTGGCAGCATCTGTGGAGAGAAAGCAGAGCTAGCAGTTCGAGTCCAGTGACCCTTCTGAGGAGCCACAGACTTGAAATGTTAACTCGGCATTCCCCAACGCCGCTGGGTTTTTCCAGCAGTTTCTGTTTTTGTCTGTAATCTCCAGAATTCACAGCTCTTTGTTTTATATTACTTATTTATAGAGCATTTACAATATTGGCTACCAGACTCTGCTGAGTTACTTTGCATCTAATGATGACCTATGATCAGAAGAAGTTGGAACAGGAATTCCCTCAAGTCGTTTCTGCCAACAGATCTTAGTGGATCTGATTGTGGCCTTAGCTCCACTTTCGGGTCTGTCCTCTCTTTACTCACTTGTACAGTAGCTCAAAGATCTGTTTGATTCAGACTTGGATATATTCGCTGACCCAGCCTTCACTGCCTACTGGGGAAGAAGGTTCCAACAACTAATGGTTCCCTAAGAAAATAAATTTCTCTTCATCCTTGTCTCTTACCGTGGGCGGCACGGTGGCAGAGTGGTTAGCACTGCTGCCTCACAGCGCCAGAGACCCGGGTTCAATTCCCGCCTCAGGCGACTGTCTGTATGGAGTTTGCACAATCTCCCCGTGTCTGCGTGGGTTTCCTCCGGGTGCTCCAGTTTCCTCCCACAGTCCAAAAATGAGCAGGTTAGGTGAATTGGCCACACTAAATTGCCCGTAGTGTTAAATGTAGGGGAAGGGGAATGGGAATGGGAATGGGTATGGGTGGGTGCGCTTCGGCGGGTCGGTGTGGACTTGTTGGGCCGAAGGGCCTGTTTCCACACTGTAAGTAATCTAATCTTACTATGAAACTGTGATACATAGTTCTAGATTCCCACATGAGGTGTGGCATCCTCTCTGAACCTACGCTGCCAAGACCCATCAGAACTTTGTGGCTAAATATGATACGCTCACATAAATTCCATTGAGTATAGACCCAACCTGCATAACCTCTGCTCTCAAACTAACTCTTCAACCACAGCGATCATTCCATTGTCATGGCCACATTTGATAGACCAAGGCAAAACAAACCCTGATAAATTCACAATAAAAACAGAAAGTGTTGGAAGTGCAAAAGTAAATCAGGGAAAGAACCCTTAGTGCTCAGGCTGTGAGGTTTACATTAAAACAGTTGAAATTTTGAAAAAAGGAGCAACTTACGATTATGTAGTTTGTTAAAAATCACAGACCACCAGGTTATATTACAACAGGTTTAATTGGAAGCACTAGCTTTCAGAGCGACGCTCCTTCATCAGGTGGTGAAGGAGCACTTGATGAAGGAGCGGCTCTCCGAAAGTTAGTGCTTCCAGTTAAACCTGTTGGAATATAACCTGGTGTTTGTGATTTTTAACTTTGTACACCCCAGTCCAACACTGGCATCTCCATATCATGACTACATTTATGTAGCACCTTTTACGGCCGTCAGCCCTCCACAGCCAATGAAGTACTTTGCAAGTGCAGTCTATAAGATTATAAAATGTAGGAGCACAAGTAGACCGTTCTGCCCATTGAGTCTGCTCTGCCATACAGTGAGATCATGGCTGATTTGATAAGGAGAAAGTGAGGTCTGCAGATGCTGGAGATCAAAGTTGAAACTTTATTGCTGGAACAGCACAGCAGGTCAGGCAGCATCCCGTTGGGGACCGGGGAAGCGGAAATCCTGGAGGAGGTATCAAATCCTGATTTGATAAGGCTCAACTTTACTTTCCTGCCTTTACGCTATAACACTCGATTCCCTTATTGATTAAAGATCTGTCCATTTAATCTTGAAAATATTCAATACCCTGTGGTAAAGAATTCCACAGATTCACTACCGTTTGATCAGAGTGACACCTTCACCCCAAGTGACCAGGTCCAAGGTGGAGGACACAATGTGGTTCCAAAAGATGTGGATCCATTGCATGGACTAGTCTGGGGTTAGGGGTGAGTGGGGCCTCCATGAAAGTCTGGTTAGAGAGTGCCCCATTATCCTGATGGACTGTGCTCTGCAAAATTGGAGCAGTCATTACGATGATGTGAAAGATGCTGAGGAAGTGGGGGAAAGGAGCAGTCTTCTGGGAAGGAGATGACAAGGACATTGTGGAGAGTGAAGGTCCCCTTGTGCGTGACAGATCAGCTGCATTGCGTTCCACATGCCAGACAGAAACTCATTGACCCTCGCTTCCAGTAGGCGTTGGGTGCAGGAGATCAACATGAAATGTTTAATAGTCATTGGTCGTCACGCCAACGCCGGGGCATCATTTGCAACCTCTATTCATTTTGTTTTGCTTTTGTTAGCTACAAATAAATAAATTGTTTGATTGTTTGCCTGGATGTGATGTTTAGAGAAAGTGAGGACTGCAGATGCTGGAAATCAGAGTCAAGAAGGTATGGTGCTGAAAATCACAGCCAGTCAGGCAGCATCCGAGCAGCAGGAGAGTCAACGTTTCAAATGTCATTCCTGATGAAGAGCTTATGCTCGAAACGTCGACTCTCCTGCTCCTTGGATGCTGCATGACCTTCTGTGATTTTCCAGCACCACAACCTTTGACTCTGGATGTGATATTCTCCTACTGGACAACGAAAAGCTGTGGATCTACCAAGTGCAGTGCGGACAGGGTAGTGCTGACTTGGAGAGTTTAGACAGGGTGTAGTTGAGGACATGTAATTGGTTGAACAGAGAGAGTGTGGAGCTTGTATATGTGAGGGGGTGCCAGCCATGTTGGCTACGTGCCATGAGCCGCATGTCTTGAAGCTGCTGTGCCAGTGAGGGGCAACGTTGGATTACCAATGATTGTGTGGGTACACAGAGGCCTTTTAAAGGTGAAGCAGATGCTAGTCTTTCAGTGAATGTCCGGTCAGAGGCAAGTTGTTCTGGGAATGGGATCTGATAAGGGGCAAAGCAGGTAGTTAATGAGGAAAGATATGGTGTGAATATTCATTAGGCTCTGCAATGAAAAGAAGCTATAAAACCCTTGACACAAATGACACTTAACCAAAGTCCAAGATAGAAATGTTGGCATGGGAACGCAGTATTGTGTTGAAGTAGCAGGCAACAAGAAGCTCAGAGTCATTTTGTAGAAAGAATGAGGGTGTTCTGCAATGACACCAATATCTACGACAAACCCACTGACTCCCGCAGTTACCTTGAATATATATCCTCACACTCTGCGTCCTATAAAGACTCTATTCCATTCTCCCAGTTTCTTCGTCTCTTTTGCATCTGTTCTGACTTGCCAGCTTCTAAAAGGGGGCCTCCAAAATGTCCACTGTCTACCTCAAACAAGGATTCCCCACCACCGTGGTTGAAAGACCCTCAGTCATGTCTGACCCACACTTCAGACCTCACACCTTCTCTTCCCTCCAATAACACCTATAATAGCACCACCACCCCACCCCTTGTCCCACCAATATCCACATCCAGAGGATCATT
Organism: Chiloscyllium plagiosum; assembly: GCF_004010195.1. Classification (NCBI taxonomy): domain Eukaryota; kingdom Metazoa; phylum Chordata; class Chondrichthyes; order Orectolobiformes; family Hemiscylliidae; genus Chiloscyllium; species Chiloscyllium plagiosum. Next base: position 9,113,692 of record NC_057722.1, on the reverse strand, counting down.
AGCCACCACTTCAGTCATCCCCAGCAGGATGCCACCACCAGACATATATTCCCCTCCCCTCCTTTGTCAGCCTACTGCAGGGATCATTCTGTCTGGGATACGCCTCCTCTACTCCCAGCATCTTCCACTGTCCCGTGGCACCTTCCCATGCAATCACAGAAGGTGAAAAACCTGTACGTTTACTTCCTCCCTGCTCACTATGTAAGGGCCCAATCACACATTCCAGTCTACTGTATTTGCTGCTCACAACGTGATCCTTTCTGTACTGGAGAGAAGAAGACACAGACTGGGTGACCACTTTGCAGAACACCTACGCTCTGTCCTCAAAAATGACCCTGAACTTCCTATTCCCTGCCACTTCAACACACCGCCATGTTCCTTGGCCAACAACTCTGTCTCAGGCTTGCTGCAGTGTTCCAGAAAAGTTCAGTGCAAGCTGGAAGAACAGCACCTCACTTTGGAACTCTATAGCCTTTTGGACTCAATATCGTGTTCAATAATTTTAGGACCTGAGCACCTTCTCCCATATTCTTAGCCCACACCAGACCTTGTCATCACATGGTGCCGGGCTGCGGTGGACAAGCTCAGAAGTCACATGACACCAGGTTAAAATCCAACAGGTTTATTTGAAATCACAAGCTTTTGGAGCGTAGCCCCTTTCTCAGGTGAAGTGAGAGAGATGCACACAGACACAAATTCATAGGCAAAGAGATCATGGGCAGAGAGATCAAAAGATCATACAAGTGGTGAGAGTGGAGTGTCAACAGGCCGAATAATAGGTCTCTGCAGGCGATCAAAGGTGTCAGCGGGTGTGAGTAAAGTGTCAACAGCTGAATAACAAGCAAAAGGATGACCCATAATCCAACTAAATGAGGCAGAGTGATAATACCAAAAAAATGAAAATAAGGTGGTGCTGGAGACAAATTCCAAACGACTGAAATAACATAATAGGTTTAGAGTCACATGTCGAGGGTCGAACCAAAGTAATAAGTAATCCAAAACTGTACAAACCAATTAAGGTAGAGAAATCATAACAAGTTGTTAAGGCAATGGTCAAAACAAAACAGAACAGAAAGGAAGATTTTACAGATACAGAACAGTGTGGTGGGGTTGAATATAGTGCGACAGGAACTCAAGATCACAGTTGAGGCTGACTTTATGGGTGTGAGGCTTGGCTATCAGTTTCTGCTCAGTAATTCTGCGTTATTGTGTATCTCGAAGGCTGCCTTGGGAGGACGCTTACTTGAAGATCGGAGGCTGATGTCTTTGACTGCTGAAGTATCCCCCCCACTGGGAGGGAACATTCCTGTCTGACGATTGTTGTACAGTGATGGAAATGTGTTGCTGGAGAAGCGCAGCAGGTCAGGCAGCATCTAGGGAACAGGAGAATCGACGTTTCGGGCATTAGCCCTTCTTCAGGATTGTTGTACAGTGTCTATTCATCCATTGTCATAGCTTCTGCATGGTCTCACCAATATACCACGCCTCGGAGTATCCTTGCCTACAGCACATGAGATAGACAACATTGACTGAGTCACATGAGTATCTGCTTTTCATGTGGTGGGTGGTATTCATCATGTGGGCTGCTACCACAAACAACCCATTGTGAGCCATTAATGGTCCCCATTAGCAGCTCTTGATTCTCCCAGGCTGACTCTTACTTATTTCTTGATTAGATTAGATTCCCTACAGTGTGGACAGGCCCTCCGAAGAGTAACCCACCCAGACCCATTCCCTCTGACTAATGCACCTAACACTACGGGCAATTTCGCATGGCCAATTCACTTGACCTGCAAATCTTTGGATTAAAAAAAGCCATCTTTGGACTGTGGGAGGAAACCCACACAGACACAGGGAGAACATGCAAACTCCACACAGACAGTCACCCGAGGCTCGAATTGAACCTGGGACCCTGGTGCTGTGTGACAGCAGTGCTAACCACTGAGCCACCATGCCACCCTTTGTCTGCCCAACTATTTTTCTCTCTCTCTGGGCTCCATCCATCTCCATTTATCGTTCACTCGTCCCCCCTCCTCCCATCCTATTCTCATCATGCTGAGTTTCCCCAGCTATTTCTGTTATTGGGATAGGGATCTTCGTGGGTTGTAATCTACAGGCTCATATTACTCTACAATACTTAACTGGCAAATTCTCAAAATTGAGTAAGACTGACCAGAACCTTTGTTTGGTTGTTTGGTCTCATATTCTCTTTGTCCCTGCCTCAGCCCAACTATCTCCCACGTCTTTGTCACTGTTGGACTCAAGTACTCCCTTGTTCCCTTGGTGAGTATTCCATCCTTTATGTACTGTCACTCAGCTAAAACAAAACTCTGGAGTTCATGTTGGTCACCACGTTCAGCTCCAATCGTTGCCGACCTACACTGGTTCCCAGTCCCCCAGCACCTTCACACTTAAAATTCTCAACTTTGTGTTTAATGGCCTATGTCTCTGACCTTTTGCAATTGTATGGTTTCCTCTCACAGCGCTGAGGGCTTTTTACGATCTGACCTCTTGCACAGTCTCCCCTTCCCTTTACCGCACTATTTGCTAGACCATTTTGTAATCTACCCATGCTCCTCCTTCAGATATACCTTCCCTAGCCACCCCATGTTCACCAGCTCCTTCCCCCTGCTTATCAGTTCATATCGCTCAGAGAATCAGTGAATCATACATTACGGTAGGATGCCATTTGACTGATCATGCCCAGGTTTACCCTTTGAAAGAGCTATCTAATCAATCCATCTCTTCTGATTGTTTTCCCCAGGTTCGAACTATTTTCTTTTTCACGTGTATATTCAGTCACATTTACACGTTAAAATTGAATTTACTTTCATCACCCTGCCATGCAATGCATTTCATGTCATGATATAAGAAAATAATTATTTTCATCTACATCCTGCATTTTCTGCCAATTAACTTACTACTGTGAACATTGCTTCCGGAAACTTCTGCCAGTGAAATCAATATCCCCTTAAAGATGTTGTCTTTTACTTTCTTGATTTTATCTGCTTTAAGGAGAACAATCCCAGCTTCCCTTGTTATTGTTGTTGAAACTCTAAAAGTATTTGAGGACTGTGCTCCAATTAAGTGCCGCAGTCATTATTTTGTACCAGCAAAACCTCTGTAATCATTGGTGCTTAATAGTTCATGTAGAAATGTTGAATGAGGCAACACCCTGCTGTTCTTAAGTGTCACAGGATCTTAGGTCCCCATATGAAGCTCTGGATGGTGCAGCTGAAGCCTTAGTTTAGTTTTATTGAAGGGTAGTCCTTAACAGGGTGGCATTCCCTCCGTACTGCTCAGGAACGTCAGTCCAGATTACAGGCGCCAATCATTATATCATGTGTAACTGCACACACCTTTGAAGCAGCAGTGAGACTACGTCCAGCGGAACTAGGGTCACGTTCAGTTTGACAGATTTCAAAAGAGACTAGGGATGTGTTGAGGGCAGTGATTAGTTTGCTATCATTAGCTTACTTATTAACACGCTTGCTTTGAAGTTGGAAGCTGGTGCATGCTAACTCTACTTCAGAAATTATCAGCTGGATTTCCAACTTTCAGATGGGTAGTTAGTGGGAGTTGGGAAAGTTCCTGGCTCAGCAGGGCCTGCGATAAGAGAAAAGTGATTTCAGAGGCACGATGTTAAGTTTTGGGTAAGGGTGCTACCCACTGTTGGGCCCAATGGCCCTGGAAACGATTTAAAAGTGGTGGCAGGTGTTGCCAGATGTACAGGTGGGCTGTTCAAGGGACCCATCTCAGTGCCGAGGTACATTGTCCCAGTTATAATAAGAACAGTAAGATACAAACGTACAATCAAGGAACAACAGGGAGGCTGCTTAGCTCTTCAAACCTGCTCCACTATTCAATAAGATCATGGCTGATCTTATTTTAACGTTTAACTTTACATTCGTAGAGTCAAAAAGATGTACAGCGCAGAAACAAAACCTGCGGTCCAACTTGTCCATGCTGACCAAATATCCTAACCTAATCTAGTCCCATTTGTCAGCATTTGGCTCATATCCCTCTAAATCTTTCCTATTCATACAAACATCCAGATGCCTTTTAAATGTTGTGATTGTACCAGTCTCCACCACTTCCTCTGGCAGCTCATTCACGTACCACCCTCTGCGTGAAAAAGTTGTCCCTCAGGTCCCCTTTAAAAGATTTCCCTCTCACCCTAAACCTATGCCTTCCAGTTGTGAACTCCCACACCCCAGGGAAAAGACCTTGTCTATTTACCCTATCCATGTCCCTCATGATTTTATAAAACGCCATAAGGTCACCCCATAGCCTCTGAAGCCCCATGAAAAATAGCCCCAGCCTGTTCAGCCTCTCCCTACAGCTCAAACCCTCCAACCCTGGCAACATCCTTGTAAATCTTCCTGCAACAATAACAGAAGTGGCTGGAAAAGCTCGGCAGGTCTGGCAGCATCTGTGAAGAGAAGCCATAGTTTCAGGTTGAGTGACCCTTTGTCAGAACTCAACTTCAGTTTTACATTCCTGAATTTCCCCAAAAGTCTTTCATTCTCCCCAGTAATCAAAAATCCCTCTATCTCTGCCTTAAAAATAAAATTTCTACATCACCTGTTTTTCATGAGTAGATCCTTCTAGCCTGCACACACTCTGACCTGCAAATACTTCCCATGCCCTATCCACACCACCTAATCCTTCCACCCACCCGTCATACCTTCTATGCCAAGCCATGCTCCTCCGACCACTCTGCTGGGCCAAGCTATGGCACTGCATACCCATTCACTTGCTGCTTATAACTAATGAACCCTATAGAGACAATCGGATGTGTTAAAAAGGTTTAAGTGTTTCCTTTATAAATTTCATTGTCTTATAAAATGCCTTTCACTATAAGCCAGTAAAATGGCAATCATCATGACTCTTTAAAGAATAAACAGCAAAAACTGGAAACTTTTGAGAGCTCTTTAGAACATAGAACAATACAGCACAGAACAGGCCCTTCGGCCCATGATGTTGTGCCAAACATCGCTTTTAGCTTTTAAAACTAAACCTTGTCAACGGACAGATCAATCAGTGAGCCAGAGCTGTCAATCAAGAAACATTTTGCCTGGGTCCAGAGGTTTTTAAGTGATAGGATTCTGGCTATTTCTTATGGTCGCATGTTCCATTGTGAGATTATTCTGGGACAAAAGATTGTCTTGGAAACAGAAGGACTTTATAGTTTGTGTGGATGGCTATACCATGTATTGTCATTGCAAGAGGGCACCGGGTTTTTGTTTCTGTTATTTCTCCCCAGTTCATTCCATATTTTAGACAATACAATTAGTCTAGCTTCCACCCTCCTTTACTGGAGAGATTCCCATTCCAAATCTTTGCATAAGAATGTAACACTGACCTGTTCAAAATCACCTGGTATGTCTTTAAGAGCATAAGAATAGGCCATCTGGTCCCTCAAACACGCCCCACCATTCAACAAAATCATGGTTGATCTGCCCCAGACATCAACACCTCTTTAATGCCAGCTCCTCACGGCCCTCAACTCCCCGCTATTTCATAAATCTATCCACCTCCTCTTTAAATAGTTGGTGATCTAGCCTCCGCAACAGCCCGGTTGGAGAAATATAAATGTTCATAACCCTCTGAGAGCAGACATTCCTCACACTTCAGTTTTAAATACATGTCCCCTTATTCAGTAACTGTGTCTCCTAGTTCATGTCTCTCCCAACAATGAAAACACCTTTTCAACTTCTACCCTGTCAAGCCCCCTCAGATTCAATAACCCCACCTCTCATTCTTCTAAACCATAATGAATAAAGGCCTAATCTATTTAACTATCCTTGATAAGTCAACTCTTTCATCCGAGAAGTCAGTCTAGTGAATCTCTTTTGAACTGCCTCCAATCCCATTGTATTTTTTTCTTCGATATGGGGACCAAAACTGCGCATAGTACTGCAGGTGGCCTCACCAACTGTACAGGTGTAACAAGACTTCTATATTTTTAAACCCCAACCCCCTAGTGACAAAAGACAAAATTCCATTTGCCTTTCTATTTACTTACTACTTGGATCACTTCAGTTTTATTTGTAGCATTCATAATGTAAGGATCCTGTGCACACGTGCATATTCCAGGTCTGGACAATCAGGTGATTTGTATCACTTTCTACTTATTTTTGCAGTCCCAGAGTCTTATCTTTTGCTTGATAAGGACTGAGGAAGCCTAACTTGTAAACAGAGGAACAGTTCCAGAATTCACGGTGGCACAGTGGTTAGCACTGCTGCCTCACAGCGCCAGAGACCCGGGTTCAATTCCCGACTCAGGCGACTGACTGTGTGGAGTTTGCACATTCTCCCCGTGTCTGTGTGGGTTTCCTCCGGGTGCTCCGGTTTCCTCCCACAGTCCAAAGATGTGCAGGTCAGGTGAATTGGCCATGCTAAATTGCCCGTAGTGTTAGGTAAGGAGTAAATGTCTGGGTATGGGTGGGTTGCGCTTCGGCGGGTCGGTGTGGACTTGTTGGGCCGAAGGGCCTGTTTCCACACTGTAAGTAATCTAATCTAAGTCTTTACAGCACCGCTCATAGGTTTACAAGGTTGTATGATCAGAATAAGGGCATTTGGAGTTAGGGAGAAGAAATTGGAATTATAAGTTTCCTGAATTGCTATTGTTTTAACTGCAGGATGGCTTTTGAGCCTTTTCTGCTGTTTTTCCTATTTTAAGTACCCCCACTGAATGGCAGTTGCCTACTTGCCAGGCAGGAAAACCCGTGGCACAAGGGAGGCAGTGAGAACTCAGAGTACAAGGAATTTAGTGGTGATTGAGAGGTCTTGTTAGAGTTGGCGGGGGATATGTCAGGAGGACACAAGCAGATTGGAGGGGCAAGGTGGTATTTGAGGGAATGAGACCATCGTTGGGTGGTTGTGAGGGGAGAAAAGCAATTAAACAGGTAAGCATATTTGTCCTGGAGAAAACACGCCTGTTCCTTAGACCCCCGAGCAGTGCTGGAAAGATTATTCACTTTCTGCAATTGGTGTGATATGGATTAGGTTTCATTTGGCATCATGTTTGGCACAACATGGTGGGCTGAGGGGCCGGTTCCTGTGCTGTCCAGTTCTACGTTCTATCTTGCAACTGGGATGATAACTTCAAAAGGTACTTAATTGTCTGTAAAGCACCCTGAGGTTGTAAGCAACGCTATATAAATGCAAGTTTTTATTTACTTCTAACGAGCAGCAACAAAGGGTGACTTGCAGCAGTTACCAAGTATTAAAGCAATTTATGGAGAAACACTTTCGCTCGCCTTCCCTCAAGATATTTGCATAACGTCCTCCCAGTTGCATTCCCCCCGCAGTCAAGCCTGCGTGTTCTGCAACATGAAACAAGACAAGGCTTGATAAACAGAAGTCCCCGAGACTGGGACAACCGGTATACAGCACGGGGTGGCAGGTTTCCCAAACTGAGAGAAAGACCGCGAACAGCGACAGAGATCAAAGAAGAAAATGCGTGGCAAAAGGGAAGAACTTATTTCAGAATGGTTTTAAGGCAGTTTCTAAATGTCATGTTCACATCAGCCTTTCTCGTGTCAACACCAGGGAGAGGTAAGTGCATGGGGTGCGAGGGATTGAATTACACCCTGGATGCTGATCGACAGCGCTCAGGGTCACTGCACTCCCGGGCTTTTCAGAGAATTCAGGAATTAGTGGGAGGCAACTGAAATCTCTCTTCTGTGAAGCAGGTGACCGAGGAGACGCGTAAATAGCCACCCGCAAACTGGAAGTTTTTTGAAAGCTTGCCTCCTCAAGATGTCGTTTCTTCAATTTCGTGAAATTCTTTATGCGCTGCCTGAAGTTAAACAGAGTAGCATTCTTGCAACTGAAGGTGTAAATGAACCATCTTGCAAAGGACGCTTCCTTCCTCTGTAACACAAGAAAGGTATTTTGAGGGTATATCATTAATTCCGTGGAGCTTAAAGGGGATTGCACCCTGTGCACAGAATCACCAGAGCTGCCTCAGCCAATTTTCCAGAAGAATTGACCAAATATGATTTTTTTTTAAAAAAAGTTTTGATACAGCGCCTTTCATGATTTCACAAAGGCCCAAAGCGTTTTAAAGCCAATTAAGTACTTTTTTTTTCAAAGTGTTCACTGCTGCGGTGTAGGAAATATAGCAGCCAATTTCCACACGGCAAGGATTAGCACATAGTTATGTGATAACGACCACATGATCTGGTTTTACGGTGCTGATTAAGAGCTGGATACTGGCCCAGCGACCAGGGAAAAATGAGCTCATGGGATCATGTCCATGTAAGTGGAAAGGGCAGGCCAACTTTGGGTTTAACACCTCACCTGAAAATGACAACTTTTGCACATTCCTGATTTTATAATTACTAGTGCCTTTGGCTGCCTACGCACCTAGCTCTGGAATTTTCTTTCTAAAGTTTTTGGCTCTCTCTCTCCCCTCCCTCCCCTTCTTTATGATTTCTTCAACCCCCTACCTCTTTAGCCAAGGTCTTATGTCATTGTCCAATCTTCTGTCATAGCTGAACTGTGAATCATTTTGGGATGTTTTACAATGTTAAAGGTAAGGTAGAAATTCCTGTTGTTGCTCACTCTTGGTTTTACAATCTGGGGGCAAGACAAGGGGAATGTTGTGTCCATGATCCCCATAGTGTTATGCCATCTCACCTTGATGGTCACACATCACCGCAGAGATGTAGGTGCAGATGCATTTGAAAATAAGTAAAACAGCCATATTCTTGATGGTAGAGTAAGCTTGAAAGGCTAAAAGGTCTACATCTGATCCTAATTTGCACAAAACATACGGTTGTGGATGTTGTGTCTTCAGAATCCTTGGGTTTGGCAACTGGTGCAACATTCAATGGGCTGTCTGTCCAGCAGCCTGCATCTTAATTTGTTTTCCCTCCCGTTCACTTCATTTCTCTCCTGAAACTGAGTAGATGACCTTCAATGTGCCCGGCGCCAAACCTGCATCCCTCCTGTCCATCAAATTTGTGTCGCTCTATCTATGGCTGTTGTGAATTAGCTTCCTGTGATATACTCCTGCAGTAGCGCTATCCCTCCTTAGTGAGCCACAGAAATGTCACAGTGATTCCAGTGCAATGCTGCTGAAAACTGAGCTTCCTGATGGTAAAATTTGTATGAGAGGGTGGAGCATAAGAATAGGAGCAGGAGGCTTCTATTGCGCCCTTTGAACCCACTCCATTATTCAATTAGATCATTGCTCATCTCTTACCTCAATGCCAACTTTCCACACTATCCCAGATTTTTCTTGATCTCTTTAATATCTAGAAATTGTATCGCTGTCCGCTTAGAATGAACTCAATGCCTAATGTCCTATAAGCTTCTAGGGTACAGAATTCCAAAGACTCACCATGCACCTGAGCAGAGAAATGCCTCCTTATTCTGGTCCTAATGGCCTCCCTTTTAATCTTTAGATTGTAAATCCTGCTTCTAGACCCACCAGCCTTAGCCATCCTTCCTGTATCCACCCCATTGAAACCTGAAAGAATTGTGTACACTCCAATAAGACGACCTTTCATTCTTCTAAACTGTGTTTGCATTCTCTACAATCTCACAATCCCTCCTGATGGGATGACGTGTTGTCCTAAGCATCAATCATTTGCTGAAGCTTCATTGCGCTCCCTCCATGGCAAGTATTATACTTCATCAGGAAGAAGACCAAAAACATACACAGCTGGAGAAGTGAATGAACAAAGAGATAAAGAACAAAAAAATTAAAAATTATTATGAGAAGTCGAGGAAAGTTCTGAACTCAAGCCTTCCTCAGTCCCTGTCCTGCCAAAATCTCTTTCCTTGAAATGTATTAAGGGCAATAGTTTTGGTAGGTGGTATTTTCTGCTTCTGGTTATGTGAATTGTTTTGGCACAAACCGATTTGAAAGGAGCAGATGCTGTAAAGACAAATATGAGGAAATGTGTGTGTACTGGCAATCGGACAGATCTTGCGAGTGTATGAACAAGTAATATTCAGATATCTTGGGCTTGTAGCATTGTGTGTACTTGTTGTTTGCAATATTTAATTATTAGGTAACATACCGATAGGGAATAATATACACATTCCTGTGAATTTGGAATGCGTTTGTCTGTTGACAAAGTATACAGAAACATGTTCCTGTGTTTGTGTACCAATAAACAGTGATATGCCCTGAGGATGTATTGTGAGCCAAACATTGTGCAATGAAGTCATGCGTCTGCACATTGACATTATCACCCCTGGGATCGACAAGCTTAATAGAAAGATATGTCCCGCACCTTTTTATAAATAAGTAAAAACCGAAAGAACTGCGGATGCTGGAAATCAGATACAAAACAGAAATTGTTGGAGAAGTTTAACAGGTCTGGCAGCATCTGTGGAGATCAATCTGAATTAACAGTGACTTTTCCTCAGAACTGATGGTACCGAGGAAAAAGTTGCTTTTTTTATGAAAAAGATAGGATTGGTGTAGAAGGTAAGAGTATACGATAGTTGAGGAATAGAGCCCAAAGAGAGAGGAGGACAGTTGGACAGATAAAGGCGTGAAAGGCGATCAGCCTGGGAAAACGATTTGCTACAATAAGGTGGCCCAATCCTATTCGGTCCCCAACCACAAAGCTTTCTCCAGTATATCAATGATATCATTAGTGCTGCTTCACTCTCACTCGGAATTGGAAAAGTTTGTCAATTTCACTTCCAATTTTCACCCGGCTCTCACTTTCATCCAGTCCATCCCTGACTCCTCCTTTCCCTTCCTTGACATCTGTTTCAATTTCTGGGATAGACTGGCCACCAATATCCAATACAAACTAACCAACTCCCGCAGTTACCATGACCATACATCCTCATGCCGTGCTTCCTGTAAAGACTCAATTCCATTCTCCCAGTTCCTCTGTCTTTATTGCATCTGTTCTGATGATGCCAACTTCGACAAGGGAACCTTCGAAATATCCACTTTCTTCCTCAACCGAGGATTCCCGAGCATTATGGTTGACCATAGTGCTCTAACTCATCTCCCACACTTCAGCTCTCAACCCTCCCACAACAGCGAATAGGGTCCCCCTTGTCCTCATTTACCATTCCACCAGCATCCGCATCCAGAGAATCATTAGCTACCATTTCTGCCACCTCCAGTGGGATGTCACCTCCAGACACCTCTTCCCCTCCTTGGTCAGCCTTCCGCAAGGACCATTTCCTCCTGGACACTGTGGTTCACTCCTTCTTCGCTTCCCCCAGCACCCACTTCCCCATGCCACCTTACCCTGCAACCACAGAAAGTGTAACACCTGCCTGTTTACAATCTCTCTCTTCGATACCTAAGGGCCCAAACAGAGCCACCAGGTGAAACTGTGCTTTACATGCACTTCACTCAATCTAGTCTATTGCATTCATTGCTCACAATGTGGTCTCCTGCATATTGAGGGAATGAAGCATAGATTGGGTGACCATTTCACACAGCACCTATGTTCTATGCACAGAAAAGACCCTGAGCTTCCAGTTGCCTGCCACTTCAACACCCTACCCTGTTCCCTGGCCAACATCTCTGTCTCCGGCTTGCTGCAGTGTTACGGTGAAGCTCAGCAGAAACTGGAAGAACAGCACCTCATTTTCTGCTTGGAAACTCCACAGCTTTCTGTTCTTAATAACAAACTCAATAATTTGAGGACTTGAGGCACTTTCTCCCATGTCCTTACCCCCAACCCACACACACACCAGGCCTTGTATCCACATGTTCTGCTATTACACACACCTCACTGTTAGCCTCTAATAGTCACCATTAGTAGCTATTAATTATTCTAGGCTGATCGTTTTTCACAGTCTGTTCAACTGTTCTGTCTCTTTGGGCTGTAACTCCACCTATCATTTACTTCTTCCCCCTTTCCCACCCCCCCCCCCCACCTTCTGCATAAAACACAACATTTTCCTAGATATCTTCAGTTCTGAGGAAGGGTCACTAGACCTGAAACGTTAACTGATTCCTCTCCACAGTTGCTGCCAGACATGCAGAGCTTTTCCTCCTAAATAGCTGTCAGCAAATTTGTGCAGTAGGCCAGTGAGAAAGAGATATGGGATGGCAGCTAAAATCCTAGTTAAACAAAATGCATTTTGATAAGTGTTTTAAAGGGTTTCAGAAATTAAAGATGTTCACAAAAGAAAGAGCTTACATTTTTATAGCACCTGTCGCAACCATTTGCTGCCCCAAAGTGCTTTCTGACCAATTTGTTGTTTTAAATTCTAGTTCGTGCTGTAATTCATGAAAGACACTAATCAGTTTGAGCACAGCAAGATCCCCTGAGCTGCAATGAGTTGATAGTCTGTTTCAGTATTATTCGAGTATGCTTAGAGAGGAAATTGCTGGTGGTTGATTTCCAGCATCTACCGTATTTTGCTTTTGGTATTAAATTTTATTTTCAGTTGGACGGGAACCCGATCCAGCCCAACACGGATTAGCATGATGATTGAACAATTGGGATTGCCATCTTATGAGTGCCAGCACAGAGTATCCTGTCTTCTCTGTAAATATGACAACTGCACTATGGTATTAATAATTATGAGGTAATTGTTGCAGTTGGTAAGAAATCACTTGGAGCTGACTCTCAGAGAGTGAAGATGTGACAGCAACACAGGCCTTGGGTATTGGTGAGAAGTTGTATCTAAGGGCCATCGTTTGGCCAGAGATAGGGTTGTATCTCTACAGCTGACTAGTTGCATGTCATTGGCTTGGGCAGAAACACCGTTCCTCTTCTGACGTCTTGCCCTGATTAGTTTGAAAAATAAAACATGACCACATGTTGAAATAAAGGGAAATCCATTTGAGGAACTGTTTAAAAAGCTTCCTTGCTTTACAAGTTGTGCAAAGCAATGGGTTGTATGTAAAGATAGGAAGTATGGAACTAAATTGACCAGGTTTGCTTATTCAGCCTTCCTTCTTGACTCTTTCCTTCTGTCTGCTACTGCTCTCACCCTCTCCATTATCCAATCTAGTTTGTGAGTGAAACAACCGCAGCCTTACCAAAATTTCTTTTTGGCATTAGTACCTTGTGTGAAAGGAACTATTTTAAGATAGAAAATATAGGTAGTTCTTGTACATTCTGGTGTTAGCTTTGGTCCGGTAGATAGTGCACTTACCTCTGTGTCTGATGGTTGTGGGTTCCAATCTGACTCTGCAGGCCTACACTTAAAAGCTGAGCTGTGCTGCACTATCAGAGATGAGCCCTTTTGGCTAAGGTGTTAAACTGTGAGGCTGTCTGCTCTCTCAGGTGCACCCATGTGAATCCATGGTAACAGTTTTAAAGAGGAGGAGGAGGAAGTTCTCCCTGGTACACTGGTCAATCAAGGCTTATCCTTCAATTGCCATTCCAAACAAAATACAGGATATCTGGCCATTATCACATCACTGCTTATGGATAATGTGCACAAATTAGCTGCTATGCTTTCTACAGTGACTGTGCTGCAAAAGTACTCGGCTGTGTAGGGCTTTGGGGACGTTCACAAAGATTATGAAATTCAATAAATAAATGCACTTGAATAAAGTCCACATAATACTCTGCTTCTGAAAACAACCTGAATGGGATAAAGGTAATAACGTAAATCACCAGTGCTTTTTGCCCTTAGAGAGAAAAGGCTTTATCACACCTTATCTGTCAACACGATTCTGGAGATTGCCAGCAACTAGTTGTTAAATGCTGCTCAATTTCACAAATTGCCAGGAAGAATTTGACAACTATTACATTTATTTAATGTTAGTGACATGAGGTGGGCCAAAAATCAATGGCAATGCTATCACCTCACATAGTGGCTGGAAGGTCCTGTTTGATCTGGCATGTTGACCAGCTAGTTGACAGCCACATGCATGGCATGAGAGCAACTTATATTCTTCTTCTATTCACTTGCAGGATGTCTTTATTGCAGGCTGGGCCAGAATCTGTTGATCATTCCTAATTTCTCTTGAGAATGTGATGGTGAGCTGCCTTCTTAAAATGCTAAACTGTGATTGGTGAGCGTAGGCCCACAGTGCCTTTGGGTAGGGAATTCCAATATCTTTGATCTAATGCCATTGAAGTGTAAAGGTAGTACATTTCCAAGTGAGGACGGTGTGTGAATTGGAGCAAGGTGTTCTCACAAGCTCATTAACCTTGTTCTTCCAGATGTCAGAGCTCACAGATTTGGGAAGTGCTCTTGAGATACTAATGTGAGAGGCCATTAGCCCACTTTAGTTTATCTATCTGGAAAGATTAAGATTCCACATTGAAATCTTGAGCAATACTTGTTTGATGCTGAGTTTTTGCCACTAAACTTGGTGGTACTCTGTTTATTTTTGTTCATTCAAGGGTGTGGGCATCATTGGACCAGCATTTGTTGCCCATTCCTATTTGCCAACAGGGCTGTTAGAAGGATGTTAGAAGTCAACCATATTACTGGGCGTGGGGATTAGACTGGTGCTGGAATAGCACAGCAGGTCAGGCAGCATTCAAGGAGGAAGAAAATCGATGTTTCGGGCAAAAGCCCTTCATCTACCAGTATTACTGGGTGGCATGGTGGCACAGTGGTTAGCACTGCTACCTCACTGCGCCAGAGACCTGGGTTCAATTCCCGCCTTGGGCAACTGTCTGTGTGGAGTTTGCACATTCTCTCCGTGTCTGCGTGGGTTTCCTCCGGGTGCTCCGGTTTCCTCCTGCAGTCCAAAGATATGCAGGTCAGGTGAATTGGCCATGCTAAATTGCCTGTAGTGTTAGGTGAAGGGGTAAATGTAGGGGAATGGGTCTGGGTGGGTTGCTCTTCAGAAGGTCAGTGTGGACTTGTTGGGCCAAAGGGCCTGTTTCCACACTGTAAGTAATCTAATCTACTGTGAGTTTGGAGCTAAAGGGCATTAGTCACCCAAATGGGTCTACCCCAGCAATCATTTCACGGTCATTATTAGACTCTTAATTCCAGATTTTTATTGATTTTAGAGCAGCATTTGACCCTGGGTTCCTGAATCATTTCCTGGACCTTTGGATTAATAGTCAAGCAATAATACCACTAGGCCATCACCTCACATACCATAAGGCCATTACTATTTCCCCAGCCCCCACATCAACCACTGCCCTCCACAAGCCCAACACATTACTCCCATCTCCATGACCTAGAAAGTCTTCCTGATTTTCTAAAATATTCTAAATGGGATTCCACTGGGTCAAGCAGGCAGTCCACTTTGTTGGACAACCAACAGCATTGGTGCAGGCAAGTGCAAAGGCAGTGTCACCTGGGAACATACATTTCTCCATTTGACTGGTTTGCTTCCATACCGACAGGGGAGTGAAGACATTTCTCAGTCTTCTGCTGTTAGTGGTGTAGTGTTCCATTAAACCTACATCTATGTTTTCTATGCTTTATGCTAAACCCCATCCAGCCATCCTTTATCCCCATCACCCACCTTTGGTTACTTGGCCACTTTCACATCTGCACTTTGCTCTCAGTACTGTCATGTTTAATTCACCAGTTCCATCCCTCTCCTTCACTGTGTGAAGTTCCTCTTTTCCCTTTCTTTCTGTTGAAAGCCACTTTTCCTCATTTCTTTGACCTCGATGCCATAATAATTCATGACCCGAAAAATGCTCTCCGATGTCCTGAGGTTGTGAAAGGTCAGATACAAATGCAGGTCTTCCCTTTCTCTTTGCTGATTTAATTATTCTTTTGTTTCTTCCCACTCTCTGTCCTCATGTTCTGTCTCCATCTGTCCCACTTTCTCTATTGCAATTCACTTTGCTGAATGTAGAGCAAGGATTTCATGTAGAGATAAAACTGATGATACAATCACGATGTAAGGAGGACACTCTCCCGGCTGGAGACTGGTGGAGAAGTTTCTTGCAGTATTGTGATGTGTATCATGTAAATAATGAATTTGAACTACCCAACTATGACAATGTGCAGATTTCTTGTGCAAATAAGGGCAACCAACCAGTTAACATTATAGAGACAGTGAAAGACTGAACCTTTAGAATATGGACAGAGCGGACCATGGTACAGACCTCCCATCCATGGCTAACTCCACCCCAATGCACCCACTATCCTATGCTTAGTTCTCCAATCTCTGTACTATTCTGTTGTTCCCTCTCTCCATTTTCTGTCCTTATTTGCTGTTGTCTTTGTCTCCATATGTGACTTTGGACATGAACTGTCAACAGGATGAAGATTGGATTGGACACTTGATATTATGTTTCATGCCTCTCCCATCGGTCTCTATTACATTAAAGGTCCTACATAAACCAACTTGTAGTGGTTGAAGGATCAAAGAGGCCGAAAACATGCATTTCATAGGCTCAGATTTAAGAAGGTAATTTAGAGGAGATACTAGTGGTTTTATTACCCTCAGGAGGGGAAAGATGAACTGTGGAGGAAGTTGGGATGAGGAATTGAAATTTGGGTACATTAGACAGTGTTCTTTGCAGAGTCTTGATGGAGAATAATTAGTTGAGTCAATTATCAAGCAGGAAGAGATAGGTTTGTAAGTTAGCTCACTGAGCTTGGAGGTTTGTTTTCAGATGTTTCATCACCATATTTGTGGGTGGCACGGTGGCACAGTGTTTAGCACTGCTGCCTCACAGCGCCAGAGACCCGGGTTCAATTCCCGCCTTAGGCGACTGACTGTGTGGAGTTTGCACGTTCTCCCTGTGTCTGCGTGGGTTTCCTCCGGGTGCTCCGGTTTCCTCCCACAGCCCAAAGATGTGCAGGTCAGGTGAATTAGCCATGCTAAATTGCCCGTAGCGTTAGGTAAGGGGTAAATGTAGGGGTATGGGTGGGTTGTGCTTCAGCGGGTCGGTGTGGACTTGTTGGGCCGAAGGGCCTGTTACCACACTGTAATGTAATCTAATCTAATCAGGTAAACTTATCATTGAGAGTCTCCAGTGAAGCACTGGTTGTATGTACTGTCTCTCCATTTATTAGCTCACGGAGCTAACTTACATACTTATCATCAACCTGAGCTACAAACCTTCTCAAAAATTTCCAGGAAGAAATATCTTTTTAAAAAAAAAAGTCAACTTAAGGGCAGCTTATCATTATTGGCAATAGCACTTTGAATACCATGGAGAATGTTGACAGTCAAATGCATCCAGGGAACTAACATTCTGAAAAATCAAACTTACAAGGATGTAGATGTGAACAGGATCCATGGCTTCGAGTCAGTTAACTGACAATGCCACTACTTTCAAATAGGCCACTGAGAAGCAGGAACATTCAGGAGTTGTAATTTGAGAAAGAAAGACTCCGATATCTGTCCATGCCACTCAGTCTGACCATGACCAGTCTGGGAGTGAGCAGAATGAAAATCAATGGGAGTTATCAGGGGACATGGCTGGGGTCGGGAGTGAAGGAGTTCAGTGCTGGGGATTGGAGGCAGTGAGCTAGGATGCAGAAGGGACAAGGATAGTGGAGGAGAAATTCAATATTTCAAGAGGAAGAGAATCCTGAGGGGAGGGAATGGTGAGCTGTTAGTGGCATACATCAGCACTGAGAGTGGGATTGTGCTTCACCGAGATAGAGAGTAGGAGTAAACTGTAGGCTTAGAGGGTACGGAGGGAGTTGCAGCCATAACTCCAGGCGGCATGTGGGAGGTGCTTGTGATGGGGTGTCCAAGAAGTGCCAGGAAGAAAGGGACTGGAGGATAAGGGCGGGGTTCTTGATCATCAGGTTGAGCCTATTACTCTTTGTACCAAAAATGACCTGTATTTCTGGCCAAATTCACTTGACTCGTAAATATCATCTCCAATTGGAAAATGGCTGCAACGTCACCCAGAGCATGTGGAGTGAGTTTTAGCTTCTGTCCTGTTATGCAGGTTCCACTTATGAGTGACAGGAGACTCTTTAAGGAGCAATGTTATCCATCCTGTGCTTGTAGCATTCAGCCTGGGAAGTGCACAGGAAGTGCACATGCTGGTGACAAGTAGTCTTGACCATTGTTATTGGGGGTCATATCAGATGGAAGACCGTCATCTCTGTGAAGCAGAAATACTAATCACAGGTAACCGGAAAAGTGGCACCTGGGGGCCACAGAGCGCAGAGATACTGCAAGATCTCACAGTGCACAGAGCTGATTCTCTCTCGCCTTGAACTGTAAGAATTCACCAATATGCTCTTAGATACAACAATGCCTTTCTTAGGTGAAGTGAGAGCACAAGATTTCTGTACTCATGCAGAAATTTCAATGTCCCATCTTTAATGCGACTGCCAAGAACCATTGGAGTCCTGTCTCAAATGAGTCACCCAGAAATATATTAAGACTGCTACTGATGTAATTTGTGCCTGATCATACCTTGCTTCCCTATGACAAGAGCCCAGTCAGGAGGCTCTACCCAACACAGCTGGTTTCCCCAAGGTGCAGGGCACTACAGACTGGACACACATCACCTTGAGAGCAACATATCTCATGAAGGTGAGTTCATCAACTGAAATGGTAGCCGTTCCATCGATGTCCTTTGTTTTTAATTCACTCACGGGTGTCTCTGACTAGGCCAAAATATTTTGGCCATTCCTATCTGCTATGGTGGGATTTGAATCCAGGTTCCTAGGATATTAACTGAGTTTCTGGATTAATTGTCTAGTGATAACACCACTCGGCCATCATCTCCCCTAAATGTACGATTCATCTGTGACCATCTTAGGTCTTTTTTTTTCTGGTCACTTTTGTTTCTTTAAAGCCTTATGTGGTGCGGTCATCGGCATAGCCACAGCAGTGAGAGTGGGACAGTGGAATTACAGCAGCCTCCTGGTGGTGGCAGGCACAGCAGCAGCAGGTTTGTGACTCCTCCTGACAGTAGAGGGCAGCAGCGGCAAAGCTCCACCCTGCGTTTGGAGACTTCAGGCCTTGGCTAGGCCAGGTGCCTGCATCAGAGGCTGAATGTTCCATACACCTTTACTGAGATCGACGTTTTTCTTTCTTTTAGATCTGAATATTTTTTTCTTTCTTTTTGGATCTGTTTCTTTTATTTCTGCTTGTGTTTTTTTTTCCAATTCTGGTTTTTGGTAACTAATTTAGTGCTGGAGAATGGCGACTTTTCACTGTACTCCTGTATCTCTATACTTGAGTGCACACATCAATAAAATCTAATTCTAATTCTAACCTGGGAGCTGCCACAATGATCAGATTCTTGAGATCTCTCGTTTTCCTGCTGTGTTTGAGAGGCCAGAAGCCCTGACATGGCTGGTTACTGGATGAGAAGAGCTACCCTCTGATGGGGTGTCTAGGAAGTGCCAGGAAGTGAGGGATGTGGAGGTTAAGGGTAGGGTTCTTGGTCGTCAGGTTGAGCCTATTATTCTTTGTACCAAAAATGACCTGTGTTTTTGGCCAAATTCACTTGATGCATAAATATGATCTCCGATTGGAAAATGGCTGCAACGACACCCAGAGCATGCGGGGTGAGTTTTAGCTTCTGACCCATTATGTAGGTTCCACTTGTGAGTGACAGGAGGCCCTTTAAGGAGCAATGTTATCCATCCTGTGCTTGTGCAGTGCAGGTTGACAATCTGTGATTGTAGCGTTTTGCCTGGGAAATGCACAGGAAGTGCACATGCTGGTGACAAGTAGTCTTGACCATTGTTATTGGGGGTCTTAGCAGATCGAAGATAGTCATCTCTGTAAAGCAGAAATAATAATCGCAGGTAACCTGAAAAGTTATGTGGTTCCATGAATGAGGCAGATACAGAGCGGCCCTTTCTTCAACCAGGGCCGTGGTGGAGCAGTCAGGAGTCCTCCTGAAGGTGAGGTTCTGCAGCTTGGATCAACCTTGAGGCTGAGAGTTAAGTGCAGGACTTCCAGTTCACTTTGGACAGAACGTGCTGCATAATCCAAGCATGCTGTGCTCGGTAGAACTGGAGCTAGTAAGGAGAGGATATGATAGAGGATGATGGAGCTGAGAGAGTGGGAGAACTTTCTGGGGAGAAGGATGAGGAGATTGAATTGTAGGAACATCGCTTCTGCATGATAGAGAACAGCAGTGTTGAATGCTCCAAGCCAGAAAGGATTACATTGACTCCAGTAGATGAGACCTAGGTGCAGTGACCATTCACTGACTGCCTGCCTTTCAAGCACTTGCAAATTTACAGTCTATCTCTCTTCTGAAAGGCAAATGTTTGTTTTCTGTTGCTGAACTATTTGAGGCATTTGAAAGTTTTCCAGTATATGATGGTTGAAAATGTGTTGCTGGAAAAGCGCAGCAGGTCAGGCAGCATCCAAGGAACAGGAGAATCGACGTTTCGGGCATAAGCCCTTCTTCAGGCTTATGCCCGAAATGTCGATTCTCCAGCTCCTTGGATGCTGCCTGACCTGCTGCGCTTTTCCAGCAACACATTTTCAGCTCTGATCTCCAGCATCTGCAGTCCTCACTTTCTCCTCCCAGTATATGATGGTCCCTCATTAAACAATGATAAGATGTTGGGCTACACTGGGCTTTGAGTGGCAGTGACTTAGAGGGAGTTGTACCCAGAATGTGGCGAAGGACTTTGGTTAGCTAACAGGAAGCAGAAAGTAAGCAGAAAAGTCTTATTTTCTGGTTGGTAAGATGTAATGCGTGGTGTGCCACAGGAATCAGTGCTGAGGCCTCAACATTATGCGATTTACTTAAATGACTTGAATGAAGAAGCAGTTGTCAAATTTGCTAATGAAACAAATATAAATAAGAAAATAGGTTGTGAGGAGGACTTGAGAAGTAACAAGGGGATACACATAAGTTACATGAATGGGCAAAGATCTGGCAAATGAAGTATAATGTGGGAATATGTGAAATTGTGTATTTTGTGAGGAAAAAAATGGAAAAAGCATACTCTATAAATAGTGAGCAGATGCAGAGGGATCTGGATATGATCGTGTATGAATCATAAAAGGTTAGTATACAGGGGCTGCAAGTAATTCAGAAAACTAATAGAATGTTATCACTTATTGTGAGGAGGATAAAATACAAAAGTAGGGAAGTTCAGTTATACAGTATACGGTACTGATGATTCTACATCAAAAGTACTGTGTACAGCATTTGTCTCCTCCTTGAATGTACATGCATTGTGAATAGTCCGAAGAATGTTTACTAGACTAAGACCTGGAATGGGCAGGCTGTCTTATGAGGAAAGGTTGGACAGGGTTGGTTTGTATCCGCTGGAGTCCAAGAGGGCAGAGTCATAGAGTACAGAACCAGACCTTTCAGTCCAACCGGTCCATGCTGATCATATTCTTAAACTAAACCAGTCCCAATATCCCTCTAAACCTATCTTGTTCATGTATAAAATAACTAAAAATGAATCAAAATAAAAATCTCCTGCTACTGAAATGTAATAACTATAAGAAATCTAGAAATCAGTCTGAATCCCAGGAGAAGTTGCAAGATCCACGCTACACAGTCCTCCAGGCAATTTGAATGAAACATTCTGGGTGGCACAGTGGTTAGCACTGCTGCCTCACAGTGCCAGAGACCCGGGTTCATTTCCTGACTCAGGCGGCTGACTGTGTGGAGTTTGCACGTTCTCCCTGTGTCTGCGTGGGTTTCCTCCCACAGTCCAAAGATGTGCAGGTCAGGTGAATTGGCCATACTAAATTGCCCGTAGTGTTAGGTAAAAGGGGTAAATGTAGGGGAATGGGGGGGTTGCGCTTCGGCGGGTCGATGTGGACTTGTTAGGCCGAAGGGCCTGTTTCCACACTGTAAGTAATCTAATCTAATATAATCTAAATACAAGATCCTCAGGGGTCTCAAGAGGGTGGATATGGAGTAAAAGTTTCCTGTTGTGGGGCAATCTAGAACTAATGAGCCCTGGTTTAAAATAAGTGGTCACCCGTTTAAGATAGAGATGAGGAGACGTATCTTCTGATGGCAGATTGTGAGTTTGTCTTCCTGGAAAGACAGCGGGATCCAATACTCTGAATAATTTTCGGGCAGTGGGAGAAAGATTCTTGAAACGCTATGGAAGAAAAAAACCATTGGGGTCGGCAGGAAAGTGGGGTAATCAGATCAGCCAGGATTTTTTTTTTTTTGCTTAACAGGGCAAGCCCCAAGAGGGTGGATGGCCTATTCCTGTTCTTAATTCTTGAGTCCTTTTCAATTCACTCCCACAAAATGAAGCCTTGTACTTGGCTTGTTTTCCTTTTAAATGGCCTTGCTAATCAGCAACATAACTTTTTGTGATTGATATATTTACACTCTAAGATCCCTCTGTTTCTCTATCCTCTTGAGACTTGTCCCTTTCCAGTAACGTGGACTCCCTATTCTGTTTATTTATTTATCTATCTCTCTATTATTTATCTATTTAACAGCATATATAGACTTCTTCAGAGCTCCATCCATTAACATGCATTAAATAGATTCCTATTCTCTTGCACGAAGCTATGGGCAATGTATTAGAAATAGAACCAAGAATATTCATGTGACCGTGTTTATTCTTTGGAAATGGAACTAGTGGTTGTGCAGTACTTAGAAATTAGACCAACTTAAAGTTTCCATAAGCCTCCCGAAAGCATTGTTAAAACAGTCATGCAGTTTGTTTTATGCTAAATATAATCTTAACCCCTTCTCATTGATGAAGTAACATAACATCCTAAACAGAAAATCTTAACAAGTCAAAACCATTTTAGTTTTGGACATGGCATTGTGCTATTTAAAGGTTCTATTTAAATGATTCTTCCCAATACTAAGTCGTGGACATTTTGCCTTCCTATTCATATACCCATCCAGATGCCTTTTAAATGTTGCAATTGTACCAGCCTCCACCACTTCCTCTGGCAGCTTATTCCATATATGCACCACCCTCTATGTGAAAAAGGTGCCCATTAGATCCCTTTTAGATCAGTCATGATCTAAATGGCGGAGCAGGCTCGATGGGCCAAATGGCTTACTCCTGCTTCTATTACTATGAAATATATTTCCCCTCCCACGTTAAACCTATGCCCTCCTGGTTTTGGATTCATCTACCCTAGGGGAAAGATCTTGGCTATTTACTCTATCCAAGCCTCCTTTGATTTTATAAACTTCTATAAAGTCACCCCTTAACCTTCAAAGCTCCAGGGAAAACAGTGCCAGCCTATTCTCCATATGACTCAAACCCTCCAACCCTGGCAATGTTCTTGTAAATCTTTTCTGCACCCTTTCAAATTTCACAACATCTTTCCTATAGCTGGGAGACCAGAACTGAATGCAGTATTCCAAAAGTGGCCTAACCAATGTCCTGTACAGCTGCAATGTGACATCCCAACTCCTATGTTCTATGCACTGACCAATTAAGGCAAGCGTTCCAAATGCCGCCTTCACTGTCCTGTCTACCTGTGACTCCACCTTCTCTATTTAAGAACTAATGATACAATATGATTAGTCTCTTAAAAGGACCTCTTCACCACCAGGAGTTATTGCTAAATTGGTAAACACATAGCTAAAGGACTGATGTGGGGAGAGCAATTCTATATTTATGGGACATTGGCTGTAGTACTGGGAACAAGGAGAAGCTATATCACTGGGAAGAGCTTTCCATCAGTTCCACGTTGGAATCTAGGTCCTTGCGGAAAGAATAACTGGAGCTGTAATTAAGATTCCCAAATAATAATGGGGGAGGAGGGGGATACGAGTGGGATAGAGAAATTTAAGAAATATTGAAATCTAACAAGACAAAGAATCCGTGAAAATAACTAAAGGAGAGTATAAGAGTAACGTGTATGACCAGAGATCAAATAGAGCATGGAATGAAAGTTGGCCTTGCTTGATATGCAATCTTTAAAATAACACACATGGTGGAGGAGGGTATCATTACAACATTTAATAGGATCTGGATGGGTACATGAATAGAAAGCATTTAGAGGAATATTGGCCAAACGCTGGCAAATGGGACAATGTCAGATTGAGATCTCTGGTTACCAGGGACAAATTGGACCAAAGGCTCTGTTTCCATGCTGTATGACTCTATAACTGGAGACAATAATTTGTAGAGAGGATCTGCGTATACTAGAGCTGGTTAAAGCACGATTTCACAGAACACAGGAGTGGCAACTGAGTACTGCTGATATAGCATTTAAAGGATTATTTTTAAAGAGCATTCAGGACTCCTCTTACCTAATATGTGATAAGTCAACAAGAAAAGAAACACTGCTAGGTCTTGTTATGGGTAATTAGATTAGATTAGATTAGATTACTTTACAGTGTGGAAACAGGCCCTTCGGCCCAACAAGTCCACACCGACCCGCCGAAGCGCAAACCACCCATACCCCTACATTTACCCCTTACCTAACACTACGGACAATTTAGCATGGCCAATTCACCTGACCTGCACATCTTTGTGAACTGTGGGAGGAAACCGGAGCACCCGGAGAAAACCCACGCAGACACGGGGAGAATGTGCAAACTCCACACAGTCAGTCGCCTGAGGCGGGAACTGAACCCGGGTCTCTGGCGCTGTGAGGCAGCAGTGCTAACCACTGTGCCACCGTGCCGCCCACGGGTAATGAGTTAGAACAGGTAGAAGAAGTGAGACTGCAAAATGTTTTGGTTTGAAACTATAACAACATCAGAAATCGGAAGATTCGGGCCAAGAGTGATGCAGGTTGGAATAAAATGAGGGTAATCGACAGGAAAACAGCAAATTTTGAGCATCTTAAGAAGGTAAATGAGAAAATCTTGGAAAAACAACGCATTAGGTAAATATTTAAAAGGGATCATTAATAGAATAGAAGAGAAACATTATATTAATAAGGAGAAATTATAGAATCAAATAAATATTGGGGCCCTTTGGATAAATGATTAATGAAAATATTGAATCTAAAGAGAAAGACATGTAAAAAGTGAAACAAAAATAAAGACTGCTGGGAAAGCTCAGCAGGTCTAGCAGCTAATGTGGAGACAAATCAGAGTTAAAGTTTCAGTCTGCACAGCGTCGTAGGCCGTAGGCCTGTTCTGTGCTGTACTTCTCTATGTTCGATGTTTCAGGTTGAGTGACCCTTCCTCAGGACTGTTCTGAAGAAGGGATACTCAGCCAAAACGTTAACTCTGATTTCTGTCCACAGCAGCTGCTAGACCTGCTGAGCTTTTCCAGCAGTCTCTCTTTTTCTATTGTTTCTGACTTACAGCATTTGAAATTCTTTCAGTTTTTATTTGGCATAAAAGAAGCATTTGGGTAGCAACAGGAAGGAGAGTTAAAAGGAATACAGAGGACTCTAAGACAATCAAAAAGGCAAAGAGGGATTAAGAAATCAAATTATCTAGGAAGTTAAAGGAAATACTCAGTGTTTAAAGTGTTAAAAGGAAAATCAAAGTAAGGATAGAGAAAAGACAGAAATCTTGAGTAACTAGTTGACCTCAGTTTCTGAGAAGGAAGATGAAGAAATAGACACTTCACTAGAGGATGATCTTAAAACAAACATTCATAATATCTTTGAAAAAATGGGAGGAAAGAATTGACAAACTGGCAAAGCTGAAAGAAGGTAAAATCTAATGTCCAAATGGTATTCTCTCACTCATACAAAGAAAGCTGGAAAGAAGGTAAAAAGAGGTAGTAGAGAACACTAGACCTCAAAACAATTGATTTCCAAAAGGCCTGCAATAACTTATCACACTGTAGGAAAATTACAAAGGTTAGTGCATGTGTAGTCAGAACAGAAAAAGAAAGCTGATTTAATAGATTTCTAACACTAGACCAAACTCACTATCCAGAACCAGATCCAGTTTAGCCTTCCTCCTTGTTGAGTTGGGAGCTACTGATGTAAAAAGTTCTGAACATGCTTCAGAAAAGCTGCTGTCTTTCTCATTATTATTATTGTTGTTGTTATTATTATTATTATTATTATTATTATTATTATTATTATTATTGTCTATCTTAGACAACTACAGCCACCCAACACAATACTCTATATTTCTATGCAATTCTGTAAATGCCCTACAAATGTACTTCAATATCTCTTGCCCACAGGTTGATGGCCTGTGGAATATACCCAACCATGTAGTGGTACCTCAATGGTTTTTCAGTTCTAATTAAATAGATTCTGGACTTGGGAACTCAAGATATCCAACACTAATTTATCCTTAATTGCACCCAGATCTTCTCTTCTGGTACCCTTGGATCCAGGACTATTTAATATCCAGTTCTACTCTTTTCTCAAATAAAAGAAACAAAAGTTGTTGGAGAAACTCAGCAGATCTAGCAGCATCTGTGGAGAGAGAAACAGAATTAACATTTTGAATCCAATATGACTCTTATTGGCAAGCGAATGGAGCTGAAAAAGTGGTGTTTTTTATGCTGTTGGGGGAAGAGGAGCAAGCGGAACAAATGGTGGAAGTGCCCAGAGTAAGAGTCAAGGGGAGTGCTATTGGGAGTAAGAAAGGACATGGTGAAGAGTAGGTGTTAACAGTAGTTGTTAATGGTAGCTGTTAAAAGGAAAGGTTAAATCTATTGCAAGACAGCATGGAATGGTGGGCAAGGGGAAGTAATCCAAAATTGAGGAGAGTATTCGTGGTCTGAAGTTGTTGAACTCAATGTTGAGTCCTGAAGGCTGTGATATGCTGAAGCAGAAAGTGAGATGCTTTCCTCCACTTGTACTGGGCTTCACTGGAACACTGCAGCAGATCCGGGACAGAAATGTCAGTGTGTGCGCAAGATGGTATATTGAAATGGCTAGAAGCTGGAAGGTTAGAGACATGCTTGTGGCCAGAGCTAGATGTTCTCCAAAATGGTCACCCAGTTTGCATTGGGTCTTGACACTGAAAAGGAGACATCAGTACCAGAAAATCACTGCTTCACCTGGAAGGTGTGTTTGTGGTCTTGGATGAAGAGGGAGGAGGTAAAGGTGTCACACCTTCTGCATTTGCATTAGAAGGTAAAATGATATATTGAAGAAGTGAGGGGAATGACAAAGGAGTGGCCCAGAGTGTCATAGAGGCAATGGACTCTGCAGAATGATGACAGGGGAGGAGAAGGGAAAATTTGTTTGGTCGTGGTATCTTGCTGGAGGTGCCAGGAAGGCCAAAGGATGATCCTTTGAATACAACGGCTATTGGGGTGGAAAGTGAGGGTGGGGGGGGGGGGGGGAAGCCCAATCATTTTGTTCTAGGAGAGATAGGAAGGGAAGGGGCAAAAGTGCAGGAAATGGGTTGCATATGGCTGAGGGCCCTGCCACGGTAGGAGGAAATCCTTGGTTGAGGAAAAATGAAGACTTATCATAAAGTGCCCTTTGGAATGTGGTGTCACTGGAATAGGTGCAACAGGAAATGGAATAGAATCTTGCAGGAAGCAGGGTGTGAGGAAATATAGTCAAGGTAACTGGGATTTGATAGGCCTCCGATGGATATTGGTGGACAGTCTATTCTCAGGAATGGCAACAGAGAAGTGAAGAAAGGGAAGGGAGAAGTCAGAGATGGATGAAGTAAAGAGAGAGAAGGATGAAAATTAGAATTAAAATTGATTAATTTTTCAAATTTCACTGACGACATCATCAATTTACTGGAGAAAGAATTGTGGAAAAAGGAACGTTCCACATACCCCACAGAGAGGAAGACCTAACTGGTGGCCAAATCACCACCTTTAATTTGGAGGAGTATTTTTTTTAAAGTTATGTGAAGGAGGATGGTGCTAATGGATAGAGACTATTCGGCTGTCCTTTCAAGGAAGAAATGGAGAGCCTTCAGATCATCCAGATTGGAGATGGACGTATAGGCCGTGATGAAGAGGACATGGCCAAGGCCAGGAAACTATACATTGTGAACCTGATGCAGAGAAATCGAGAATATAGTTAGAAAGAGTCTGGATGAAGGGAGAGAAAACAGTTAAGCGGGAAGGTATAACTGCAGTGGGGCAGTAACAGGCTGAAATGACAGGTCAGCTAGGTCAGGGCCTTTTGTGGATTGTGGATTTCTGAGTGGAAATCGATGCCCCACTTCCTGCCCCCAGTATTCCATTTTGAGATTGAGATGCAGTCAGGGCACTCTTGTACTACCCATCTGTCCTCCTTAGCTGCCCGTGCTCACCCATTCTGCCTCTGTCTGCCTGCACTTCAACTGTGTGGTGGCCATGTATGCAAACCTTTTATGCATGGATATACTGCAGTGATACCAGCTTCTATTGAAATTCTGAAATCCAGAGCTCGAGCTCCTTCAGCTGGTGGCTCATCCTCACGTGCTTCTTTTAGGAAATGGAAAGCATCCTGAAATTGCCTCATGTAATAGGAAAAGCATTCCAAGACACTGATGTGCACTGTTATGCTTCTGTTTACGAGACTATTTACTAGGTTATGAGAAATAAACCCAACACTCAAATAAACACCACGTGCAGCAGATAGTGAAGAAGGCAAATGGTATCTTGGCCTTCATGGTGAGACGATTTGAGAACAAGAGCAGGGATGTCTTCCTGCAATTTTACAGGGCCACGCCTGGAGTATTGTGTGTAGTTTTGGTCTCCTTATCTGAGTACAGATGTTCTGACTAGGGAGGGCGAGCAGTACGCATTTACCAGACTGATTCCTGGGATGGTAGGACTGCAGGATGAAGAGAGACTGGCTAGTACTATATTCACTGGAGCTTTGGAGAATAAGGAGGGTGAATCTCATCAAAACCTCTCAAATTCTAACAGAATTAGACAGCGTAACAATAAGAAAGAAGGAACAATGGTCAGAAAGTCCAAACCAAGAGGTCACAGTCTAAGGATACAGAGTAAGTCTTTTAGGACTGAGATCAGGTGAATTCCTTCACCTAGAGAATGATAAGTCTATGGAATTCTCTATCATGGGCAGCAGTTGAAGCCAAAACATTGAATATTTTCAAGAGAGATTGCTCTTATGACTCAAGGATCAAAGGTCGTGTGATGAAATGGAAAACAGTGTACTGAGTTGGATGATCATATTAAAATGAAGAGTAGGCTCGAATGGCCTACTCCTGTTCCTACTATCACTTTTTTACTGTTTCTGTCAATCAGCTCCTTCCTTTATACTCATGTCACTTTATTTTATATGTTACATAATATAAAGGTTTAACTTAACTCTTATTATCTGTATGTCCCTGATGTTAATTTAAAGAAATATCAAGAATCATTTAATTACAAATCTCCCTCTTTATTTAATCTTAAATTTACTCCCTTATATCTAATTGATTAACTAAACACTAATTTATTGATAAATTATCCATGAAGGTCCCGAAACTATTGGGCCTGGCCTTAGAAATAGCAATTTAAGGACATAGGACATAGGACCATTGGAATTGGGAGATGAAAAGAAGACCAGGGTGCCTGCTATTATCCTGGTAGTCACATGATACTGCAATAATGGAGTGGTTGACTAATCATAGCTATCAATCTCTATCAGTAGTGCCAGACTTGAGCAAATGAATATGTCAGTGATGGAGAGTGTTGGGAACCATAAGCCTGAAGGCAATTGTTCCTACCGATCCATCCATACAACACACGTCATGTTAGTATTTTACTGTATCGTAAAATGCAGGTTGCAAGATCAAACGGAACCTTGGCAGCTTACTGGGGCTTCCCTTGCTCCCTTTTACAACCACAGCCATCTCATGCTTCATGTTCTTTGCTCCTCAACAACAACTTGAAAACCTCTATCAGATCTCCTCTTAACCTTCCTCTGTCCAAGGAGGATAATCCCAAATTCATTAATCTATCCTTATAACTGAAGTTTCTTATCCATGGAATGATTCTTGAAAATCACTTCTGCACACTGTACAGTGCATCCACACTTTTGCGTAAAGTGGTGTCTGGAACTGCACACATTCCTCCAGCTGGTGTCTAACACTTGTCTTCTATAAGTTCAATATCATCTTATTGATCTTTCCCCATATTAATACCGCTGAGAATACTGTACGCTTTATTAAGTCACGACAAGGAAGAAGGGCTTATGCCCGAAACGTCGATTCTCCTGTTCCCTGGATGCTGCCTGACCTGCTGCGCTTTTCCAGCAACACATTTTCAGCTCTGATCTCCAGCATCTGCAGACATCACTTTCTCCTTAAGTCACGACAAGGGAATGCATGATGAACAGTAGGAGCCTGAGACATACCAAGGATCAGAGGGACTTTAAGTTGTAGACACAAGAGGATAAAGCGGTTAAGATGTCACCTGGTATATCTGCCTTTATTAGCCAAGGCATGGAGTAAGGTCAACGAGGTTGTACTGGAACTATAATAAAAAAGTTGATTAGGCCACAGACCTAAAGGATTGTATGTACGTCTGGAATCCACATGATAGGAAGAATGTGATAGCACTGTGGAGGGTGCAGAGTGGGTTTACCAGGATATTACCTAGACTGGAGAGTTTGTTACAACATGGGATTGGATAGGCTGGGGTTGTTTTCCAGGAGACTGAAGAGGTGACATGATTGAGATGTGTAAATTTATACACAGAGTAGAAGGAAGAAACGCTTCTCTTTGACAGAGGCTCAATGACTAAGGGGCACAGATTAAGGTAAGGGGTAGGATGTTTAGGGAGGATGTGAGGAATTTTTTTCCCCCCAGAGTATGATGGGAAATGGAAACTCACTGCCTTTGAGGGTAATAGAAGCAGAAGCTCTCATAACAATTAAATAATTCACAGATACACAAGCGGTAAAGCGGTATCGAAGGCTATGGGTCAAATGCTGGAAAATAGCTTTACAATAGTTAGCTGGTTGTTTTTAATTGGCGTGGACTCCTTGGGCTGAATGGCCTTTTTCTGTACTGTAGTTGTTTGTGGCTATGACCTATGATTCTAACTCCTCTTTCCAACTGTTACCTTCACTGCAAATAAACACCCAGGTCGCTCTGCTCCTGCATCCCCTTTAGAGTTGTACCCCTTATTTCATACAGTCTTTCAATGTTCTTCTGACCAAAGTGCATCACCTAGAGTCATAGAGATGTACAGCATGGAAACAAACCCTTTGGTCCAAACTGTCCATGCCGACCAGATATCCCAACCCAATCTAGTTCCACCTGCCAGCACCCGGCCCTTATCCCTCCAAACCCTTCCTATTCATATACCCATCCAGATGCCTTTTAAATGTTGCAATTGTACCAGCCTCCACCACTCCCTCTGGCGCCCTATCTAACCCCCTAATCATCTTGTACACCTCAATCAAGTCACCCCTAAACCTTCTTTTCTCTAGTGAAAACAGCCCCAAGTGCCTCAGTCTTTCCTCATACGATTTTCCTTCCATACCAGGCAACATCCTGGTAAACCTCCTCTGCACCCGTTCCAATGCCGCCACCACATTCCTATAGTATGGCGACCAAAACTGCACACAATATTCCAGATGCGGCCGTACCAGAGTCTTATACAACTGCTCTGCTCATCCGCAGTCAATGCGTCCACTCCTACTTTTCTGCTTTTCAACTTGTGGTGTTTCATTCTGTCCTCCTCATATTTTACATTTCTTCCAAGTTAATATCCTCTCCGCACCAAAGCCCAATCATTAATATAAAGCAAAGGTCCTGGGGAACTCCAAGCCCCTTCCAACCCAATAAAATAAAATCCATTGACCATTATTCTCAGTTTCCTATCACTCAATAAATATGTATCCAAGTTGCTATTGTCCCTTTTATACCATGATCTGTAACTTTCATCACAAGTCTGTTGCACTGTATCATGGAGTAGGAGTTACAGGATTTTGACTGAATGGCAATAAAGGAAGAGTAATATAATTTCAAAGCAAAACAGTGTGACTTGGAGGATTGCTTGGAGGAGTTACTGTTCCCATGGACCTGCTGCCTTTGTTCTTCAAGGTTATAAAGATCATGGCTTTGAAACTGTTAATGAGTCTTGGAGAGTTGCAAGACTGCAGAGCCTAACTCTGATTAATTGGTTGTGGGATCACTTAGCCCTGTCTATTGCATGCTGCTTCTGATTTTTGGCATGCAAGTGGTTCTATGTATTAGCTTCACTGTTGGTTATGGCAAAAGTGAGGACTGCAGATGCTGGAGATTAGAGTCAAGAGTGGGGTGATGAAGGGCCTTTTGCCCGAAACATCGAGTCTCCTGCTCCTCGGATGCTACCTGACCTGCTGTGCTTTTCCAGCACCCCACACTCGACTTCAGTGTTAGGTATGAAAATGTGTTGCTGGAAAAGCGCAGCAGGTCAGGCAGCATCCAGGGAACAGGAGAATCGACGTTTCGGGCATAAGCCCTTCTT
>NC_057722.1:8943854-9080521 GCF_004010195.1 Chiloscyllium plagiosum | reverse complement strand
TTTTCCAGCAACACATTTTCAGCTCTGATCTCCAGCATCTG
The DNA here is from genome assembly GCF_004010195.1 of Chiloscyllium plagiosum. Classification (NCBI taxonomy): domain Eukaryota; kingdom Metazoa; phylum Chordata; class Chondrichthyes; order Orectolobiformes; family Hemiscylliidae; genus Chiloscyllium; species Chiloscyllium plagiosum. Next base: position 9,080,480 of record NC_057722.1, on the reverse strand, counting down.
CAGTCCTCACTTTCTCCTCTTCAGTGTTAGGTATGCCTGGTGTAACTCCTGGCTTGCCCTTGTGTGCTCTTCAATGAACCAACATTTGTACCCAGTTTGGCAGTAACAGTTGAGCAGGGAGATATGCTGAGCCATGAGGTTATAGATTGTACTGGAGTACAATTCTGCTGCTTATGGCCCACGATGCCTCATGCATGCCCAGTCTTGGATTGCTGGATCTATTTGAAATCTATCCCGTTTAGCAATGTGATACTGCCACTTAGCCCCCATGTGGAACCAGGTGCAGAGTTCATGTTCACTAACAGTTGCAGATACAATGTCCAAATCCCGAATGGCACATGGGAACAATTTCCAGCCAGTCTTTACATGTTAGGATCCCTTCACCCCCTCGACAAATGTACGAAGGGATATGGTTACAAATTTTCATTAACATTATAATCTGCATGTTTTGTGTGTGTTTCAAGTGGATTTGATTACTTGCCTCTTGAACCTGTAGGCCTTGAAAAACTGCCAAAACCCAAGAACGTGTTTGTAAATTCGACCAACATGAGGCACATCCTGAGGTGGAGCCCTGTGAGAGTTCCTGTGGGAGAGATCAGTTACTCAGTAAAGTTTCAAGGGTACGTACGATACCAAATGATTGCATGATTGTGTGAAAGGTCCCTGAGTTATCCCTTTTAGCATTTACAGAATTAAAGGACTTGCATTGTCTTGGATGCTTGTGACAGAAAGAGTTGCCAATCCTCCATGGTTGGGCGGCACGGTGGCACAGTGGTTAGCACTGCTGCCTCACAGCGTCAGAGGCCCGGGTTCAGTTCCCGCCTCAGGCGACTGACTGTGTGGAGTTTGCACGTTCTCCCCGTGTCTGCGTGGGTTTCCTCCGGGTGCTCCGGTTTCCTCCCACAGTCCAAAGATGTGCAGGTCAGGTGAATTGGCCACGCTAAATTGCCCGTAGTGTTAGGTAAGGGGTAAATGTAGGGGTATGGGTGGGTTGCGCTTCAGTTGGTCGGTGTGGACTTGTTGGGCCGAAGGGCCTGTTTCCACACTGTAAGTAGTCTAATCTAGTCTGGAGTCTCCAGGAACTGAAGATCAACTTCCAGCACACTGCTGTGTGTAACACTGGAGAAAAGTCACAGGGACATTATAAAGGATTGCATTTCTTTATGTATCCTCCTTTTGAACATCTCTCCTCACCATTATTGAAAATGGGTGGCTGGCATTTCACCATCGTCCAACAGGGTAATGAGTATTTTTCATTTCCAGTTTGTATTGAAAGTCATTAAACCACAAGGATGGATGTGTTAGCCTACTAATTGGCCAAGTCATGTGACAAAACCTCGAGGGATACATTTATGGTCACAGTTGGAAACCCTATTAACAGCAAATGATATATGGTTGTAAAAGAAGAAATGCAGCAACCAATGTGCACACAATAAAATCCCACAGATGGCAATGTGATGGTTGATGTAATCCTGTTCTAGTGATATTCATTGAAATATACCAAGTTTGACTTCAAACTAGTGCCATGCAACCTTTTACATCCATTGGAATTGGCCATTGGTGTCTTAGTTTAACATCATTTCCAAAGACAATGCCTCTGACTGCGGCATTTCCTTCATAAATGGATTGGAGTGCAGTTTAGATTATGGACCCAAGTCTTTTGATTGGAATTTGTACTCACTCTTGGAACCTTGACTAATATTTGTCCTTTCATCTGTGTTTGTCATACCATATGATGAGCAATTTACCTATTGCTGTTTGTTGGACCTTACTTTGTGCACATTGGCTGTCCTGTTTTTCCCTCTATTGTAACCATCACTTAACAAGTAATAGGAGCTGGAGCAGGTCAGAGTCCAATGAACCTGCTCCAAAATTCAGTAAGATCATGGCCGAATGTTTTTTATCAGTTCCACCTTCCTGCTGTCTCCCACTTTTGTTTCCCTTAGTTCCTAACAATCTGTCAATGTTAGTCTTGACTAAATTCAATGGCAGAGCATCCATGAACTCTTGGGTGGAGAATTCCAAAGATTTACAGTCATCTGAGGGAAAGAATTTCTCTTTATCTCAGTCTTAAATGACAGACTCTGTAACATTGGACTACAGTCCCTCGCTCTAGACTCTTAAGACAGGGGAATCTGACTGTCAATATTCACCCTGTCAAACCCTCTGATAATAATAGATGTTGTAACGTGTTCAGTATGTATTAATGTCTCGTTCTTGTAAATTCCAGAGAACATGATTTACTCAGTCTCTCCTCATTTTGATGCCCCTACCTGTGGGCTTGAAGGCCTGGGTTCAAATCCCACTTATTCCAGCAATATGTCATTATATAAAAGCAAAATGCTGGAAATCTGAAACCAACACTGAAGATATCTGGAGAGAACTCAATAGCTCTGGTAACATCTTTGGAGAAGGATTTAGAGTTAGCATTTCAATTCCAGTTTAATTCTTTATTGGAAGGGAACTTGAAATGTTAACTCTGTTGTCCTCTCCACAGATGCTGCCAAAACTGGTGAGTTTCTCCAACATTTTGTGTGTGTTAGGGTTCAAGGATGGAGCTGGGAGATGACAATACAGGGTGGCGTGACACAGAACTAGGAACCACAGGGGTGTGTGTGTGTGTGTGTGAGATAACACACCTACATGCATTGATTAACAATATTTATTCCTCCTTTTATGGCTCTTAGAGTCCAGTGGTAGTGTCCCAACCTCTGAAGCATGAGAGCTGGATTCAAGTCTCTCCTGTTCTAGAGGTGTGTCATGATACCTATAAATAAGTTGATTAGAAAATATCTATTCTTTCTTCAGCAAAGAGACCAAAACTGCGCACACTAGTCCAGGTGTGGTTCAATCAAGCTCTGACTAATTGCAAGAAAGCTTCCTAACTCTTATATCTGAACTTTCTTGTGGTTTAGATCAATACACCATCTGGCTTTGTAGTTGCTTGCGTACTTGGACGTTTATGTTCTTAATCCACCTGAAGTGAAACATTTACTAGTGTCTCACCTTTTAGAAAGTATTTCTGCTTTTCCACTCTTTCCACCAAAGTGTACACTTTTTTCACATCCCACATTATCCTCTATCAGCCATCTTCTTGCCCAATTAAATAACAGATCTACATCACTTTAGAACCTTTTCCTAACCTCTTTACCGTTTGACTTTCCAACTCTCTCATGATTGATAAATCGGGATTTATTGCACTCATCTAAAACCGTACTTTAGAATATCTTATAAAGAAACTTTCCAAATTCATTGTAGCTAGCTTGTCTCCCATACCAGTATAGTTTCCTTTATTTAAATTCAGGGCCCTATCCTCCAAATCGATTGCGTCCCTTTCCACCTTAATGAAGAATTCTATCATGTCATGGCCACTCTTCATCGAAGAGCCTCATACAGTTTAGTTCCCAATTATTGCTTTCTTATTACACCCAGTCTAGGCTGGCGTGTTCTTTAGCTGATTCCTCAACATATTAATCCAGAAAAACCATCTCCAGCACACTGCAGGAATTCCGCCTCCAACAGTATCGTTATGGATTTGTTTTGCCCAATCCATTTGCTTATTAAAGTTGCCCATAATTACAGCTGTACTTTAATTGTTTGCCTCCCTTATTTCTTGTTTAATGCCTTCCAAACATTACCACTACAGTTTGGGGTCTGTATGGAACCCGTACTATCGTTTTCTGCCTCTTAATATTTTTAAGTTCTATCCAACTAGATTCCATTTTAACAGATTTGGAGTTGCTGGTGTTGGACTGGGGAGTACAAAGTTTAAAAATCACACACCAGGTTTTAGCCCAGTAGGTTTAATTGGAAGCACCAGCTTTCACAACCACCTGATGAAGGAGCAGCACTCCGAAAGCTAGTGCTTCCAATTAAACCTGTTGGACTGTAACCTGGTGTTGTGTGATATTTAACTTTGTACTAACAGAGTTATTGTCTTCCTCGCCGTAGCATCAATGTCCTCATTAACCAGCAATGCTACTCACCTCTTTTGCCTGTTTGTCTGTCCTTTCTAAAAACTTAATGCCCCTGGATATTCAGTTCCCACCCTGGTCATCCAGCAGCCACACCTCCATTATATTAACTATATTGCGAATGATCCACAAAACCTTAAGGATTGTCTTTTTAACATTCTTAGTTCTGTTTGCATTATGTTGCAATATGGCCTTGTTTGATTCTTGTTCTTGAATTCTCTCCCTATCAATTTTCTTATTTCTTCATCTGTCCTTTATTTTTGCCCTTGTTTCCCTCCCTTCTGTGTCACTGGTTAGTTTCCCCTCCCCCTGCCATTTTAAATAGATTAGTTTACTTTAGCAGATAGTCTTCCCTGTATCTATTGCCCAATGTTTGAAAAGAATGAGTGATTTGTGGAAAGTCAAAAAACACTTGCTGAAGCGATGAGAGGACTGGGCTAGTGGTGTTGGTTTGATCCACTACACTCCTTTTTTTAAAAAAAAATGTTTTGTTTTAGATTGTGATGCCTCACCACAGGGTTAAGTGTGGAGTTATCTCATAGATTGGAAGATGGTATGTGCACTTTAACAAACTCCAAGCAAAATTGCTCCAAAGTTGAGACGCTGGGGATCTTAAATGGCATTAAGGAATTGCACAAATACTTTAAACCTAATTCTAATTCCAACTCTCATTCTAATTCTAAATACTTCCACAGAATCAAATTCATTTTGTTCCCTGACCACCAAGCCTCTTTGATCACTGTTGGTTCAAAGAAGGGTCTTCCATCCCGAGGGGCAACGTGGCCTCAAAGATGGATGTTTAAAGCGTTGGTTTTGAGCGTTCACCAATGTGATCTCGTAAGTCATCAGATCACACAAAAATGGATGTTCTTTGTAGATTTCCTGTGAATATGTCAGTGACTTTACGTTTACAAATGAAATTTCAGTGTGCGCCAGAGAAATCATTGAAGAGACTCACAAGGGTGTGGTGTTCAGTGAAGTGCTTAATTATGTCACGAATGATTGACCTAACGTGTGGGATAATGAGAACCTGCAGGAGTATTTCACACACACAAATAAACTAAGTGTAGGTCAAGTTTATTCCCTGTGGGTTTAAGACTAAAGAGTGATTTCATCAAAAACACCCAGGCATTGTCTGTATGAAACCAGTAGCAAGAAGCTATTTTTGGTATCCAATCTAGATCGAGGTATTGAAGACTTGGTGAAAAGTTACCAATTGTGTCTTAGAATGAGCAGTAATCTAACAAAGGTTTCTTTCATTCAATGCTTAGAACATCCTGGGACCGGATACATTTCAATTTCTTAGATTTGGAAAGGAAAGAGTGCACCTTGTGTTGGTCAATATCTGTAACAAGCAGATCACTGATGAGTCTGTGCCCAGTAGCACAAGTACCAAAACTATTGAAGTTTCGAGAAGTTTGTTTACACTTTATGGGCTACTGAATATTTTGGTTTCTGGCAATGGTCCTTAGATTTTTAACATCTCTGATGTAAACTTTCTCAGTAAGAATGGAGTGAAACGCACTCTGATACCTTCATTTTACCCAACTTAGTTCAGTGCTGGGCAGAAGGATATGTTGAAAAATGTCAAGGATTTAAAGAGGACTATTGGAGCTATTGTAATGAGACTAGATGCATTCACATCCAAGGCTGCTTGGATGCTGCCTGACCTGCGCTTTTCCAGCAACACATTTTCAGCTCTGATCTCCAGCATCTGCAGTCCTCACTTTCTCCTAGATGCATTCACATATCTATTAAAGATTAGAGTGATATCCTGTCAGTGTCAAGAGAGCATGAGAAATGTCCAAATTCCTCTGACAGTCCATATTGAAAGTCACAAAGAAGGAGGAAGTCATAATGAGTCAGAAGCTTTGCTGGTATTACTGAATCTCCTGATACAGCAAAGGGAGGCAGGGTCTTTGATCAGGACAAATTAAATTAATGTCACATTACGAACCAGTAAGTGGAGTTGATAGTTAAATTTCGACACAGTCAGAAGTGTTGAGAGAGCAGATGCAAGCTAAACGGAAATTGAAAGAAAGCCTGGACAGAAGTTGAAAGAAGATTGGTGAATATCTAGTATGTTGAGAACGAAAAGGACTTTACTGGCTGTAAAGTGATTACGAAAGATGCTGAATGAATGAACATGTTTCTTTCTGCATTCTATTGTCCGTGCAATAGATTGCTGGGTTTCATTTTACTTCAGGGTTAGTTTTAAATACTTTTGCTTGCTAAATTACACAATGTATTGATGAAATACTTTCATACCTCGGACTTGGATCCAGAATTGACTGGTGGGATGTTTCTTTGTGAAATGTAAGATTTCAAGTTGGGTGTTACTAGTTGTTGTTTCTATGTGGTGAACCTAAGTGACACATTCACTGACTGCAGTTTAATATAAAAAAACACTGAGGGAGCCAATGGCAATAGAAGACTCGTAGCAGTAGAGCGAAGCATTGGATATTCTTTGACTTGGAGTCAGGTAGGGATCAGCCTTAGTGACTGACAGCAGAGCAGGACAATTCATATTGCACAGGGGTCAAAAGGACTTAGGATAGTGGAGGAGAACCAATGCATAATCATAAGGGGTAATGTTAACCAGAATGGTGGTGGACAGCGAGTCTGTGATTTCACCAGGTTCAGAAAAAGAGAAACATAGATTGTGTGTTTCCAGGATGTAAAATCCAAACTGAAGTCTCTGTTGCACATCGGCACCTTATGAACAGCCCTGCTGGAGCACAAATGCTGTCATTCTTTTTTATACACTCTTGGGACATGGACATTGCTGACTTGCCAACATTTCACTACCTGTCCCTTGAGAAGGTGGTGGTGGTGATGGTGAGTTGCCTTCTTGAACCACTGCAGTCCACATCATGTAGGTTGACCCACAGTGCTTTTTAGGGAGGGATTTCCAGGATTTTGACTCAGTGACACTGAAGGAATGGTGATCTGTTTCCAAGTCAGGATGGTCAGTGGCTTGGAGAGGAACTTGTAGGTGGTGGTATTCTTATGTATCTGCTGCCCTTGTCCTTTGAAATGGAACTGGTCCTGGGTTTTGAGGGTGCTGTCTGAAGGTCTTTGGTGAATTTCTGAAGTGCATCTTGTAGATAGCACACCTTACTGCTATTGCGTGTTCCTGGTAGATGGAGTGGATGCTTCTGGAGTTTAAACTGTCCGGAATTTAAACTTCTAGTGGTCTGACTGGTGTTGACTAGGAGCCAGATTGATTGTGTCAACGTTGTGTTCAAGATCAGAGATTTGGGCCAGATTTGCAGGACTTGCGTAGACACACATCCTGGAAATGTTTTTTCTTTATTTCAAAAATAAACTTTATCCATAAAAATCTCTCTCTATATATAAATGTGTGTGTGTGTGTATAAATATAGTCACAAATGCTGTTCACTCCTGCATAGAAGCATATCAAGGAAACAACAAACATTGGGGTTTGGCTGAATTCAAACAAACCAAAGGCATCTCTGACTTGAACCAAACTAAAGTTTCCATGCATTTGAGGCACTAGAAGGTCCACTAACTGAACGGATCCCCATTAACTTCAGCAGGAGGACCTCAGATGGTGGTGTTTTCCTACTGCTGCTTGACGGCAGCTGCACCAAGCTTCAGTACATTCCTCAACATGTAGTTCTGGACCTTGGAATGTTACTTTGGTTAAAATCTGTTCTAACTCTGGGATTAGTCACTGAAATCCACTGAATATGACTGTTTCTCCTCCCACCAAACTGCCCCCAACCTAATAAACATCTCCACTCAAAAACCCTCAAGCTGAATATTGACCCATCCCAACAATCTCTGACAGGAAGTATTTACCCTCTGACTAACACTTCACCCTTAACCCCTGACCCTATATTCCTCCTCAACCAAGTGGAAAGAACTTGCATTTATGTAGCACCATTCCATGACCTAGAAACTTCCATGTCATTGTCTGGCCATGGTACGTGGTCATTCTCATCATATTGGAGCGAAGAGTGTAAGCAAAGATAGAGATAAAGAAGGAGCATGAGAACAGAAAAAGACAGGGGAGTGGTTGAGGGGAAAGGATGGTTTTGAGAAGATTCTCTTATCTGAAAACAAACTTTAACCATGAGACACAAAGAATAAAAGTGTAATATCTGCACAATATTTATGAATGTGAGAAATCACAACTCAAAAATTATATTGTTGCATGCTTGTATATGGGAAAAGCAGTGGCTAAGGAGAATAAAGGGAGTGCCTAGTTGTAGATATTTTTGATCAACTTGTTCTAACATCTCTTGACACACCGTTCAAGCAGGTGGGCTTGAACATATGCCTTCTGGCCCAGAGGTAAGGAAACTACCACTCCAAGCCCTAATAGCCCAGTTGTAAGATAAAGACTGCTTGCTCACCTGCTCCACTGAAAGATGTATCTGCAAAGAAAGTCCACTGCTCTTGGGCTTACAGTGCCCACTGGTGGCTGTGATGGTGTTTTATCCTCTGAAGTGTCTGGACCAGCCATGACAACACTGCCCTCTAGATTCAGAAACAGCTGTCATCTCATTTCAGGAGCGACTGCACCTGCTTGCCAGGCTTATATACTTGAAAAAGTAAGGTTGAGGTTGCTAATTGGAACTGAGGACAACATGGTTGTCTGTCAGGTTTGAAGAAATACAAGTTAAAATTGAGGAAGAAAGGAAGAAGATAGGGAGTTTCTTTAACTACATATTGATATTCTATAATCGTGTCAACTGCCTCTCAGAATACGTCTATCTTAAAGTTAAGAGATTAAGGCATCAGGATCCAATCCAGGGAGACTTCAACATTTACATCTAGGCTCACACACCAGTGCAGTGCTAAACAGGTGCTGCAGTGTTACATATGGTGGTCTTTCAGATGAGATACTAAACTGTTTACCCTGTAGTGTGGGTTTCAGCTACTACAATAAAGTGCATGTGGGCATGCCCCAGACATACCCTTCAGCCAACATGATTAAAGCAAATTAGATCGTCATTATCACATTGCTGTTTATAGGAGCCTGCTGCATACAAGTTGGCTACGTTACCATAATTACCACGCTTCAAAGAAACGTCAATGACTATAAAATAATGAACTGAGATTATGAAAGGTACTATAAAAATGCAGGTCCCATCTTTTGTAAATCAGATTGACTTGTAAAGTAAGATGCTGGGAAGCTGGATGAAAGAATCATAGAATCCATAAAGTGTGAAAACAGGCCATTTGGCCCAACAAGTCCATACTGACTCTCCAGGGATTAACACACCCAGATCCATTCCCCTGACTAACGCACCTAACCTATAAGTCCCTGAACACTCAGGTCAATTTAGCATGGCCAATTCATCTGACCTACACATCTTTGGTTTGTGGGAGGAAACCGGAGCACCCAGAGAAAACCCATGCAAACACAGGGAGAATGTACAAATTCCACACAGACAGTCACTCGAGGCTGGAATCAAACCTGGGTCCCTGGTGCTGTGAGGCAGCAGCGCTAACCACTGTGCCACCCTTCAGAGGAGAAGAGACCTTTAAACATAGTTCCACAGATGGATTGAAGATGGGCAGTAGATGAGTTTTTAAAAATTGTTTTCCATAAAGGATAACATTTGCTCATTGTTAAGGCAATTTGCTGTACCTAAAAAAGTTCTCTCAGTCCATTCTGAAATAAGATTTCCATGGAATGTGAAGCATAACAAGACAGCAATGAGTAGCTGGTGAAGATTATCTTGGGCAGTGAATGGAGAGTTTACAGAATTGAGTTAAAGCCTTTACAGTTAATGTTATACAGTTCCTGCTGCACCACAGTCTGATCCCCATACCTCACTGGGCCACAGTGAATTCCAACAATTCATTAACAATGAGAGACAATCATCATGATCTCGAAGCTAGTTGAGTGTTGTCACTCTCTCAATGCTCAGTACATCATTGACTCAATAATACGGAAGGCAGCCAATTAGTCTAGCTAGCCTCAGCACCTTGCTTTTTCCTATAGTCCTACTTTGTGAGAACTTTCCTCAGTCAGGATTTGGAGATGCTGGTGTTGGACTGGGGTGTACACAGTTAAAAATCACACGGCAGCAGGTTATAGTCCAGCAGGTTTAATTAGAAGCACTAGCTTTCAGAGCAGTACTCCACAACCACCTGATGATGGAGCAGCGTTCTGAAAGCTAATGCTTCCAATTAAACCTGGTGTTGTGTGATTTTTAACTTCCTCAGTCAGAATTCAGTCAGAAATTTCTTCAGCCAGATATCAGGGGTCTTCAATTCACAAACTCCTACATGCTCACATGCCTGAGTAGGGCTCATACCTGCAGTATAAGACAGTCAGCTTGAAAGAGCTTGTTTCCTTGGAGCATAGGAGATCGAGGGTGACCTTATAGACGTCAATTAAATAGTGACTGGTATGGATAGAGTGAATATCCAAGGTCTTTTTCCCAGGGTAGGGAAGTCTTAAAATTAGAGGGCATAGGTTTAAGGTGAGGGGAAAAATGAACCTGAGGGGGATCCTTTTCATGCAGAGGGTGGTGCGTGTATGGAATGAGCTGTCAGAAGAAGTGGTGGAGGCTGGTACAATTACAACATTTAAAAGGCATCTGGAAGGGTATATGAATAGGAAAGAATCAGAGAAATACGGGCCATATGCTGGCAAATGGGACTAGATCAGTTCAGGATGTCTGGTTGGTGCGGAAGAGTTGGGCTGAAGAGTCTGTTTCTGTGCTATATGACTTTTGGGAGCTTTGAAATAGTCTGCCCACTAGGGTATATATGACTGCCTCTGGAAAGAGCTAGTCAGTCTGTTACACTCTGTAATCATGTAGTTTAGACCAGGTACCATCTCAGAGGAAATATATAGTGGTACTTACATTGTAATGTATTTTACAAGTCTTACTTTACAATAACTTGCAGTCCCGCTACTTCATGGCAGCCCACTTCTCATTACTGAAGATCATGCCTCTTCTGCCAAGAATTCCATGTGATCATCCTTCCCCAGTTATTATCAGCAGGTCTTGACTTTGATTTTCTCTCTGCTTGAACCTTATGTAGCGTATACTGGAAAGTAATTAGATGAATGGGGGAAAAACAGCCTCAGTATGAACTTCATCAGAAATTCACAAATACAGAGTCTCATGACACGAATAATAATTGGGAACAAGAGCCCTAGGTCAATGTTAGCTGGCTTTGCACAGATATGAAGAGTTTGAAATGACTGCAGACTTGGGGAAAGCCAAAGCTGCTTCTCTGAGCAGCTTCCTTGCCATTCTATAGTTAAGGTAAATGTGCAATGTGTGAAGCAAAGGCAGTGATGAGTGTGGAGCAGTTGGGACCAGACCCTCGCAGATTTAATGTGACATTTACTGTACTTCCTCCTAACCTGTTTCAGTGAGTTTGAGAGAAATCACAAGAAGACTTGGGTGGCGATCTCGGAATGTTCTGGCATGACTGAAACATCTTGTGACGTCACGATGGATATATCATCAGATGTGGATTATGACCTGAAAGTACGGGCAGAACTTGGGAACATCACTTCCAAATGGGCTAACCTCAGCAAACTCTTCAATCGTAAGGAGAGTAAGTATCCCATGCAGTGAACTCTAATTGTTCTGTTTCAACGGCAACACTAGTAACATGGTTAAGCAAATTTAGGCAGCGTCTTTTTGTGTGGGCATATCTAATAATATACAACATTGATGCCAACAACTTTCAGTCAAATGCCAATGCTTGCCCTTGGCATTTTGAGGCCTGGAAGTTAATTTGAAGGGAACAATAATTTGAAGGGCACAGCAATATAGATGATGTTGCTTAAGGGAGAAATACAAAACAAGATACTCTGTCATTACCATGGGACATTTCTGCTCAACTGAGCGAGGACACATGGCCTTGGTTTAATGACTCGATTCTGATAGGGTTATAACAAACGCAACATTCTACAGATACTGGAAATCTGAACTAAAAAATGTTGGAGAAACTCTGATGTGGCAGCATCTGTCTACAGCGAAACAGAGGCAATACTTCAAGGCTAAAGAAGACATTACTGGACTCAAAACGATACCAGACCCTCTTTGTTTCAGATAGGAGGACAGCACAGCTGCAGACCTGCTTTGCCATGCCAGTCTATGCATATCCTTAAGTCCTTCAATAGTGGCTTGAATTGATAACTTTCTGACTCAATGTGAGAAAGGACTGATGAGCACAAGTAACTAACCCATCTCTCCCATCTCATCTTTAGAAATTGATCAAATGTATTTATTCTGCAACCTATCAAGTTACCCCTTAAACTAAGGTGCCCAAATTTCAGTTCATACAAAATCAAATTTATTGGCATCTAGATGCTGTTTATGGACCTACATGTTTCTGTCAATGCATGCTATTCATTGATCATCCTTATCAAAAACAGAATAACCACTGATATTGCAGGCCCCTTTGGTAAAGATCATGAAGGAATTAGGTTTATGGTTTGATCTTTCAACATTAAATTTTGTCTTTGGGTACCCCAGCAAGGGTGCATTATCCTCCAGCAGGAGGCAGTATTTGAGGGACTACATCTCTACAAAGAGTCAGCATTTTTGGATGAATAATGAAACAATACATTTGGAATTCTCAACATGTCAGGTTTCTTAACCAATAACTAGCAGTTCAATTGGTAGCCTCATACCATCTCCAAGTCACAAGGTTTCTGATTCAAATTCCATTACAGAGCTTGAGAAAAACAATCTAGACTGATCGGCAAAAGTGAGGACTGCAGATACTGGAAATCAGAGTCTAGATTAGAGAGGTGCTGGAAAAGCACAGCAGGTCAGGCAGCATCCGAGGAGCAGGAAAATAGACGTTTCGGGCAAAAGCCCTTCATCAGGAAAGATGATGAAGGGCTTTTGCCCAAAACGTCGATTTTCCTGCTTCCCGGATGCTGCCTGGCCTGCTGTGCTTTTCCAGCACCTCTCTAATCTAATCTAGATTGATACTCCAGTGCAGTACTGATGGATGATGGCACTGTCAGAGTGTTGTGGTTTCATGAGACATTAAACTGAAGGCATACTTCCTAGCTTGAGTAGATGTAATTAATCCCATAGCACTGTGTTAAATAAGAGCAAAGAAGATCCCTCTGCTCTCCTGGCAAATACTTATCCCTCAATAAGCATCACATAAACCAGATTATCTGGTCATTTTTACATTCTGTTTATCAGAGTTAATTGTGTCCATATTGGTTGCTATACTACTAACAACAGTGTCGGCACTTTTAAAAATACATGACTGGCTGTACAGGTAAAGTGTTTTGAGATGTCCAGTGGTTGTGAAGAGTGCTTATATAAATGCACCTCTTCCATTTTACAGCTAACCTCACAACACCGAGGCTGACAGTTAAAAGTAACGGTGGTTTGCAAACCATTGATGTCAGTGATGTAAAGAAGAACGTTAATGCTCGTATTTATTACTGGGAGAACGGTGTGGAGCAGCAGGTAAGCAACTTCCTGGGATCAGATACAATGTGAAACATAGGAATGAACCTCATGTGAGTCAGATGATTAATATTTCTGCCTGCATTCTTGAGTTTGGAAATCTTTTGTGTTATAATCTGCTGTATGTATGAGTGGATAAGGGAACAGAGAGAGCAATGGGATATCTTCGAGTAGTGAATGATGGGATCGAATGTTTTTCCATGTGGAATGAGACATAACGAAACAGGGAAATAACGGAGAAGGTAACAGGGTGAATTAAAGTGAAATGAGAAATGAGTTAATTAACAGGAAGAAAGAAAGAAACAAGACTGAAGGGAAAATTTATAAAAGTAAACATTTTAGATTACTTTACAGTGTGGAAACAGGCCCTTCGGCCCAACAAGTCCACACCGACCCACCGAAGCGCAAACCACCCATACCCCTACATTTACCCCTTACCTAACACTACGGACAATTTAGCATGGCCAATCCACCTGACCTGCACATCTTTGGATTGTGGGAGGAAACCGGAGCACCCGGAGGAAACCCACGCAGACACGGGGAGAATGTGCAAACTCCGCACAGTCAGTCGCCTGAGGCGGGAATTGAACCTGGGTCTCTGGCGCTGTGAGGCAGCAGTGCTAACCACTGTGCCACCATGCCGCCCACATATTTTAAAAATATCTACCAACAATTTAGTGCCCTAGCCCTTAATTGCTGCTATCACTCCTCTTTTCAAAATAATCACCCTTACCATTCTCTACCCTACTACTGTCCCATTTTTCAATGCTCTTTCCTCTCTGAAATCCTTGAATGTGTTGTTGCATCCCAGATTGGTTCCCATTTTTCCTGGAAATCTGAGTTTTCATCTCTTTATTTAGATTTCTGCTCTGTCCCATCTACCAAAGTGACTCTTCCGAAAATCACCGATGTCTTCAGTGAGACGGAGCTAGATTTTCCTTGCTTGTCCTCCACAGCCTGTCTGCAGCCTTTAAAACAGTTGATGAATCCATAATCCTTCAGTATTGTGGTCCAGCTGGCTGGGTCTGCTCTCACCTGGTTCACTACATATGTATTGAATTACAACTAGAAGACCAACTGGAATGGCTTTGCTTCCTGTTCCTCCGCTATTCACCCTGGCATCCTCCAAGGATCAATTCTCGACCCCCTCCCACTTCATAGTCACATGTTAGCCCCCAAACAACAATATTTGAAAATTCGACATCAGTTTCCTTGTGCGATCCACCTCACTGCCCTCTTTACTGTCTCCAAATTTCAAATTGCTGCCCTGAAACCCAATATTCGATGAGCAGAAATTTCCAACAACAAAATATTTAGAAGGTCAAAACCATTGTCCTCAGTTCCTGCCACAGATGCCACTCCCTAGCACTGACTCCCAACAATCTCTCCTTGGTTGACTCAGAGGGTTTGCAATCTTTAGTCTGTTGTATCTTACCTCAAGAAGTGCTTCCAAAAACAGCATCATCAAGCTAACCTATTTCAATGTGTGTGATACGTATCTCCCAACTTCAGCACATCTTCACTCATGTCTTTATGACTTCTTGACATTTAATATTGTAATGCAGTCCTTATGCACTCTTAGCTAGTTTCTCCCACTTGACACTCTCTAACCTTGAGGTTTTCAAATGTGTTGCCGTCCTTGTCCCAACATACGCCCAATTCCTTTCATCCATCACCCCATGTGTGTAGTCCTACATTCGTTCACAGTAAAGCAACATTTCAGTTTTAATATATATGGGATTTGGGATCTCTGGGATATATGTTCTGAACTAGTTCTGACCACTTGCACATCCCTACTTTTAATCACGTCACTATTGGTGGCAGTGTCATCATTTGCTAAAGTCTTGAGGAATTCTCTGCTTATACTTGTCCATGTCTCTTTGCTCCTTTAAGAAGCTTCTTAAAACCTATGTCTTTGACCAAGCTTTTGGTCAATTGCCTCATATCTCCTTATGTGTCTCACTGGTGTAACATACATGTTAAGCATTATGTAAATGGAACTAAATAAATCTAAGTTGTTGTTATTTGCAGGAATGTAGCTCAACATTTTAAATTGCTCTCTGCTTGGCCCACACAGGCTGATTTACCTTCCATTAGCAATTTGTTAAAGAGCTTTTAACACTTCACCACCAGAGTGAAATTTCTGTTGTGAATTTTAACTATCAGTTAATACATAAATTCTACAAGCATATCACAAAGGATTTAATCATAGGCTTTAATCTGCTGGCTGATTTGCACACTAATAATGATGGACATTATAAAACACCATTAATTCTCCAGCAGTATTTGGCACAATATGCTATGGTTACAACTCAAATTATGTGATAATTGATAATTTTATTTATTCCAGGCTCTACCGATTCTGCTTCCATCAGATAAACTCCTGATTTCACTACTCACAGAAGCTCCTATCTTTACCTTTCACGAGTGCCCCTAGTTCTACTCTTCACATCCATCTCTCTTATCCTCACCAAAGCCCAGCAAACTGCTCCTGTCCATTTTTCCTGACCTCTCCCCTCACTCTTCCTGACCCCTCCATTCACTCTTCCTGACCCCTCCCCTCCATGTTCCTGACTCGTCCCTCACTGATCTCTTCCCCTCACTGTTTGTAACTCCTGCCCTCACTGCTTCTGACTTCTACCATCATAGATGTAGCTCCTCCCCTCACTGATCTGTTCCACACCGTAAGAGTTCTGACACGCCCCCTCTCTAATCATCACCCACCCCTAATTGACCTTGGCTCCAGTCCACATAGGCCTATCCCTCAGCTGTTCTTCACCCAACCTCTCACTACCACTCTTGGCTCACTCTGTTACCACCATCAAAGGACATGAAGCTCACTTGAGAAAATGGATTTGGAGTAATGGATCAGCCATGATTGAATTGAATGGCAGAAATGATGGCGAGGCTTGAATGACCCATGGCTGGTCTCCATGTTGAGCTCTATGACTATGACTTTTTTCACTGAAGAACATGATTTACTTGCCCTATTCCTGTTTTTGTGTTCAATTTCAGATTATGAATACTTCCATGGATCAGAATCCTTACAATATCGTCCTGCAGAAGGGGGTCCAGTATTGTTTTCGAGCGCAACTTTTCATTCCAGAATACAACAAATTCAGTAACTATAGTGACCCAGTATGCGAGTTAGTCAATGATGGTGAGTTCATTTTAATTGACTGAGTAATAGCCACAACAGCTTCCAATATTTTATTTTGCTACATCAAAGGTTTCTAGGCAAAAGAAGTGAGGCATCAGGTTTATTCTCTGATCTATAACTTTCCTCACTAGTCTGTTTCGAGTGTCTTTTGAAAGTCAACGTGTACCACATTAATGACGTTAAACATTGGGTTATTGCCCAACAGGTTTATTTGGAAGCACTAGCTTTCGGAGCGCTGCTCTTTCATCAGATGGTTGTGGCGTATAAGATCGTAAGACATAGAATTTATAGCAAAACTTTACAGTGTGATGTAACTAAAATTATATATTGAAAAAGACCTGGATTGTTTGTTAAGTCTCTCGTTTTTTTTAGAATGACCATGTTGGCTTCAGTTCTGGTGTTGTGTTCTTTTTAACTTTCTACATTGCAGTCTAACACAGGCACCTCCACATCATCAACGACCTTCTCCTCCTGTTCCTCTCTGTTACTTCATCAAAAAACATGCTAGCAAGTTAATTAGACACAATTTTCCCTTAAAAATGCTATGATGGCTCTCTGAATCAATCCATATTTTAACAAGTGACTGTTAATTTTATCCTCAGTAATTGCTTTTGGAAATTTCCCCACTGATGAAGTTATTCTCCAATGGCCTTCAAAGCACAAATCAGGAGAGTTTTGGAATACTCCTCCTTCACATTAATGAGTGCAACTCCAACAACAGTCAAGAAGCTCAATGGCATTCAGCACCTATCAGCCCTCACTTCCTCTATTACTAAGGTGGCATTAGGTACCAGTTACAGGATGCATGGGAGCAACTCATTAATGCTTCTTTGGCAAGACATTTCAAATGCAATTCTATTGTGAGAAGACCCAGGGTAGCAGATACACGGGAACACCATCATCACCCACAAACCTCCCTCTAGGCCACTCACCATCCTGCCTTGGAACTACATCGCTATCCTTCACTGCTGCGTCAAAATTCTAGAGCTCATTCCCTATCAGGACTCTGAGCACCGCATTGGTTCCAAAAGGATACTCACCATTACTTCCCCAAAACAATTAGGGATGGACAATAAATGCTAGCTGAACCAGTGATACCCACATCCTGTGAATGAATTCAAGAAAAGGCTAATCCCTTTTATTTGGCTGATTTTTCAACTGAGCTTGCTACTCAGTCTGCATAGAATTAGTTAGCCTGTCAATGACGTGAGATGAAATCTGTAAACTTACAAGTCAGGAGAACTATTAGACAGTCCAGCCTCTTAATTAGCTTGTTTAGATGTTGACTAATCTATACCTTAATTCCATTCATCCCTTCATTACTCTTGATACCCAAGTTCTTATTAATTAATGTCGATCTGATTTTGACTGTATATTTCCAGATTCCACATCTGAGGAGATCCTTACAACAGTGACTACAGTGTTACTTCTTGGGGTCCTCATTCTAATAATCTCCCTGTATCTCACATGGAAGCTCTTCTGTCGAACCCATTCTGCATGGCTTCCCAAAATTTCAACTCCTTCCATTCCAGTAAGTGCTTATCACATTCATTCCCTTGTATACAGCTCCCATATTCTGCACTTATAAATACTCAATGAATTTCTCTGCAATTGATCAGCTTGGTTTGAGATTCTGTAATGTGATGGGCTCACAGGGGTGGGAGTCGAACATAATACAATGTCCCAAAACAATTGACAGGTAGGCATTTGTACAGAAACAATGATACTGAGGTAAGGAAGGAAACAATAACGCAAGTGGACCGAAGATTGGTCAGAGATGATGGATTTTAAGGAACATTTTGAAGGTAGGGACAGAGCTGGAGAAGTAGAAGGGATGGATGAGGGAATCTATACAGCTCCCATATCCTGCACTTATAAATACTCAATGAATTTCTCTGCAAGTGATCAGCTTGGTTTGAGATTCTGTAATGTGATGGGCTCACAGGGGTGGGAGTCGAACATAATACAATGTCCCAAAACAATTGACAGGTAGGCATTTGTACAGAAACAATGATACTGAGGTAAGGAAGGAAACAATAACGCAAGTGGACCGAAGATTGGTCAGAGATGATGGATTTTAAGGAACATTTTGAAGGTAGGGACAGAGCTGGAGAAGTAGAAGGGATGGATGAGGGAATCCCAGAGCTTTAAGTCCAGATTGCTGAAGGCAAGGCTGCCAATGGTGGAGCAAAGGAAGTCAAAAATGAACAGGTAAGTCAGAGTTGGAGGAAGACAGAAACCTTGGAGGAGTGTCAGACAGGAGAAGCTTTACAGGAATGATGTTGTTGACAGCAAGGCAATACTGGAATTTAGAAATGAAGATGAAAACTTTAAATATCCATCTATAAAACCATCTGATCATGAATAAATGCACTGAGAACAATCAAATCTTAAAGGCAGTAAGTTAGACAGGAAGCAAGATGGAAGCACAATTCGGACAATTCAAATTTCATGTGCAAGTTAATTCCACTTTGGTATCATGTCCTTAACATTTGTGAATGGGTCCATTTTTAACAGAAGTGGAATAGATTTTCTTGAACCAGATGTGGGACATCATACAGAAAGAGGAAGGGCAGTCAGGCCAACATCTGAAACCCTGTATCATTAACCTCTGAGATACATGTTAGAGGTAAAGTGCTGTGCATCAAACAGACCTGAACTCTCAATACACCAGTTTTCCAATGTTTCACTTGGCCACAGAAAACTAAGAACTTTTCAATATTTCAACTCTGTGAAATTTCAGGTCCTTCATGGTTGGCATTGAGAGTCCCCTTTACACTGTAACAATTTAGATGGATTCTCCTGTGTCTAGTAGAATGCGAGGAAACCCATTTCACTCACTGCTGCCTTGCAAGAACAAAATATTTTATTGGAGTTCAACTGTGCATTGCGTCCACTGCACACACTCCACAGCTGATATTTGCCAATTTGTAACAGGCACAACTTTCTTTGCTGGATGTTTCTGAAACAAAAAGGCATCTCAAAGGGAACAGGTTGTCAGTCTGACTCAACTGATCCCACCCTGGAGGGCTAATGGATGAATATACAGTCTAGACAAACTTCCAACTGCTATCCCCAACCAGGAATTATATTTTTGTCAGCATAGCTCTCAGGGCATGGGTCACTGAAAACCTTCACACTGAGGTGCAGTCCTTAGGGAAGTTGCTGCAGAGAAATAATTAGACCCCCTGGCCACAAACCAAATATACATCTCCTGACCATCTTAGAGTCATAGAGATGTACATCACGGGAACAGACCCTTCGGTCCAACCTGTCTATGCTGACCAAATATCCCAAACCAATCTACTCCCACCTGCCAGCACCTGGCCCATATCCCTCCAAACCTTTTCTATTCATATACCCACCCAAATGCCTTTTAAATGTTGCAATTGTACCAGCCTCCACCACTTCCTCTGGCAGCTCACTCCATACAACCTCTGTGTGAAAAGGTTGCCTATTAGGTCTCTTTCATATCTTTCCCCCCTCACCCTCAACCTATGCCCTCTAGTTCTGGACTCGCCCACACCAAGGAAGAGCCTTTGTCTTTTATCCGATCCATGCCCCTCATGATTTTGTAAACCTCTATAAGGTCACCCCTCAGCCTGCTATGCTCCAGGGAAAACAACCCCAGCCTGTTCAGCCTCTCCCTGTAGCTCAAATCATCCAACCATGGCAACATCCTTGTAAATCTTTTCTGAACCCTTCCAAGTTTCACAGCATCTTTCTGATAGGAAGGTGACCAGAATTGTACACAATATTCCAACAGAGGCCTAACCAATGTCCTGTATAGCCACAGCATGACCTTCCAACTCCTGTATTCAATACTCTGAGCAATAAAGGAAAGCATACCAAACGCCTTCTCTATCCCATCTTCACACACTTGTCAGAACAACTCATTAAATGATTAAAGTGATGTGAGTGGTTGCCTCTTCCCCACATGCACATACCCCTGATTTTCACGAGGAGGTCAAAAATCTCACTCAGAGCAGAAGTAACAGTCACTGTGTAGTGTTTTGGCCCAGACTGGGAGAAAGGTGTGCCTGGTGGATGTGGAATAATTTAAGACAAGGAAAGGGCCAAGAATATTGTAATGAAGTGCTCTTTTTGTGTTACGTTCCCCTTACAGAGCTTTGATAACCTTCGAGTAGACGTCATGAATGAAGAAGATTTCAGCCATGAGTATTGCCATGTCGTGCGGGTTCTGCCTCAGTCAGAGCCATTACTCAGCCAATGTCAAGCACTGACACGGGAGGAGAAACCAGACTGCAAACCGATACAAACTGTTGGACAAACAACTTCATGATATCAGGGAATTTTTCCTAATTGCATTGGTCAAGAGAGATTGAGTACTGGAGAGGATATTGGAGACTAGTCCTGACATTGCCGGTATCTTCTAAATTAGGAAGAGACAGGACAAGTATTTAAAGAATTTAATATGAAATGAAAAGTTCACGGGGGTATACTGTTTATGGAGTTGGATTGAATCTGATTCTGGACCTTCAAGGATTTCAATGGACACAATGTGCTGAACTGTTTAATGGGCTTTATCGACATTCACTTTGCACATTCCAAAGGAGTTTAGGATTCTGTCCCTTAAAATGGCTATGCCTCTAAATTAAGTGTTAGGTAATGCTCACTGATCAACGAATGCACTCACTTTGTCACAACACAGAAAAAATTCTTCACCCTTTTGACTCTGGAAATGTAATGTGGGGAACTTTTAGGATTTTAAGATTGGAAGACATAGATTTGATATTTGCAGATCATGTGTGCCGCTCTATATATCTTTCAAACAGTACAACACTCTGCACATCATAGCCTAATTTTGCAACTGTTGCCTAGCTCATTAACTGTAGTGTAACAACTGAGCCTGATCTTTCTCTTTAGCAATTAAGAATTAACATTTACTGAACCACTCTGTCCCCTACACCTCCCAGATCCAGTCTAGACATTCTGTATTGAATGTGAGCTCTTTACCCAATAACCAACGCAGTCTTGGAACTCAAACTTGTGATGCGTTGGTCTCAGTGGCTTGATAGCAGCCCACGTGATGCACTCAACCCCTATCTCGTTGGTGTACATGCCTCCAACTCTCTGATTGACATTCAACTCCTCTCTAAACCATATGGTCATTCAATTAGGTTCTGGTTGATCTGTATTGTAACTCCAGTCACCCACTTTGGTTCCAAATCCATTCGTGTCCGTGCCTAACAGAAATATGTCTTTCTCACTTTTGAAATTTGTAATTGACCCCTAATTGAGGAATGAATTGCAGGTTTGCCTCACGCATGTTTGGTGCGATGCTCTTTCTGATATTAGTCCAGCTCTAACTTTAAGCCCCAAATTCTGGACTTCCTTTCCAGAGGGAATGTCAATTCTCTTCAAACCCTTTAATCAATTTAATCACACTGTGACCTTTGATACTGAAAGCAATACAAACCCTGGATGTGTAACTAAGCCTCATATCTTAACAGTTTTGGCCCCAGTTTTGGTAGAAGAGTCAGCAGAAATATACACTCTGGTGTAATTGGGCTTTCAGTATACCAATGTGATTCCATGAAATCCAAATACCAGATTTGTAAATAAAGCCCAGTGTTATTTGAATTGGTGAGTCGTTTAAAAGTCACACTGTTCCAGAGCTCTTGCAGCCTTCTGTTTAGTGGACGGTGGAATCATTTCAGTTGTTACTTTTCCCATTTGGACACAAGTTTGTTTCTGACCCAGCCTGACAGAAGGAAGGTCTCCTCTGTCTGGTAGCTGGAAAGCTCCAAGAGACCAGGCAGTTTCATGCCAACTTCTAATTCAGCATAAAAGACCTGGTAGAGTGAGAAACAGAAATGCACCAGAGTGCCTATCAATAATTCACCTTCACATTTTGTGCTGGGTGTACCAATAAAACCCCTTGCTGCTCCTTCCCAACCCAGTACCCGTTGTGAAGTGTCTCAGTCATTTGATTTTGTTCAGAGATGTGGACGTGAATAGGCCATATTTATTAGTTGCTTTTTGGGCATTGAGAGGCAAACATTTGTTATGGAACTTGTGTTACATGTAGGCCAGTCATGTACAAGACGCATGTTCCTCTCCTTGAAGCACTGCAGTGAACCACTTGGGATTTTTAAAAAATTCATTCAGGGGTGATGGCTTTGTTCACTGAACCAGCATTTATTACCCATTCCTAATTGCCCAGAGGGCAGTTAAGAGTCAGCCACATTGCTGTGGGCCTAGAGTCACATGTCGGGCTGACCAGGTAAGGATGGCAGTTCCTTTCCCGAAAGGACATGAGGGATTCGGATGGTTTTTCCCCCAAAAGTTGACAATGGATTCATGGTCATTGGAAGACTCTTAACTCCAAACTTTTAGCAAATTCACATTCCACCATCTGGTTATGGCGGGATTTGAACCCGGATTCCCAGAACATTACCTGGGTCTCTGGATTAACCTGGGTCTCAGTGATAATACCACCAGGACTTCAACTCCCCTTTCTTTTTCATTGTCATTCATCATTTTTTTTATGAATCTACAACCTATCGAGGCTTCTTGTGATATAGTAGTTCCTTTGAGGCAGGAGGTCTGGATTCAAGTCTTACCTGCCCCAGAGGTACGTCCTAACAATCTGATCAGGTTAATTCGAAACATCTACAACCTATCAGAAATCAGCATTGCAGCCTGCCAAGGTATGATTCCAATGTAAAACCTTGGGTTATTAGTTCTGTACCCCAACCACTAGACTAACACAACTTGCTTTGGTTTCTTAAGTAAATAGTAGCTGTATTATTTTATGTCAGTGCACTCAATGAGACATTGTGGGGGAATAGAGGTACATTGTTAATACAGAGCAGAGACCATTCTTACTCTGCCCTTGACATGATTTGGGACAGTGACACTGAAGGTTCTGAATGAACCATTTCCCTTCCCCTTGACTCACACAAAACTTTCAACATTTTTGAAAGAAAAGATGTTTGATTTACAGGTAAGAATAAAGAGCTTGCATTTATTTAAATATTTTACATTTCCTCAGCACCTCACGAGCAAAGGACTATTTTTTTTTGAAGTGAATTCCCTGTCAGTGTGTAATACTGTCCTGAATCCTTTCCCATCTCATCTTTTCATTAGATTTGATCAATGACCAAACTCCATTAACTACTGGATGATGTTATGATGATCTCGGTACAGGTGCTAGTCCAGTTCTGTGTCCATTCTCAGACTCAGATACAGTTTCAAAGTCCTCTTGTGACTTTTCTCTTTTGGTGGGAACCTGGACAGAAGATGTCCACAGCTAAAGAACCCACTACCTACCTCATTATGCCAGGAACCCCTTCCGCTCTACATTATCACTACCTCAAAAGTTTCGGCATTGAACACCTTATTACTATTTTATTTATTTATTATTGTAATGTTCTCCCTGTCCTACAGCCAAGGCCAAAGAAACAGGTTAAGGGTGGGTTGTCTTGTCTTGATTCAAAACCCTGTCTCAATAACTCTGAGATTGTGCAGGTAGATGTTATAACGAGAAATCTCTTAATGTTGGCTCTTTGTATGGAACACTAATTATGATTTTCACTCTTTTTTTATATGACTAATATTATAAGGTGAATTGAAGTTTGAAAAATAAATTACGCTGATGTTTCCAATAAAAACAGTTTTCACTTGATCTAAAACGTGTTCCTGTATGTAATGTTGTCATGTATAACGCAGACATGTGTAGGTAATGCATTTGGCAGAAAGAAGTAGCCAGAAAGAATATTGGTGCAGTTTTCTGAAGGAAGAACAGTCATATTTGATACAAAATGTTAAGACTGTTTGTCTCTCTGTACAGATCCTGCTTGACCTGCTGAGTAGATTCAGCACTTTCTGTTTTATTATAGATTTAATGACATAGTTTGAAGAGAGTACAGGGACAGAGGGATCTTTGGGTTCATATAGGTACAAGAACAGATTGAGAATAATTAGCAAACATCATGTTCACACAGGGTGTGTCTGCACAGTGGTCCATGAATCATGAATTTGTATAGCTAGTTTAACTTTATCTTAGTTTTTTTCAATGTTCCGTTTTAAAAATAACCAGCAAAGATTTAATCTTAAACATAATAAAAATTGAATTATATACACAACCATTGCTGAAAATTACAAAGTAAAAGGTATTGCAGTTATTGGCTAAGGTCCAAATACAAAGATTAAAAGGTGATATGGATCGAAGATACATACAAAAACACAAAGATTTGTTTGTCATTGCTAGAAACCTGTCACTTGCTTGAAAATGCTCTGTCCAAGGTGAAAGAGTTGAGAACCTTAAGTCAGCATCGAGCTTCTGTAGTTGCATATTTAGGTGTTTGTCCCACAGTTAGATTGAGCAGAATGCCGTCTGACAGGCAGGGAAGCCGTTTATTTCACTTTTACAGTACTGCAGGTTGTGACCCTTTTTAACCTGGTTTAGTGCAGCAGTCCTTTAGCTGGGTAACTTTTATCCACCTCCCTGTTGAAAACCTTTCTCCCTCTGATATTGCCTCTCAGAGCTCTTCTTACAGTTCTGCTAAAATGGTGCCTCATTATCTGTTCCACTCAGGTCAAAAGATTGCTGCTGTGTTAACTTTGACGAATCATTGTTCCACAAAGCAAAGTCAATTACTTTGGAATTTCCAGTCATGTTTCTCTCAGAACATTTTAAGTTCTCGCATCTTTAGAAGGATCCATTGTGTTGTCAGGAGCGAATTGAACTCTGTGTCTCCCCTTATGATTATTGCTGATATAACACATCAGCCTGCCTGCTCTTTCTGGCTGTGGGAATTGACAGTACAGTTCTGAGACTTCGGGGAGACATTTTGCAGCATCCTGTGCCCATTATGACAACTTAGCCTTCCTTAGAAAAATGTAATTTTGTAATGACACAATCATGAGGTAAAGTTGTTGGGTTCTGAGTACCTCTATTTATGAAGACTGAGTACAAAAGCGAGGATAATATACTGCATCTTTATAGCACTTTGGTTGGGCCATCACTAAAGTATTGGGGCCAGTTCTGGCTATTACGTTGAGAGTGCTTGCGAGGGGACAAAGGAAAAATGTCAGGATTTATTTAGTGAATTCTTTCATATATTGTGAGGATTGCTGGGTAAACAAACATTCGTTACCCATTCTTAATTGCCCCGAGAAGGTGATGAGCTGCTTTAAACCATTGTCACCCACTTGGTGTGGATACTCCCACAGTGCTGTTATGAAGTGAGTTCCAAGATTTTGACCTTGTGACAATGCAGCGACTGAAATATAGTTCCAAGTCAAGGTGGTGTGTGACCTGGAGGACAACTTACAATTTGTGATGTTCTCTTAGATATTCTGCCTTTATCTTTCTAAGTGATAGGGGTTAGAAAAGTCAAATGCTGTCTTATTCTCAAAGACAGTCAATCTCTCGTCACTTCTAGAAATCAGCTCTTTTGTTCATGATTGGCTGTAATGATGCCAGGATGCTGGACGGTTGCACATTGCTAAGGAGTTTATTGCAGGGTCAGTACCATTTAATAGCACCATTGACAATACCTTCCAACACGGTGCTAATGATCAGAGTAGCCTAATGGAGCAATAATTGCCTAGCTTGTCCTGCATTCTAATAAGAGCCTACGGTTTAGGGTAGTATATTGGCACGAATAGGAGATTGGTTAATAAATAGAAAACAGTCAGAATAAGGGGGACTTTTTCAGGATGGCACAGTGGAGTTTAACAGGGATCAGTGTTGGGGTCACAATCATTTACAACATACGCTGATCACTTGGATGAGGGAAGTGAATGTACTATAGCTAGGTTTGAGGATGACACTATCAAGGACAGTGCTGAGGATTGAAACATGAAAAAATTAGGACGAAGAGACTATTCAGCCCCTTCAGCCTGCTTTATCACTCAGTTGACTGATTTGCAAATCAACTCTATTTAACTGCTTCCTTACTTGACAAAAATCTATTACTGCCAGTCCTAAGGTCTAGGTGTCCCCAGTATCTATGACCGTTTTGGGAAAGAGAAAACCATATTTCCATTGCCTTTTGAATGAAAAAGTCCTTCCTGATTTCACTCTTTAATGTCATTTTTTAAAAAAAATTAAAGATGGCATCACTTTGATCTTTGTTTTCCAGAGTGAGGAAGTGGTTTCTCTGGATGTGAAGAGGGCAGGTTCTGAAGAAGGGTCACTGGACCCGAAACATTAACTCTGATTCCTCTCCATAGATGCTGCCACACCTGTTGAGTTTCACCAGCAATTTCTGATCTTGTTTCTGATTTCTGGCATCTGCAGTTCTTTGTGTGTGTTGTGCTCTACTCTCCTCTGCCCATTAGCTGACGGCTTATTCACCGCTCTATCATGATTATTTCAATTCTCTACACTAGCTTCTCATTCTCACCTTACATAAACAAATTTATTAACATTACCAGAAATCCTAACCTATTTCACACCAAATCCCACTCACTCTTCACTTCTTTCCTTCACAAAATAAAGTTGACTTCTGGTTTCCCAAACGACTCAAATTTAAAATGATCATCCTCATATTTAAGTCTATCATGGCTTCTGTCATATCTCCCTCTGAGGATCCATCCTGACTAACACCACACAATTTAGTAATGGTCTGACTCTGGGCTTCACATCTCCTCAAACACACCAGTGATGGTTGGAGTTTTGGGTTACTTGGCCCTAACGTCTGGAATTATTTGCACAAACCATCTGCCCCCAAACCCCGTCCTCCAAGTCCTCCATGTCTCTCTTCTGAGAAGAACCTGGGGTCGCAGTTTAAGGATACGGACTGGGCCATTGAGGACTGAGATGAGGAGAAACTGTTTCACCCAGACAACAGCGAGTCTCTGGAATCCTGTGCCACAAAAAGCAGCCAAAGCACTGAATGTGTTCAAGAAGGAGTTAGAAATAGTTCTTTGGGCTAAAGGGTTCAAACTGAATGGAAGCAGGGGCAGGGTGCTGAGTCAGAAGATCAGGCCTGATCACGTTGAATGGTGAAGCAGGCTTGAAGGGCCTACTCCTCCCATTTTGTGTCTTTTTGTTTAAAATGGTATTTAAAATGCACTTCTTTAGCAAAGCTTTTGCCCAGCCCCACCACTCCTTTTTTCAGTCTTTAATCCCCCTAATGAGGCCTCTTCAGTCACATTGGGATGTCTCTCCACTTTGTAACAGCAGGTTGTTTGTCTATGTTTTTAGAAATGATACAACCCATCACATACCATAACAACAGTGACTGGATTTTTGACCAATAATTATGTCCACATCTTGAATGCTGAGTCCTATCTATTTAAATAGGATTCTTCTATTTGGGACTGGATCAGCTGGGCTTGTACTCACTGGAAGTTAGAAGAATGAGGAAGGCTGTCATAGAAACATATAAAATCCTGATACCGGACAGGCCACATGAGGGAAGAATGGTCCTGGTGTTGGAGATGTCCAGGACTAGGGGTCACAGGGGTAAGCCATTCAGGACTGAAACGAGGAAGGATTTCTTCATTCAGAGAGTTGTGAACCTGTGGAATTCTCTTGCACAGGAAGCTGTTGGGGCCAGTTTGTTAGATATATTCAAGAGGGAGATGGATGCGGCCTTTGCAGCTAAAGGGATGAAGAGGTACGGAGAGAAAGCGGAGTAGGATACTGAAATTGCATGATCATATTGAATGGTGGTGCAGGCTTGAAGGGCTGAATGGCCTACTCCTGCACCTATTTTCCATGTTTCTGTGTGACTATGGTGTTCCTCCTATGGCCACTATGTGGTCTGATGGAACAGATTTGGTAATGTTCTTCAGAATGAACCAAAGCTTTACTCAAATTTTTCTTTTCCAGAATAAAGACTTGAGCAATATACTTTCTCATCATGTATTTACTCAACAACACATCATTTAATCATTAGTTATGTTTTGCTTCTTCCAATACCTTTGCTACATTTTTGCTTGAGGTTTTGATATTGTGTCTGAAGCCTGCATTCAACTGAATAGTTTGACCCAACAATTAAGAACCTTCAATAATGTTGTTGTGTTGCTAGCATATACAGTATTTGCTGCTTATGATCTGTGTATTGAGTGCAGTGGGAAGGCAGATGGCTGTTTCCTATTCACCTTCCTCCTGTTTGAAAGTCTCTTCCCTTCTTCCAGAAGCTTTTGAAATAAAAAGAAGTCTCAAAGTCATTAAAGCATAAAAATTTTATTTTTTTTTCTAGATATGGGCATCACCGACTAGGTCAACATTTATTGCCCATGCCTAATTGCCCTGGAGAAAGTGGGGGCCATTTACCTTCTTGAACAACTGCAGCCCTTGTGTTGCAGGGATATCCTTAGTGCTGTTAGGGAGGGAGTTCCAGGATTTTAACCCAGAAAATGAAGGAACGTTGATATAGTTCCAAGTGAGGATAACGTGTAACATGGAAAGGAACAGGGGGTGTTGCTGCTGTTGTCTTTCTTCATGGTGGTAGAGTTGATGAGTTTAAAAGGAGCTGCAGGAGTTGGGTGAGTTGTCTTGGTGAGATGTGAATTTAGATAAATATATTTCAACAGTGGTGTTTTTATAAATAGTGAGCCCCTTGCAAACAAACAACAACACCGAGTGGTCAGTTGTGGGTTTGAACTGTGAGAATGATATCCGATTGTGGAATTCTGTTCATTGTTAAAATGTGATTATCGAGTCATTGTAGAAAATGGACTTTCCTATTTAATTGCTTTTTTTACATTTCTAGATTCTACCCTGCCAACTCTGACCACTTCCTAGAATTACTCACAACCCACATCCTCTTGCCCTGTTTCAACATGACTTCCTCATCTTAACTATTTCTTTAAGATTTATTATTGTGAAGTACAGAGCCATTGCTCTTCCTTCCACCAGTTCCTACTCCCTCACTGGCTATTTTCTCGCGGTGAACTCACATTCACAACTTTGATTTTCTATTTGATCCTAAACTGAACTTTCAACCCAGATGGTGCAAATATCAAACTTTATCAAATTGCTTTTCTCAATCCTGCCTCAGCTGAATTGCTGCTGAAACCCACATTCATGACTATTCCAATGTTCTCCTAGACAACTTGCCATCCTTCAAACACTTTATCCAAACATCAGCTGCCCAGCTGTTGTGAAGGAACACATTGCCATTAACACTATGCTTGCTATGATGTGGATAGGCTTCTAATCACTTTAAATCATACAATTTTAACGTTATGTTATAAACGCACCATAGCATTCTGTCCATCTCTGTAACACTCAGCAACCATCCAAAAACTCTGCTTTCCTCTGACTCTGCCCTGCTTTGCTTAGAGTCATAGAGATGTATGGCATGGAAATAAATCCTTCGGTCCAACCCATCCATGCCGACCAGATATCCCAACCGAATCTAGTCCCACCTGTCAACACCCAGTCCATATCTCTCCAAACCCTTCCTATTCATATACCCATCCAAATGCCTTTTAAATGTTGCAATTTTACCAGCCTCCACCATTTCCTCTGGCAGCACATTCCATACGCGTACCGCCCTCTGTGTGAAAAAGTTACCCCTTAGGTCTCTTTTATATCTTTCCTGTCTCACCCTAAATCTATGCCCTCTAGTTCTGGACTCCCTCACGCTAGGGAAGAGACTTTGTCTATTTATCCTATCCATGCCCCTCATGATTTTATTAACCTCTATAAGGTCACCCCTTAGCCTCTGACACTCCAGGGAAAACAGCCCCAGCCTGTTCAACCTCTCCCTGTAGCTCAAATCCTCCAACCCTGGCAACATCCTTGTAAATCTTTTCTGAACCCTTTCAAGTTTCACAACATCTTTCCGATAGGAAGGAGACCAGAATTGCATGCAATATTCCAACAGTGGCCTAACAATGTCCAGTACAGCTGCAACATGACCTCCCAACTCCTGTACTCAATGCTCTGACCAATAAAGGATTGCATACCAAACGCCTTCTTCACTATCCTATCTACCTGTGACTCCACTTTCAAGGACCTATGAACCTGCACTCCAAGGTCTCTTTGTTCACCAACACTTCCCTTACTCTGACCATCAGCAGCTATATATGTAGACATTTTGGAGCTCCCTTTCTAAAACTCTCCCTTTCTTTTTAGCTCATTTATCCTTTGGAGCCATTCTTAAAACCTTCTGTCCAAATCATCCATGCTGACCAAGTTTCTCAAACTAAACTGATCCCATTTACTGCGTTTGGTCCATATCTCTCTATTCATGTATCTGTCCAAATGTCTTTTAAATGTTGTAACTACACCTGCATCTATCACTTCCTCTGGCAGTTCATTCCATATACTAACCATACTCTGCGTGAAGATGTTGCCCCTCAGGTTCCTTTTAAATCTTTCTCCCCTCACCTTAAAAAGATACCCCTAGTTTTGAACTCCCCCCACCCTATAGATAAGACCTTTGCTACTCACTTTACCTATGCTCCTCATGACTTTATAAACCTCCACAAGGTCACCCCTCATCCAGCCTCTCCTTGTAATTCAACCCCTCCAATTTTGGCAACATCCCAGTAAATCTTTTCTGAACCTTCTCCTTCCTATAGCATGGCGACCAGAACTGTACACAGTACTCCAAAAGTAGCCTCACCAATGTCCTGTACAACCTCAACATGAAGTCCCAATTTCAATACTCGTGGTCTGAGCAGTGAAGGCAAGCGTGCTAAATGTTTTCTTAATCACCCCATTTACCTGTGATGCCACTTTCAAAGAACTATGTGGTTGAACCAAAAAACAACAAATGCTGGAGATCACAGTGGATCAGGCAGCATCCACGGAGAGGGAGCAAACTAAGGTTTCAAGTGTCAATGACTCTTCATCAGAGCTGAAGTGAAGTGTGGCGGGGACAGCATTTATGCTATAGTTGGTGGGGGGTGGAGTGCAGGGTGCTGGAGGAGGAAGGATGTTGATAGTTCAGATTAAGTGATTGGAATGTGCGAATGACAGAACAGTGCTGTGTCGACTTGCCAGATTGGAAAGAACAGACAGTCCCACTGGGATAGGGGAAGGTGAGAGAGAACATGGTGGTAGAGAATGTAACAAGTAAAGCTAAAAGGGAAACAGCTCGGGTGAGTTCTCAATCTGAAGGTGTTGAATTCAATCTTAAATCCAGGAGATTGAAAAGCGCCTAGTCTGAAGATGAGATGTTGTTCCCCCAGTTTGTGCTGTGATTCACTGGAATACTACATCATGCCGAGGACAGACAAGTGAGCATGCGAGCAGGATGCTGTGTTAAAATGACCGGCTACTGAAAGGTTAGAGTCATGATTATGCACAGACCAGAAGTCACTCAGTCTGCATTTGGTTTCTCCAATGGAGAGGAGGCCACATTGAGTGCAGCGAATACAATACACAGGACTGGAGGAGGTACAGGTGAAATGCTGCTTCAGCTGGAAAGACTATTTTAGGCCTTTGGATGGTAAGGGAGGAGGTGAAGGGGCAGGTGTTGCACCTTCTGCAGTTACATGGGAAGGTGCTGTGGGAAGGGGGGTAGTGTTAGTGGTTGATGAATGGACTAGGGTATCCCAGAGGGAATGATCCCTGTGAAATGCGGATTGGAGAGTGAGAGGAAAATGTGTTTGGTGGTGGCAAGAGTCATCTAGACTGGAAACGAAGGTTGCTCTCTCTCCAGGGATGCTGCCTGACCTGCTGTGATCTCCAGCATTTGTTGGTTTCAGTACGAATTCCAACATCTGTAGTAATTTTCTCCTACACTATGAACCTGAACCCCTAGGGGGTTCCTGAACAGGTTCTCTGCTTGACAACACCATCCAGGGCCTGACCATTAATTGTATAAGTCCTGCCTTTGTTTGTTTTGCAAAAATGCGTTATTTCATATTTATCCAAGTTAAACTCCATCTGCCACTCTTCAATCCATTGATTAAGACCCCTATATAATCTATAAATAACCTTCTTCACGATTGACTATACCACCGATTTTGGTGTCATCTGCAAACGTACTAACTGTGCCTCCTAAATTCTCATCCAAATGATTTATAAAAATGACAAACAAATTGGACCCAACACCGATTCCTGTCCTGTCAAACAAGGATGAGTAATTTGCCTGTGAAGGTTCTTAGCCAAAATAATCTTCCGTGGCAATATTATGATTCAAGTTTGGGTGATCTGCAACGTTGTTACTACCCACTGTTGATTATATGGAGCATTGTAATTGTCTAATACAGTGTGCATCTTCAGATGTAAAGTCCCTGGGATCTTGTTGCCACTTAGTAAAGCTATCTAAATCCAGGACATTCGCTTTCAAAAATGCATTGGAATTTTTGTTCACAAACAAAATGGAAAACTGGCAAAGGGAAAAAGAACTGTGACAGGATTAACTCAGGAGCTGAATATGGATTTCATGAATGGGGACATGACAGTTTTAATGACAAGTCACTGTGAAAGAAGTGTGGAGTCAACATCGATTGAGATACTGGACAAAGCAGAAATACCCAGAAGTATTCATTTTCTTCCCTGCCTTTATGACGTGTATCTTGGGAACTGAAAGGGAAAACCTGTGGAGTCGAGGCTATAGCTGTGAAATTTGTACTTGCAACCTGATAGAATTTATTACATGGGACATTGCTGTAGAAAGTCTGCACTAAATCCAATGACTTTACCACCATCATATGTCAGAGCAGGGATGTTTGCTGATAAGACCATAAGACATAGGAGCGGAAGTAAGGCCATTCGGCCCATCCAGTCCACTCCGCCATTCAATCATGGCTGATGGGCATTTCAACTCCACTTACCCGCATTCTCCCCGTAGCCCTTAATTCTTTGTGACATCAAGAATTTATCAATTTCTGCCTTGAAGACATTTAGCGTCCCAGCCTCCATTGCACTCTGTGGCAATGAATTCCACAGGCCCACCACTCTCTGCATTTCTGTTCTGCTCCACATTTCTGTTCTGAATTTACCCCCTCTAATTCTAAGGCTATGTCCACGGGTCCTAGTCTCCTCGCCTAACGGAAACAATTTCCTAGCGTCCACCCTTTCCAAGCCATGTATTATCTTGTAAGTTTCTATTAGATCTCCCCTTAAACTTTTAAACTCCAATGAATACAATCCCAGGATCCTCAGCCGTTCCTCATATGTTAAACCTACCATTCCAGGGATCATCCGTGTGAATCTCCGCTGGACACGCTCCAGTGCCAGTATGTCCTTCCTGAGGTGTGGGGACCAAATCTGGACACAGTACTCCAAATGGGGCCTAATCAGAGCTTTATAAAGTCTCAGTAGCACAACAGTGCTTTTATATTCCAACCTTCTTGAGATAATTGACAACATTGCATTCGCTTTCTTAATCACGGACTCAACTTGCATGTTTACCTTTAGAGAATCCTCAACTAGCACTCCCAGATCCCTTTGTACTTTGGCTTTACGAATTTTCTCACCGTTTAGAAAGTAGTCCATGCTTGTATTCTTTTTTCCAAAGTGCAAGACCTCGCATTTGCTCACATTGAATTCCATCAGCCATTTCCTGGACCACTCTTCCAAACTGTCTAGATCCTTCTGCAGCCTCCCCACTTCCTCAGTACTACCTGCCTGTCCACCTAACTTTGTATCATCGGCAAACTTCGCTAGAATGCCCCCAGTCCCTTCATCCAGATCATTAATATATAATGTGAACAGCTGCGGCCCCAACACTGAACCCTGATAATTGCATAATGTTCATCACACTTGTGACTTCTCAGATACTGTAACAGCTCCTGTCTGTATGCAGCAAGACTTGGACAATATCCAGGCCTGGGCTACTAAAAAGCAAGTAATAATCACACGACACACATTCCAGGCAATGAGCCTCTCCAGCAAGAGAGAATCTAACCATCATCCCTTGACATTCAATGCAAATACCCTCAGATATCAATATCTAGAAGATAACCATTGACCAGAAGCTGAACTAGACCAGCTATAAAAATACTTTGACTACAGGAGCATGTCAGAGGCTGGGACTTCTGCAGTGAGTAGCTCAACTCTTATCTCTCCAATGTATTTTCTACAAGGTACAGGGAAGGAGTGTGGTGGAATACTCTCCAATTAGGTGGATGAGTGCTGCTCCCAGAACACTCAAGAAGCTTGACACCATCCAGAACAGAGCAGCCCGTTTGATTGGCACCACACCCACCACTTTCAACCTCCACTCCCTCCATCACTGCCTCACAGTGGCACCAGTGTGTATCCTTATCTACATAATGTGCTGCAGCAACTCTCCCAAGATCCTTCAACAGCACCTTCCAAACCCTCATCTACATTGAATCTTGGAACCTCAGTCTGTACTTCATCAGCTTTTATACTGGCAGGAAATGTTCTTGAAGCAGCATCCAGCCCCCATTGTAAATCCCCCCCTACCCTCGTTCCAGCCAACTCCCATCAGTGGAGCTGAATGGGTCCAAGGAACTGTTTTATTTTAGTTTTAAATGTGTAGCAAAGGTTGTTTCAAACACTTGAAAGATAATTTAAAAAGTCAAGGCTATCTAAAAGCCTAGAAAAACAATGTACCATATATGCTTGAGTAGTAGTCAATTTTTTTTTACTAGAATCAAACATTCATAGAATTCCTACAGTGTGGAAAAGTTCCCTTATGCCTAACAAGTCCACACCGACCCTCTGATGAGTAACCCACACAGACCCATTCCTCTGCCCTATTATCCTATATTCACCCCTGACAAATGCACCTAACCTACACATCCCTGAACACCATGGGCAATTTAGCATGGCCAAATTACTTAACCTGCACATCTTTGGATTGTGGGAGGAAACTGGAGCATCCGGAGGAAACCCACACAGACACGGGGAGAATGTGCAAACACCCCACAGACAGTCGCCTGAGACTACTTTTTAAGGTTAAATTTATGGGGTCGACTATTACATGGATACTACTTTTGAGGAGCTGAAATTCATGCCTGTCAAAATTCATACCATATCATTAGCAGAAACCAACTGATTTCTAAAATGAATAAAGAAAAATAAACAATGAATTACGGTAATTCTGAAAACTCAGAGTGGATCACAACAGCCAGCAGATTGGAAGACTGGGAGCAGAGCAGCACAACCGGCAGACTGGAACACTGGAGCGGGACGTGATGGCCGCACTGACTCATAAACGTTGATCTGTTATCTGTGAAGAAATTTTACACGAGATATGTGGAAAATTCCAGATTATTTGGTCAAAAATAGGGGATCGACCTGTACATGAGATCGACTATTACTCGAGTATACAGAGGAACCTCGAATATCAGTTATCCGAATATCGGATTATCCCAAGGAGATCTCGAAGTCCCAATAGAAACAATACACCAAAGACTTGTTTCCAACACTGATCGTTTCTTTGTTTACAGTGAGTAAAAGTGAAGCCGGCTTAGTGAAATGCTGCCCAGAACAGTCCTGGACATCAATGGGAGCCCAGGCACCGTCTCCAAATGACTGACCGCCCGCCCTCTCTCTCTCTCTCCCCACACTTTCCCTGGAGTTCTATACAGATGTGTACCTTAAACACCACTTCCCCAGATAATCTCCCCAACATTGTCCTGTACAGGTGGAATTTGTGTGACTCACCCCCACCAAAAGGCAGCAGCAGCAGCAGTCTTGTTGGTGTCCAGTCTGTCTGCCCTGGAGAGGGGACAGGGGGCAGATGAGGGGTGGGCAGGGGCGGGGATTCGTGCGTGGTGTGCTCCTGCCTAGTCTCCTGAACGGGTAGCGGACCTAACAGAAAACTTTGAGCCTCAGAGGAGAGGCTTTGAGTAAATTAACCGAATAATCAATTATCTGAATGAAATAGTGCCCGTCTATCTCGTTCAGATAATCGAGGTTCCTCTGTATACAGTATCTGAAATTTACACACGCAGACTGGTTTGTACACTTGGAAGATGTAAACCAAAACTCAAACCTTGGAGAAAAAGATTCTCAAGGTGTAACATTGCTTCAAGATTGGACATATGAACAGTTTATCATATTATTTAGCTCTATAGAAACAATGTTACTGAAATGCATTACTGAGATAAATTTGAAGGAATCTTAAAAGCCTTCACCATCTATTTCAATCTGAAGAGCAATAAGATTCTGGAAAGGGTCACAACAACAAGTTCTTTGAAGGATGTGAGTTTGGAGAGCTGAAAGCAGAATTAATTTACCACAACATGACAGTCGATGTTGCTTATGAATCCCTAGTGGAACTTATTACAATCTAGGGGCTATCTCAACTCAGAAAAGGCACTTCAGCTTGTGAAATGAACTGAGTCCTTAAAACAGGATAAGGTAACAATGAATGGTCAAGAAAGATCTTTACTCAGGAAACCACCAGTTCCTTAAGCACAGGGAAGCAAAAGGAACACCAGAGAAGGAGGAATAATTGGGAAAGAAAGTGCAAGACATCATAGACAGTTTGTTTTAAAATTGCTTACCTGTAGCGGGCAGCGGTGTGTTTTTTTACTCTCTCTCCACAGAAAGAGCGGGAGCAGCAGAGGAAGTGACGGCAAGCAGAGGGGCAGCCGGGAAGGAAAAGTGAGTATATAAGTCAGGAAGGCAGAGAGGTATCAGAATCTACACCTGTAGTATCTCCCACCCACCCTCCTCCTCTAACCTCCTTAACTACTCTGCTTTTTCTTTTAAGGTAAGGATTTTTATTTCTTTACCAGGGAATTGCAGAATGCTTTCTTTGCTTAAACACATTGGCCATTTTAGGAAGATGTGCCAAAGTAAGACCTCTGTCACCATAGGCTCAAAGGGAATTTGAAGAATATCTGCCAGGGCAGCAACAAACCCCAAGCACACATTCTGGAATCCAGATATAAATATAGCAATGGACATATTACCAGTTTTGAACAAAGTACCAGAGAGAGTGTCACACTGGCTATCAACACATTGCCTGTAGCTAATGGAAACTCAGTTGCATGATCAAAGAAGGATCAGATGAAAAGCCAAAGGCAGGTTACAGGCTGAGAGAAAATGTTAGGAAAGGAGTGGAATATAAGAGTAAATAAGTTGGATCTGCCTATTCATGAGGAAATTCTGCAGGATTTCTGATTTGGAGATGCCGGTGTTGGACTGGGGTGTACAAAGTTAAAAATCACACAACTCCAGGTTATAGTCCAACAGGTTTAATTGGAAGCACTAGCTTTCTGAGCGCCGCTCCTTCAGCCTGCAGGGTGGTTGCTTTTCTCTTCCCTACGCATGAATATTCAATACATCATAGGCAGACTGTCAAGCAGTCAAGGTGTCGCAAATATAAAGGATTCACTTTGAACAGTCAGCAGTAACACCACACCAGGTTATAGTCCAATAGGTTTATTTGAAATCACAAGTGTTTGGAGCACTACTCCTTCGTTTGACGTTTCTGGGTGACATACATTTCGCACCTACAACCTCTTGAACACCCTCCAAATCACAAATGGAGCCGTCAGCAAGGCCTGGGCAGTGTAGTTGACCCGGAAATTGCCATTCAACATGGTAATGTCTTTGGTGTCCAGGCTGATAATTATTCATCAAACTAGATTCTGAAAACAGATTATCCAGTCATCATGGATTGGAGTGTGTGTGTAAATTGGCTGCTGCATTTTCTTTTACATTACAAGTGCTTGAAAAGTATTTAATTGGTTGCAAAGCATATTGAGATGTCTGGTGGTTCTGTAAAATGCAAGCTTTTCTTTATTCTTTTATGTAGTCAAGCCATCCATTGCATTCTTCAGTAGAATCCTGCAATATATTCTCAGAAGCCTCCTGCCACCTGGAAGGAAATGTTCAATTCAATTTTCCTTCCATTGTTCGAAGTGATAATGTGGAGGTGCTGGCATTTGATGGGTTGACAAAGTCAGAAGTCACACAACAACAGGTTATAGTCCAACATGCTTATTTGAAACTACAAGCATTTGGAGCACTACTTTGTCAAATGAAGGAGTAGTGCTCCAAAAACTTGTGGTTTCAAATAAACCTATTGGACTACAACCCGGTGTCATGTGACTTCTGACTGTTCAAAGTGAATCATCTATATTTGCAACACCCTGACTGCTTGATAGTCAGCCTATGATGTATTGAAAATAAATCTTTCCACTATACAATGTACCAATACACTGGCACTTAGTGGGCATGGGACAAAAAACAGTGCAAAACGTTAGTAGAAAATACTGTGGATTGACCCATACTTGCAGATGCTTTAGCATCTTTTGTAAATCATCTAGATTCTGGCTAACTAGAACTGTCCAGTTATTATTATTCATTCAGTTGAAACCACCTCACTGCTTTATTGTCGCTTCCTAGCCTGCCAAGAAATTAAGTAAAATGTGCAGTGCTCTGGGTGTTACTGAATTAATCAAGATGTATTGCTCCTCAACTACATACAGAAAAAACATTTTTATTGCATGTTAGAACCCTTTCCAGATCTGAACTCCAAACAGTATGAAGAAATCAAACAAAGCTGCAGTGAGCTACTTGTAATATATTCTAAATGGTAACATGACCTGCCATTCCTAACTTAGGTATGGTTAATGCAATGTGGTCAGTGACCTGGAACCAATGGGCCAAATGGCCTTATTCTGTGCCATAGTGTCTGTAGTTGTGAAATGTGAGGCCCCCACTAGAGGTGAACTTGGAGGGGGGCCTCTCCATGACCTTCACACTCACCTCTATCAGTGAACTGATTTGTGATCCTTGTGGTAGGTCTCCCTATGCGCCAGTAGTATTTTCATCCTCAGCATGACTGCCAATAATAGGCAACTGTCCTACACTTGGTTACTTCATAGAATCATTGAATCCCTACAGTGCGGAAACAGGCCATTTGGCCCAACAAGTCCACTTGAACCCTCCAAAGAATAACCCACCCAGACCCATTCCCCTAACCCATTACTTTACATTTCCCCTGACTAATGCATCTAACCAACACATCCCTGAACAGTATGAGCAATTTAGCATGGCCAATTCACCTAACCTGGACATCTTTGGACTATGGGGAGAAACCGGAGCACCCAGAGGAAAACTACACAGGCAGGGGTAGAATGCGCAAACTCCACACAGACAGTTACCCAAGGCTGGAATCGAACCCGGGTCCCCTGGCACTGTGAAGCTAACTACTGAGCCACCATACCCCCCAACCCCCTGCCCCAGTACTGTGGTTTAATGAATTTCTGGCCACCCTCTCATGTTTTATGCTTTACAAACTTCAGTTCATCCAAAACTCTGCCTTGGATCCAGACCGCTGGCAAATGGGACTAGATTAATTTAGAACATTTGGTCGGTGTGAACGAGTTGGATCAAAGGGTCTGTTTCCTTGCGGTACAACTCTATGACTGTATGACCTGCATCAAATCCTCTCACTGATTCTCCATATGCTTGCTGACCTTTAGTAGTTCCTGTCCCCAGCTCCATTTTAACATTTCTCATCTATTTTTTTTCAAATTCTGCAATGGTTTGTGGCCACCTTTTCTCTGTTATCTCCTCCAGATCAATCCCCTTCTGAGATGCCTCCATTCAGCTCAACCTGGCATCTTGAGCATATTTGATTTTAATCTTATCACTATTTGCAGATGTGTCAAAGACCTACCTGGGCTCCAGGCGCTGAACTTTTTCCACCAAATCCCTCTGTCTCATCACCCCATTTTCCTCCTTTAAACTATGAATCTTTGTACAACCTTCCAGACAAACTCCCCCAATAATGCCTAATGTGTTTCAATGCAGAGTTTGACTCATAATGCTCTTGTGAAGTGCTGTGTAACGGGTTAGTGTTTTAAAGGCATTACTTCAGTGCATTTGATTTTAAAAATTAAGCAGATCCTGACTCATGTTAACTCCAACACAATGCCTCTTATATTTTACACTCTCAGGTAACAATTTTAATTTCTTTCCCATTCAATCCTCTGATCCCCTAAAATCCCAATATGTGCATCATACAGTCCCCCAGCACTCAGTTCACCCCTTCCTGCTGACAATCCACTTTCATGGGGTCTAGGCTGTTCTTGATACTCAGGCCTTTGACTTCACCCCAATCTGATTCTTTCCACCTAATTGGAACACCCCATCTGCCAATCCCTGCCCCGCTGTATACAACATCCCCAATCCCAGTTGGCTCCATCTTGCACCATCATGGCCATCAATGACTTTCCACACTTATAACCTTCTCTAACCGGCTTCACATTTGACAGATAAGTCCAGCCTGATAGTCAGGGGCTTCCTGGTCAAGTGGCCAACAAGTGACACTCCGAACACTTTCCAATGATAAAACCTGCTGGAAGTGGGATCTGTATGGATGGGACAGTCTCTGTGCTGGGGGTCAGTACTCTCATCAAATGCATAATTAAGGAAGTAGAGAGGATTTTGAACTAAATAATGGGGGCAAGGGATCAAAAAGTGGAAACAATTAAAAACAGAAATTCTGGAGAAGCTCAGCAGGTCTGGAAGCATCTGTGGAGAGAAAACATTGTTCACATTTTGAGCCCAGTGACACCTTTTCAGAACTAGAAGCAGCTGTGAAAAGTGATACTTATGCAGATGATGGGGGAGGGCAGTGGGAGGAGATGATGGAGGGAGCAGGTAGGTGGAGAAGGAGCCCTGAGAGAGATAAAAAAAAATGCACAGGCATTCAATTGTTGATAGTTGATTATTGATAATAGGCCAGGGAAGAAAATAAGCTGATAGATGACACGAGGACAATTAGTAGTTGAAAATCAGTTGGCTGTCCATAAAGAAGTCCATTTTATGATAGGACCTTGGTAGAAGAGGTATTAAATAGATAAGGATGGAAGTGTTCACACTCTGAAATTGTTAAACCCAATGCTGAGTCCAGAAGGCTGCAAGGTCCCCAAGTAGAAATTGAGATGCTGTTCTTCCAGCTTGTGCTGAGCTTCACTGGAGCACTACAGCATCTTGTGACAGAGATGTTGTCCGGAACAGGGTGGGGAGTTGAAGTGGCAGGCAACTGGAAGCTTGGGGTCATTTTTTGCAGACAGGACATGGGTGTTGCAGAAAGTAGGTCACTGCGTCTGTGTTTAGTCTCCCCAGGTTAGGCGAGATCACCTGATCCATTTATGTACCTGTGGAAGAATTTACAAAGAAAATGAATACATAAAAAACTAAAGGATCTGTGTATGAATGTTTGCAGCATTCAAAAAAAAAACGTGGGCTGAGAATGCAAGGAGGAATGAATAGCATGAACTAGCAGCTATTACTGAGGCAAGATTTCATGGATTGGGATCTGAATAATCAAGGATACAGGACAACTAGGAATAACAGGAAAGTAGGAAAAGGCAGAGGGGGACTCTTTTAATTAATTATGCTATCTGGACAGTGAAGAGGAATGACCACAGAGCTAAGATGTGGAAACAGTTTGGATAGAAATGAGAAATAATAAAGGTAAGAAATTATTTGGGTGTGTGGCGTACAAGCCTCTCACCAAATAGAAGCGTTGGATATGAAGGAAGTAATCAAAGTTTGTGCGAAGCTTTGTAGCTCGGGTGCTCGTTGCTGTGGTTCTGTCCGCCGAGCTGGAAGTTTTTGTTGGAAACGTTTCATCCCCTGGCTAGGCGACATCATCAGTGCTTGGGAGCCTCCTGCGAAGCGCTTCTTTGATGTTTCCTCCGGTGTTTATAGTGGTCTGTCCCTGCCACTTCCGGTTGTCAGTTTCAGCTGTCCACTGTAGTGGTTGGTATATTGTTTGCTCATGTTGGGTATCGGGTCCTTCGTTGTGGTGAGTTGTTGTCTGAGCGTGGCTGTTGGTTTGTGTGGCGTTATGAGTCCTAGGGGTCGCAGTAGTCTGGCCGCCTGTTCTTAGATGCTCCTGATGTATGGTAGTGTGGCTAGCCACGCTCAGACAACAACTCACCAGAACGAAGGACCCGATACCCAACATGAGCAAGATGAATGTAGTGTACAAAATCCCATGCAAGGACTGCACTAAACACTATATAGGACAAACAGGAAGACCGCTAACAATCCACATACATGAACATCAACTGGCCACGAAACGACACGACCAGCTATCCTTAGTAGCCACACACGCAGACAACAAGCAACATGAATTCGACTGGGACAACACTACTATCATAGGGCAAGCCAGACAGAGAACAGCCAGGGAATTCCTAGAGGCTTGGCATTCATCCACAAACTCCATCAACAAACACATCGACCTGGACCCAATATACCAACCACTACAGCGGACAGCTGAGACTAACAACCGGAAGCGGCAGGGACAGACCACAATAAATACCGGAGGAAATATCAAAGAAGCGCTTCGCAGGAGGCTCCCAAGCACTGATGATGTCGCCTAGCCAGGGGATGAAACGTTTGCAACAAAAACTTCCAGCTCGACGAACAGAGCCACAGCAATGAAGGAAGTAATTATAAAAACTTCTCAGAAAGGAACAGTAATAATCATGTGAGATTTTAATCAATATATTGCTTAGAAAAATCAGATGGGCAATGATAGCCTAGATGAGGAATTCATGAATGTTTGCAGGAAAGTTTCTTTGAAGAGCATATTCTGAAGCCAACCAGAGATGAGGATGTATTGTGCAATCAGATGAGATAATTAATGATCTCATAGTGAAGGCGACTTTGTTGCAGTGACCATAATATGATTCAATTTTACATTCAAGTTGAGGGAGAGAGGACTGGGTCCAGGATTACATTTTTTTAAATTGAGGGCAATTATAAGGCTATGCAAACCGAATTGGCTAAAACATAAAGGATGCAGTGGCAGATATTTAAGTGGATATTTCACAATATACAGAATAGATACATTCCAATGAGTAAGACAAATACAAGAGACCGGTCTATGACCCATATTTAACTAGTCATGACAAGGATTGTATCAAACTAAACAAAAATAGTCGTAATAATGCAAAGACAGGTGGTAGGTCAGAAGATTGGACAGTATATAAAACACAGAGAAGTTGACCAAAACATAAACACATAGTGTGACAATGCTGAGGCTTTAAGAAGTAATTTTGTTCTTTTTTTAAAAGAGAAGTTTTAAGACAGAGGTGATAGGTTGTCTACTTGGGAAGCCAGTAAAGTAAACAGCTAGTGAGGTCTTGGAGTATTTTTAAAGTTTGAACAATAAAAGCAGCCTGAATGGGTGGGATCAAACTCCCATAGAACCAGGGATTCTAGGTTTTAGCTTTCAGCTGCTGTTGGTGGGGTCTTGAAAAAGTGGAAGCCTATTTTTTTTTACCCTCTCTTAGTTACAGCCAAAAGCTGAGGGTTCTCTGCCTGATGAGACAATTGTACGTGAGATAATCTGCTTTCTGAATTTGCCAAGAGTGTGTTTATGGTATGTTACTATATTGGAACAAAGTCAGAAA
This sequence comes from Chiloscyllium plagiosum, assembly GCF_004010195.1. Taxonomy (NCBI): domain Eukaryota; kingdom Metazoa; phylum Chordata; class Chondrichthyes; order Orectolobiformes; family Hemiscylliidae; genus Chiloscyllium; species Chiloscyllium plagiosum. Next base: position 9,036,645 of record NC_057722.1, on the reverse strand, counting down.
TCACACGACACCTGGTTATGGTCCAACGGGTTTATTTGAAATCACAAGCTTTCGGAGTACTGCATCCTTTTTATGGATTTTATTTATGGAAAGGGGCAGAGAGTCTTTGAATTTCTCAAGGAAAAACACAGCTCTAAGGTTCTCTAAGTTCTAAGCTTAAACACTCGTGCATGGTAGTCAGTAAGAAGTTGCTTATCCCTTTCGAATTCAACATAGGTTTGCTCAAAATATTTATGAGAAGTCTGGAATTTTTGCTGTCACTCCTCCAGTCCCTGCTCATCTACACTCAGGATAGCATTTTGGTCGTCTCATAGCCTGGCAAACTCTCAACAATAACAGTGAATAAACATGATGGGCTTTTCTTGTCATCTGCCTCGCATCAGAAATACATACTCTTGTTGGCCATCTCAGCTACTTCGCATTTCAAGTGAAGCAAAACATACTTCCACACCTCACTGACTAAACTTTGGTGACAGTTGTGAACAGTTTAAGAATTCAGCACAAGGTCCTGAGCCAGGACTATTTTCTTTATAGCAGTGTCTTCACTGAGTATAATAGACTCTTGGGCCCTCAGCTTGAGCTGCCTCAACTTCCTTTCTTGCTTTTGTTTTGGTTCTTTCTCTCTTTCATTAGATCATAAGATATAGGAGCAGGCCATTCAGCCCATTGAGTTTGCCCTGCCATTGGATCATGGCTGATAGGTTTCTCAACTCCACTCTCCTGTCTTCTCTAACTCTTGATTAATTAAAAACCTTATTAATTAAAAACCTATCTATTACTGACTTAAACACCATCAATACTCCACAGCCTTCTGTTGCAATGAATTCCACAGATTCACCATCCTCTGGCTGGAGAAATTTGTCCTCATCCCAATTCTTAAGGACTGTCCTTTCACCCTGAGTTTGTGCCCTGGGGTCCTAATCTTTCCTACTAGTAGAACATCTTCTCCACGTCCACTCTATCCAGGCCTCTCAGTATTCTGTAAGTTTTAATCAGGTCCCCGCCTCCTCCTTCTAAACTCCATGGCGTACAGACCCAGAGTCCTCAATGCTCTTCTTATGGCAATCCCCTTATCCTGGGATGATTCTTGCAAGCCTCCTCCGGACCCCGTCCAAGGACAACACATCCTTTCTTAGATATGGAGCCCAAAACTGCTCACAATATCCTAAATGCAGTCTGACCAGAGTCTTCTACAGCCACAGTAGTACACTCCTGCTCTTATATTCTAGCTCTTTTCAAACGTATGCCAACACAGCATTTGCCTTGCTGGAATTCTCTCTCCTTCTTTCATTCCTTCTCTCTCTTTTTATTGAAATTCTTGCCTTTTCTTTTCTTGTCTCCTTCTTTCCGTTACCCCACTTTTTCTCTTGTATTTCTCTTTCTTTTGCTAGGAATTCTAGCCCTAACCTTGGGCGGCATGGTGGCACAGTGGTTAGCACTGCTGCCTCACAGCGCCAGAGACCCGGGTTCAATTCCCGACTCAGGTGACTGACTGTGTGGAGTTTGCACATTCTCCCCGTGTCTGCGTGGGTTTCCTCCAGGTGCTCCGGTTTCCTCCCACTGTCCAAAGATGTGCAGGTCAGGTGAATTGGCCATGCTAAATTGCCCGTAGTGTTAGATAAGGGGTAAATGTAGGGGTATGGGTGGGTTGTGCTTCGGCGGGCGGTGTGGACTTGTTGGGCCGAAGGGCCTGTTTCCACACTGTAAGAAACCTCTACTGCTCCAGCAGAATCATGGCCAAAGCTTGCCTGTCTGTTTCAGATTCCATGCAGCTCTCCATGCAGTTCAATTGAAAAATGGTTGACCACACAAGTAATAATAATTTGTGTCTCCTCACTTTATGGGCAGAACCATTTCATAATGCTTAGCGACACCCTTTGACTCCTTAATAGATAAGGCTTTTAGACTGCACCAAGTTATTTCACACAGTTCTGAGAAGGTGCTGAGCTCGAATGTGGTCATTTGAAGCACAGCAGCGCTCAGACTGCAACAAAAGCTAGACGAAAATTTGAAATTAATCCTTCTATAGATCAATTTGATTTCCTACTTCCAATTTCTCCACTGGCTTTGGGTTCAACCATGGATGCAGTGCCAAATTTCTTTAAAGCTTTCAAAAACTGCTCACTCCATGTTTTGCTCCACAGTAGATGGCTTGACATTGACCCATTCTGAAATATATCTGCCACTTACCTTAATCATTTGCTCATTGTAATTTTATACTCTTGTCTACATTTGAGTTGGTACATTGGCTCAGTGGTTAGCACTGCTGCTTCACAGTGCCAGGTACCCCGAGTTTGATTCCAGCCTCCGTCTGTATGGAGTTTGTGCATTCTCCCCGTCTCTGCATGGGTTTCCTCTGGGTGCTCCAGTTTCCTCCCACAGTCCAAAGATGTGCAGATTAGGTGAATTCGCCATGCTAAATTGCCCATTGTATTCAGGGATGTGTAGGTTAGGTGCATTAATCAGGGGAAATCTAGGGTAATAGGGTAAGGGGATGTGCCTGGGTGGGTTACTGCTCGGAGGATCAGTGTGGAATTGGTGGGCCGAAGGCCTGTTTCCACACTGTAAGGATTCTATGATTTGCATCATCAATGTTTGCGTCCAACTTGGATACATGACTCTTGATTATGCTATCTAAGTAAATTCAGCACCAATCAGTTTGTCCCAGTGCTGTTCAAACATTTAACCTTCAGGTTAAATGATGTACAGCTGCAGCTGCCCAGCCTGAGTCTCTCAGAGTGGAACGAACCTGCTCCGTCTGCCTCCAGAATACACCGATTCAGTGACAGTCAACTGCAACCCCAATTCCTGCCAGACTTGCATTGAAGATTTGTGGGAAAAGACCAGTAGTGGCTATTACTCCTCCATACTGTTGAAAATGGTTCAAGACTGAACTAACTCCATGAAGGCCAGTATCCTGTCACCAAGCCACCCTTTACTTAAATGTGCATAGTGCATGACACTGACCCAGCTAGCTCAGAGCTGACTCCTAGAGTGAACAGAACCCCTAACACTCTGACTTTTTTTTTAACTACACTCTGATTTATATCTGACAGCCAGGGCTCCCTGATTGGAACAGGTTAACAGCTCCAATCAGGGAACTCATATTCTATGAGGTCTACCTGGCTGATCTCATTCCAATCACTGCAAAGACAAAACTCCTAGAGAAGGACCTGCAACTACTGAACATCGTTCAGATATACAAGAGCCAGGCTGGGTCTCAGATTATAGTTCTCTGTCTTTATTGCACCAGGTGAGGTGAGAGTTACAGCCCTTGACATCAAGGCTGCATTTGACTGAGTATAATATCAAGGAGCACTGGCAAAACTAGAATGAATGGGAATCAGGGGGCAAATACCCTACTGATTGGAGTCATACCTGGCACAAAGGAAGATGGTTGTGGTTGTGGAGGGTCAGTCATCTCTGCAGGAGTCCCTCAGGGTAATGTCCTAGGCCCAACAATCTTCAGCTGCTTCATCAATGACCTTCCCTCTGTCATAAGGTCAGAAGTGGGGATGTTCACCCATGATTGCACAGTGTTCAGCACTATTCACGACTCCTCAGATAGTGAAGCAGTCCATGCTCAAATGGAGCAAGATCTGGACAATATCCAGCGTTGTGCCGGCAGGTGGCAAGTAACATTCATGCCACTCAAATGCCAGACAATGACCATCACCAATAAGAGACACTCAGCTATCGCCCCTTGACATTCAATGGTATTACCATCACTGAATCCCCCACTGTCAACATCCTTGGGGTTACCATTGACCAGAAACACAACTGGACTTACAACATAAACACAGTAGCTACAACAGCAGGTTAGACATAGGGACACTGCGGTGAGTAACTCACCTCCTGACACCCCAAAGATTATCCACCATCTACAAGGCAGAAGTCAGGAGTGTGATGCAATACTCCCCACTTGCCTGGATGGATGCAGCTCCAACAACATTCAAAAAGCTCGACACCATCCAGGACAAAGCAACCCGCTTCATTAGCACCACATCCAGAAACATTCAGTCACTCCACCACCGGCACTGAGTAGCAGCAGTGTGTACTATCTATAAGATACACTGCAGAAATTCACCAAAGATCCTTAGACAACACCTTCCAAACCCACGACCACTTCCATCTATAAGGACAAGGGCAGCAGGTACTTGGGAACACCACCACCTGTAAGTTTCCCGCCAAACCACTCACCACCCTGACTTGGAAATATATCATCGTTCCTTCACAGTCGTTGGGTCAAAATCTTGGAATTCCTCCCTACCAGCATTGTGGGTCAACCCACAGCAAGTGGAATGCATCAATTCAAGAAAGCAGCTCACCACCACCTTCTCAAGGACAAATAGGGATGGGCTATCAATGCTGGACAGCCAGCGACACCCAAGTCCCACAAATGAAAAAAAAACAAGCAGCAGTTTCCTGCTTTAAAACCTACCATGATGTGAAGTCTCAATGTGCTCTGGTCACCTCAAGACCCATCAAGAAAACATAACTTTTGCAAATCACCCTCTCCCAGATCCCACTGTGAATGTAAAACTGCTGGAAAATGCTGAGAGCATCAAGAGCTTTATTGTAAGGATGATAAAGCTTGCACCTGCAATCTCTGTGCTTTTTTAAGAGATCATGAGGGTCACTACTTGATTAGCACCAGTGAAGCAATGAAAGAGCTGAAGGTATGTATGTTTGTGAAAATGCATTTGAGTTACAATTGCTACCAGAAGTACAATGACTTGCAGTAATTGTATCTCTGCTATTCCAATGATAGAAAAATATTGGAAAATCAGGAGTCCATGACTAATATTAACATCATCAATATTCAAGAAACACTGGACCTTCTTCAGAATGTAAAGTATTCTGGTGTATTTGAAATCAGCAGCATGCAATAAACTTTTGCAAAATTACCAAATTGTTTACTTAAATAAGAAGATAGCATTTACATTTCATTGTGAACAACATTGGATTTTCTGAGTGGGAAATTGTGCTTCTTGAGTTTCTAAGCAGTTTCTTAACAGTGACTAGTCATCTCCCATGACAATGCCAAATTTGCAGGGAGGTATCATGCCAAGAGACTGTATTGTTTTACATTTTACCAAAGTGAGTCTGCACTGACCCTCCAAGGAGTCTCTCACCCAGACCCAGCCCCACCCTATACCCATAAGCCTACATTTACCATGGTTTATCCACCCATCCTGCACATCCCTTGATGTTGTCCATCCATCCTTTGACACTACAGGACAATTAAGCATGACCAATCCACCAAACCTACACATCTTTGGACTATGGGAGGACACTGGAGCAACTGGGGGAAACCCATGCAGACACAGGGAGAGCATGCAAACTCCACACAGTCAATTGCCCAAGGGTGGAATTGAACTCGTGTGCCTGGCACTGTGAGGCAGCAGTGCTAAACACTGAGCCACCGTACCATCCATGTGTGTCACTTTGTTTTTCTGGCTCATGGTCTAAATGAATGTCAGCCTCAGCAGCTGAATATTGGTGCAAAAGATATGTTCATGCAGTAAAGTGGGGATTGAGATGACTTTGGCTTCTAAAAGGCAAACATTGCTACTTTACGTAGAAATACATGGGAGATACCAGAACAGACCATTCAGCCTAATAGCCCATGCCTGTGCTTATGCTCCACTCAAGCCTCCACCCATTGTTTCTCACTTAAAGTTGCTTTCTGGCTTCAATCTCCATTCCCTTCTCCCTCTTAAGCTTATTGAACTTCCCCTATTTATAATATTCATATTAACAACTTCCTGTAGTGAGTGTCACATTATTGGCACTCTGCATAAAGGGACTTCTTCTGAATTCCCTTTTGATTTCTTGGTGACCATTTCACACTATAGTCTTTGGTTTTGCATTACCCCGAGAGTAGAACCATTCTTTCTATTCTATTAAATCCTTTCAAATTTTGAAAGATCTCCATTTGGTCATCGTTCAATCTATTCTTTTCAAGGGAAAAATAAAATCAGAGATTTGCAACCTTCCCTGTTAGCTATAATCTGATGGTTCTGGGATCTCTTTTAAAGTCACTTCAGTAACTATATATCCTTTTTTTTAAACGAGATATTAGGAACTGGTCACTCTGCTTCAAGGTGATGCTGTCTTCATTTATGTGTCACCTCACTCTGTGAGAAAAAGGCAAGCTTGCCAGTGAACAATGTGCAATCTGTTTGACTGAGGTGCAAGCGTGTTCATGCTGTGAGATGTGAGTGTGAGGTTTGTGGGACTGCTCACGATGCGAGATTGCAGAGAAGGATATAAATGCTTCACGTGAGTCCTGATTGATAGAAATTGCTGATTGGTGAGTGATTGGGTCGCAGTAAACTGAGAGCTGGCAATCTTATACTCGCTGAGATCTCTGCTCAAAGAGAAATCCTTGACAGTTAGCTATTTGCCTAACTATAGTAAAGAGCTCTGATCTTTTAGCACAAGTGTGGTGAGGGGACAGGCTATGTTTACCTCAGCTACATGAGGAACCAACCCCATGTATCCAAACCACAGACTAGCCATTTAGCCAAATGAGCTAACCATTGGAGATTTTATTAAAACTCGTAAGATTCTGAGGGGACCTGACAGAGTAGGTACTTTCTCAGGAAATATAGAATTAGTGGGCACAATAAAACATTTCCCATTTAAGATAGAGACCAGCAGTGATTTGTTTTGTCAGGTAGTTGTGAATGTTTGAAAGGCATCCACAGACTATAGATTATCTATGTAACCATTGGCACATCCAATCCAGCTTCTACAACTGTGAAGTTGCTACAGAAGCAGTCTGCATGGTTGAAATAAGGAGATTTAATGTGTAGAAGCGTGTGTTCTCTCTTCATACAAATATTAAGGTGATGGAAGCTTCAGAAAGTTCAGAGTGCGCTTCTAGAATTACACACTCAGTACTTGAGATATTACAGATCATTGTAAATCATTTTGTAATTGGGGTTAGCGTAGTCGATAAAGTGTGGCACTGGAAAAAGCACAGCAGCATCTGAGGAGCAAGAGAGTTGATGTTTTGGACATAAGCCTTTGGTGAAAAGTTAAGCCTGAAATGTAGATTCTCTTGCTCCTCAGATGCTACCTGACCTGCTGCGCTATACTTTATCCACTCTGACTTCTCCAGCATCTTCAGTCCTCACTATCTACTAAGGGTTAGTGTAAGGTGCTACATGCTACTGATAATATTTGCTTTTACTTGTTGATGTCTTATGCACTGCCCACGTTGGGAATGAAGTTTATCGCCAATGTTATTTCAGCTTTACCTTGGGTATCCCACTGTGGCTCATCACTGATGAAGGGTTTCGGCCCAAAAAGTCGATTTTCCTGTTCCTCAGATCCTGCCTGACCTGCTGTGCTTTTCCAGCAACGCACTGTCAACTCTGATCTCCAGCATCTGCAGACCTCAATGTCTCCTATCCCACTGTGGCTCATCATCTGATGGAGAACAGAAGGTCTGCTGCCTCTTCATCACAACAGGCAGTCACACGGTTGGCCTAGTGGCTGACTGAATCAGTAATTTTCCCCTAACCACTGCGATTAGTCATGGCTACAGCCTAAGAGTTGGAAAGTGGGATTAGATGGATAGTTTTAATTCAGCCAGTGCAATGCAACGGGCAAATGCCCCTCCTTCCATATCTTAAACCTGTTACAGTTCTAAGTTCTACCATCTGGTTGCATCTTTATGACAATTGTTCATAGAACTGCTTTAGGTTTGCTGATTAGACAGCCTACGGCCTGAAATGGATTGGTTCGACAGACTCTTGACATGCTCTGCCCATTCTCACCTGAATATTGCAAGGTGTTTCTCACACTCTAGTGTGACACAATTCACACACTGAAGGAACTTGCTATTGGAAACAGAAGGGTATGTTACTGACCTCACATTCAGGCTTTGGTATCCAAGGAGCACCCAAAGACTGCCTTCTCCCCTCGCAATTTTTAAAAAGCAAATGCTTTTGAAAAATGTAGATATAAAATTGCGTTGTTTGCTTAATTGAAAATGCAATTAACTGGTCGTGAGATTTGTCCTTGTTAATTGCCACTCCATAATTCCAGCAAAATTCTCATTCCCTAGTATGCATTTTGCATATTCTGTCGAATTCAGTTTTCCTTTGTTTCTTTCATGACAGGGATTTCACTTGACTGCATCCAGGAAAGTGGAAACCAGCTTCACATCTTTCATTCATAACGTGTGAAACGTTCATCAGAGGCTGGGCAGATAGGCTTCAACTTACTACTGATTCTTGGGCAACCTCCAGTAAAATGGTATAGGGAGGAACACATACAATGAGTTCCGAGGAAGGGTAATTAAACCCAAAACATTAACTCAGGGTTTTCTCCACAGATGCTGCCAGGCCTGCTGAGCTTTTCCAGTGATTTCTGTTCCTCTTTCTGATTGCCATCATCTGCAGTTCTTTCGGTGTTCGGTGGAATGAGTTGAGCAGAGTTTTCCAGGACGTGCAAGATGGTGGGGACGTCAGACTGAAGCATCTACATCCCATGCCCAGCGTTGAGAGGACCAGCAATTTAGCCTGGGTTGGCAGGGAATTGTGTGAAGGGCCTGACATAGGAATCTCACCCACTGGCATCAGGAGGCCAATGAAGTTCTTTCGTGTGCCACTTAAATCCAACTAACCCCCCCTAGTCAATCAAAATTTGCTGGAGACTCAGGGACTTAGCTGGGACATACCTGGAATCTGCAGCACCTTCTGAAGGCTGCTTGCAAACCCAGGTAGGTCCCTTGTTCACAGGCACCCTGTGCCCAATCTATAAACCCAGAATCAGGAGGGAGGGTGTTTGCTGAAACCTGGACCCCTGACCTTGCATCTGAATTGCCAAATCCCCTTCCTTGCGACCCTCACCTCCCTCACCAGCGAAGATGCCTGGAGAAGACCTCAGAGCATGGCTGTCAGCCACCACTGCTCCAGGGAGCACTTACTGGAATGGAGAGCTACACCACTAGCCTGATTCTCTATGGATAGGTGCCTGTTCATCATGGGCCTCCCAGAGAAAAGCATTGCAGGGCTCCCACTGGGCACTACTAGGGTAGAGGTGTGAGAGGGAGCTGCCATTGTGGGAACTATATTCCACCGGTAGGTGGGCTTTTTTGTCATGCAAGCTAACTGGGAGATATAAAGTGAAGACTTATCCTTCTGAGATTGTGAGTGGCCTCCACTACATTGTGTTAACTCCAGGTTGTTACAAATACAGCTCATCCTTGAAGCTGTTCCCTGTCTGGGTGATGCTGTGTAATGACAATATTTTTTAAAAAAAGATCTGTTTATTCAGAGCTTCCATCTCACTGAGGAGGCTTCAGGTCAATCTTCATCCAACTAGCTGCTTTGAAAACTCTGCTCACATCTTGACAGCTGTGACAAATTGCACTACAGTATCTGAGACAATCGCAGTATTTTAAAACAGTCAGAGATGTTCTAAACACAATATTTTAAAATAGATATGCAATTTATCTCATCTCCCAGCATAGATGAAACCTTTAAAGATTCCACGATCCAGGCCTGCATCTTTTCAAAAGCCTAATCAATTCTTCCTTAAGCCATGTTTTATTTATGGACCACATTTTGTGGAAAGATTTCCTTTTAAAAAATATATATTGTTTACAAACAAACGAATGGGGCATGAGTTGAAAAGTGTGGCTCTGGAAACGCAGAACGGATCAGGCAGCATCCGAGAAGCAGGAGAGTCAATGTTTCGGGCATATGGAATTCCTGATGAAGGGCTTATACCCAAATCATCGACACTCCTGCTCCTCGGATGCTGCCTGACCTGCTGTGCGTTTCCAGCGCCACACTATTTGACCCTGACTCACCAGCATCTGCAGAATGCACTTTCTCCTAATGGGGCATAACTGTTGCCTCCACTCATCTTTAGTGGTAAAAGTAATAAAGATAGAGGGGATAATGGGGATGGAGTAGCTTTTCTTAGAGATTACATAAAGGCAGTAAAAGTAATTGAAGCAACCATCAAGATCTACAGAAAGAGAACTCATGTGGACAGAGACATAAAATAATCGAGGATCAATCATTCTAAAGGTGCTCTCTACAGCACATCTAATAGTGGAAGGGAAGTGAAGGAACAAATTTATCAACAGAGAAGGGACAAAGATTGAATAGTAAATATGACTCATTTTGAAAACACTGAAATTAATTGACTAGAAGAAATAAATAAGGAAATGGGGAATGGAGTTCCTACAGCTAGTGCAAAACTTCTTTCTAACCCAACAAGGGAGGATTTACTGTTCGATCTAGGACTAGGGAATAAACCCAGAGCTGGTCAGGCAGCATCTGAGGAGCAGGAAAATCGACGTTTCGGGCAAAAGCCCTTCATCAGGAATGAAGCCTCATTCCTGATGAAGGGCTTTTTGTCCAAAACATTGACTTACCTGCTCCTCGGATGCTGCCTGACCTGCTGTGCTTTTCCAGCACCACTCTAATCTTGACTCTAATCTGCAGTACCCACTTCCACCTAATAAGCCAGAGCTGATGAGAGACGTTAACGTGGGGAAACATTTGGGAAATAGTGACCATAGTTTAATACAGTTTTGGATAAAAAGGTTTAGAAGAATATAAGAATGACAAAGCCCAGACTGACACATTGGATATGAACTTAAATTGAGAGTTTGAGAAGAGAATATGGGTTAATATTGAACTCAGCAGTAATATTGACCAACCGCTGAAAGGACAATAATGGGAAATATTTAAATTACATTTCTGTATAGTCCAAGAAAAACATATGCTAATGAACAATAATAAATTAAATATTGTTGAGATACTGTGAAAGAAGAAGGATATACGGGGAAATTATTAGGAAAATGAATAGGAGGAAGACACGTACCAGGAGTACAGGGGTGTAGCAAGACAAGGGGGAGAAGAGATTAGAAGCAAAGTAAAAACCGATAAGTAAAGAAAAGTGGAACATGAAATTACATTATCAAACGTACATAAAACAAGAGAGTGAAATATTCCACCAGCACATAAATAACAAAAGGAAGGCCAGGAAATGAAATGGGCTTCTGAGAGACTGGCAGGATAAAATCACAGCAGCCATTGCAAAATATCATAAAACACTAAATAATTATTTTGTTTTGATATTGACCAGAGCAAGAGATCAGGTGCACTTGACATAGGAAGCTGAGATATGAAATGATACCAGTGCATTCAAAATAAAAAGAAGAGAAATATTAAATAATCAAACTCAAAGAGAACTCTTGTCAAGCCCATAATACTCTGTGCATTTTGTAGGAATTCTGAGATAGCAGAGGCACTTTTACACATATTTAATAATTCATTAAAAGAATGCCTAATGCCAGATGACTATTATGCCAATGATTAAGAAAGAGAATGGAATATGTCCATGGAATTATGGACTTGTCATCTTAATATTGCCAGTAGGGAAAGTAATGGGTACCCATGCAGAGAAAAAATTAGAAACAATTTAAACATTAAAACATTTTACTGCAATGGTCACCATGAGGGAAAGAAGTGATTTGACTTAATTGAAAGTGATTTGACTTTGAAGAGGTAAAAGGGAAATTGGACCGGGTAATGCAATACATTTATGTTGTCTTAACGTCTAAATGGTAAATTGCTGCACAATCCAGATATGAATGAGTTCAGATTACATACAGTCGGAGGACAAGTAGCACAATAACAGAGTGGAGATAAAAGAGCCAAAAGGCAGTTATTCAAAATGCCAATAAAATTCATAAGTGGAGTTCCACCATGTTCACTACTAAGAGTATAATTTATATAAATGATTTCAATTTTGGAATTTTAAAAGGTCTAAATATGCAGATGACACAAATTTGGGATGGCCAACACTGTGGGATACCGCAACTGATTAAGAAGCCATTAATAAAGTTGCTTTGTAGATTAATTTCAACACTGATGAATTTGCACTATTACATCAGAATAAACAAGTCATGTAGAGACAGAGGAACAAGAAATCTGGCAGTACAAATACAGAAATCGCTAAAAATAGAGATGTAGGTTAGAAAGGCCATCAAACCAAATAAACTAATGGTTAGGATTTATGACTACCACAGCAGAAATTCTGTAAAATCTGTAAAGAAGCTTTGTTTCATTACATTTGATATACATGTACAGTTCTGGACACAGTATTATTATACATATTAGAAAGAGGTAGCAGAGAGTGTGAGAAAATGCTCGAAAGGTGACACCAGAAATTGAGATTACACTCTTAAGGAAAGATAATTTGAGTCTCTTCATAAATGTTGGATGGAATGACAGTCCTGTTTCTGTGCTGGTTATTTTACATAATTCTATGGTATTGCATAGATTAAAGATTAGTCAGCTAACATATGGCAGAGTAGGGACAAGTAGGGTGCGGCACGGTGGCTCTCAGCACCAGGGATGTGGGTTCGATTCCAGCCTCGGGCGACTGTCTGTGTGGAGTTTGTACGTTCCCCCTGTGTCTGCGTGGGTTTCCCCCGGGTGCTCCAATGGAGTGCTGCCAAATTAATGTTAAGACCTCAATTATCCATAATCTATATCAATGACTTGGATGCAAGATCCAAATGACATTAGTAAAGATAGGTCAGAGATGAAGCTGTGCGGAAGACATAAGGAGTCTGCAAGTGGATCTAGATAGGCTGACTGAGAGGACAGAGCTGAAAATGTGTTGCTGGAAAAGCGCAGCAGGTCAGGCAGCATCCAGGGAACAGGAGAATCGACGTTTCGGGCATAAGCCCTTCTTCAGGAATGAGGAAAGTTTGTCCAGCAGGCTAAGATAAAAGGTAGGGAGGAGGGACTTGGGGGAGGGGCGTCGGAAATGTGATAGGTGGAAAGAGGTCAAGGTGAGGGTGATAGGTCAGACTGGGGTGGGGGCGGAGAGGTCGGGAAGAAGATTGCAGGACCACAACAAAACGACGGTTGGAGGAAGAGCGCCTCATCTTCCGCCTAGGAACCCTCCAACCACAAGGGATTGTAAGAGGTAATTTCGGTTTAAACTTTAAGATGTGCCTGGACCACAGACTGATCTATAATAAAAGACAAAACCTTTGTTTCTTTTCTAACAACCATTTTATATACTCAAAAGTAGAGTAGTTTAAATTGTGCAGAATGCTGACAATTTGTGAGCTATAGTAAAAGCATGCAGGCTCTTGATTAATGAAGCCATTCACACAGCAGAGAAGGATAAGTCCTTGGCTGATAAGACTCCAGGATGGGAGTACGAATTCCTGAAGAAGGGCTTATGCCCGAAACGTCGATTCTCCTGTTCCCTGGATGCTGCCTGACCTGCTGCGCTTTTCCAGCAACACATTTTCAGCTCTGATCTCCAGCATTTGCAGACCTCACTTTCTCCTCCTGACTGAGAGGACAACCATTTGGGAATTGGTGTTGAATTCTCGAGTTTGGCAGGAAGAATAGAAGTTTTTTTATTCTTTCGTGGCATGTTGGCATCATTTGCTAGACCATCCCTAATCGCCCTGGAGAGGGTGATGATGAGCTGCCTTCTTGAACTGCTGCAGTCCATGTGTTGTAGGTAGACCCACAATGCAGTTTAGGGAGGAAATTCCAGAATTTTGACCTACTGACAGGGATGGAATGTTTCAATATTTCCAAGTCAGGATAGTGAGTGAGTTGGAGGGGAACTTGAAGGTGGTGGTGTTCCCATGCTGCCCTTGTCCTTCCAGATGGCAGTGGCTGTGACTTTAGAGGTTGCTGTTTAAAGATCTTTGTCTTACTTCTACAGTTCATCTTGTAGATAGCAGACACAACTGTCACTGAATTGGTGTTGGAATGTTTGTGAATATGGTAACGATCAAATTGGCTGCTTTGTTCTGCATGGTGTCAGAGTTGCGCTCATCCAGGCAAACAGGGAGTATTTCAGCAGACTCCTGAGTTGTGCGCTGTAGATAGGCTTTTGGGAGGCAGGAGGTGAGTTACTCATTTACGCAGGATTCCTAGCCTTCGACTGCTTTTGTATATGCCCAGTCCAGGTCAGTTTCTGGTGAATGGTAATCCCACAGTGTTAATCGTGGGGGGATTCATGTTAAGTACATGGAGAGAGGTTACAGAACTCTGCAAGTCTGAAAGAAATGGGTGCCCTGGTACATGAATCACAAAATAATAGTGTTGAGATATGGTAAACAATTGGAAAGGCAATTGTAACATTGTCATTTATTGTAAGAGAACTGGAATATGAAAGCCAGGACATTTTCACACTGTTGTATACAGTACTGTGTTAGTGAGACTGCATATGGCATTTGTATACAGCTTAGGTCTCCTTATTTAAGAGAGTTTATAATTGTGCAGACACTGTTCAGAAAAGGTTCACTTGGCTGATTTAAGAGATGAACATCATAAGAAATGTTAGGCAGGTTAAGCCTACATTCATTGGAATTTAGAAAAAATGAAAGGTGGTCATCATGAAACATATAATGACGTGAGAAGACTTATCAGGGTTGATGCTGAAAGAATGTTTGTCCTAATGACAGACACTAGAACTAGTGCCTAAACTAAGGAGTCTCCTATCTAAGATGGCAAGGCTGACAGATATTCTCTTGTAAAGAGTCATTAGTCTGTGGAATTCACTTAGAGTCATAGAGTTACAGAAACAGACCCTTCAGCCCAACTTGTCCATGCCAACCAAGTTTCCCAAACTAAATTAATCTCACTTGCTTGCTTTTGGCCCACATCTCTCTAGACCTTTCCTATTCAGCTACCTGTCCAAATGTCTTTCAAAGGTTGTAACTGTACCTGCATCTACCACTTCCTCTGGCAGTTCATTCCACATACAAACCACCTGCTGTCAGAAAAAGTTTCCCCTCAGGTCCCTTTCAAACCTTTCTCTTCTTCTTAAAATTATGCCCTCTAGTTTTGAACTCCCCTACCCTAGAGAAAGGACCATATGCTATTCACATTATCTATGCCCCTCATGATTTCGTAAACCTCCATAAGGTCACCCCTCAACCCGCTATGCTCCAGTGAAAAAGTCCCAGCCTATCCAGCCTCTCCCTATAACCCAAATCCTCCAGTCCCATCAACATCCTCGTAAATCATAGAATAGAAACTGAAGCAATTGAGATTCATCTTTCCATTTCAAGCATTGCCCAGACAGATCTAAACATGCAGGTTCACGTGGGAACACACAGAAATCGACAAGGGTGGCATGGGAATTGGGTCGCTGCTTTTAAAACCCTCAGTCATTCTGTCAGGAGTTATTTGCCTGGCTCCCGTTACTTTTACAATGCAGAGTCTCTCCGCCAGGCGTGACTGACTATGATTTTTCCTTTAATTCATAGATGGACAGACGCCATCTCTGGACCCAGGAACAACACATCCCTTCCTCATTCTGCTTAACAGTAACAGAAGAGTGCTGACAACTTTTGAGATCTAGCCATGCCCAAAGATCCACACAGGTTTGAGAGAAAGAACAGATCCTCTAGTCTGTCGAAGTCAGTTACAGCCGCCCCTACTAGGAAGTGAGGAGCAACAAAGAAATGGGATGACAAGTTGGAGTCTGCTACAGAAGCATCAACCAAAAATGCTGGGGCAGTAAATGTTCACTGGGTCAGAATGATAAGTGCTTGTGTATTCAGGCAGCGGTATTCTCATGTATAGCCTTGCATTACTGTCTTAAAATAGAGGAATTGAGGACTGCAGATGCTGGAGATCAGAGTCAAAAAGTGTGGTGCTGGAAAAGTGCAGCAGGTCTTTTCCAGCACCACACTTTTCGACAATGATAACTGTATTAAAACCAAATTATCTAATTTTAAAGAGTGTTCCCATCACAGCAGGAGTGTTTGTAGATTGTGACTGCGGAATAATCGACTCTTTATGGTGTGTCAGATGACACACTAACCCACTTGAGCAGTGAGTGTCTCGAGCTAGCGCTGGAGAAAAGTAATAATTTAATGAAGAGAACGTTGACCATGGAGGAATATCACTGAAACTGCACACCAATATTTTCACCACATTCACCATACCACATTCCAGTTAGGGTAATGGTCATGTTGCCCCACACATCTTCACCTTGGACAATATGAATGTTGAATATTGACCTTAATATTAATTTTATCTAAACTTTTGAAACCGTGATTGATCCTGAACGTTCTAAGCAGAGTTTTTCGGCAAATGTGCTTTTGAAGTTTCACCAAGAATAAATCCCATTTCTATTCTGATTTAACTGTAGTTGACTCTTCAATCAAGGGCATGTGCTTTGGTTCCGAGCAGAGGTGTTGGTGAATAAAACACTCATGTACCTAGTCAATGTTGCCTCCTGATGAAGTCCTGCTCTCCTGTAGCACAGCGGAATCAGCTAAAAGTCGCTTAACAATACAAAGCCATGGATTCTCTGAAAGATTGTTTGGAATGAAGACCATTTGCATGTTATTTGCTTAGGCCAGGTGGGAAAAGATGCTTAATTTCCTATTTGAAGGGGGCTACATCAAAGGTCCAGAAGAGTCACTTGCAATAATTTTGATTTTAAAGGAATCTTTAAAATGGGAGAGGTCACCAGTGAAACTTCTCTTCAGTTTTACATTTCATTAACATTACTGGAAACCGACAAAGATGTATCACAGATAGCTGTTTGGTTTTAAACTATTGGCCAAAGTCAAAACGAATCACAGAATCATATAAAGTTACAATACAGAACTACTGTCATATTAGAGAGTGACAACTGGTGGTGAGTTTTAACCTGGGAGTCACCACACTTCAGGCAAGAATTGAGGTGAAGAAGGCAGAACTTTCAGAGTAACCTCAGTCAGTACAGGAATTGAACCTGCATTGTAGATGTTATTCTGCACGATGCACAAACCAACCAGCACCCACACAAAAGAGTGGAGCCATTTGGCTTCCAGTGTTTGCATTAGAGGATGAGGAGTCATTCAGTTTAACCTCATTTTCCAGGTTGGTTTTCTGGTCTCAGCTTTGAAGGTTTCATGTGGATAACCAAGGTGATTTTAAATGTGCCTCTACCACCCTTTAAGCAGTGAGTGAAATGACCCCTCAGAACTTTCAACATTTTACCCTAATTCTGTATTCCTGGGTGATGGCCTTGTTACCCACTCTATCTAGATCCCTCATAATATTATCCTCACATGCAGTGGGTATTCCCTTGCTTGTTAGCCTTCCCTAAACACTTTACTTCGGAGTTGTTCAGATTGAACACCACTTCGCACAGTTTCCCCCATCTGACCAGTCAATTGGCATTTTCCTACAGTCTACAGCTGGCGTAAAGTGTGGCACTGGAAAAAAAACAGCCGGTTAGACAGCATCCAAGGAGTTGATGTTTCAAACATTATCTCTTCATGAAGAGCTTATGCTCGAAATGTTGACTCTTGCTCTTCGGATGCTGCCTGACCGGCTGTGCTTTTCCAGCACCACACTTTTTGACTCTGATCTCCAGCAACTACAGTCCTTAATTCCTTCTAGTCTACATCTGGCCCCAGGTTCATTTTTCACTTAAAGCTAAAATACTGCAAATGCTGGACATCTCTGACAAACAAGAGAAAAACTATTTTTTGCTTTCCATTTTGCAGTACACGTTAACACAGGCTTTCACTACTTGTCGCGAAGCTCTTGATGGAGTTAACGCTATCAAGTTTTTATCACAAAAGAAGTTTCAATGTTTTATATGAAGCCACAACTAGGGTTTTATTAACCCAAGTGAAACCTTCACAAAACTTTAGTAGAATGGGAAGGCGTTAGAAAGATGAAACATGATCAAGGAACTGCTCAACTGCAAACATTTATGGATTCTGGATCAGTGTTGCTGGAAGAGCACAGCAATTCAGACAGCATCCGATGAGCAGCAAAATCGACGTTTCGGGCAAAAGCCCTTCATCCTGATGAAGGACTTTTACCCGAAACGTCAATTTTGCTGCTCGTCGGATGCTGCCTGAATTGCTGTGCTCTTCCAGCACCACTGATCCAGAATCTGGTTTCCAGCATCTGCAGTCATTGTTTTTACAAACATTTATGACAGTCCGGGGACTAATGAGACATGCAGGTGATTTGTTTCAGTCATTGCAAAGCAAAAGTATATATTACGGAGTTTTGAGATTGGTTTTGAAACAAGCCATGACTGTTGAAAATTGAAAGATGGTGGAAATACACATAAAACGGCCTATCTGTATGTGTACTTAATGTCCCAATCAAAATAGGGAACAACTGATCTATTGACGAGGAGATCTAACATTGGATTAACCTCCCCATCTCAGCCTTCTACCAACTTCAGCAGCTAGTGTTTGACCAAAGTCTCATGTTACAATGCAGTTGCCATCTCCATATGTCCCTATCACAGTGAGATCTGGTCAGTGCATCAGCAATACATAAGAGTGCTGGAGAAAAAATCCATCGGCACTGTCTCCACTGCAGCCTCAAAGGAGTTCAAAAGGGAGGATAAAACAAGCAAACAAACACAGCTGTACTTTTAGGAATCAGATCCAACTAAACCTACTGTAAAATCAACTATGACACACTGAATGTGCGAAAAAACATCTCCTTTGGTTATATTTGGTTTTCTCAACTCTCAAATGGTGAGTGTTCTGGAGAAGGCAAAGAAAATGTGTCAAAAACTTTATGAAGCTCTCCTTGAGGAGCAGCAGCATTGACTTTGGTGATTGTAAAGAGCCTACTCCCAATTATTCAAAATGGCACTACCTGGTCCGTCAAGCTGGGGAAGTGACAACCTAGTGGCATTATCACTACACTGTTAATCCAGAGACTCAGCTAATGTTCTGGGGACCTGGGTTCAAATCCTGACATGGCAGATGACGGAATTTGAATTCAATTAAAAAAATCTGGAATTAAGAGTCTAATGATGACCATGTACCTATTATTGACTGTCAGAAAAACCTAACTGGTTCCCTCATGCCCTGTAGGGACAGAAAACTGTCTGGTTTGGCCTACATGTGACTTCAGACTCACAGCAAGATGGCTGACTTGTTGAATGCCCCACTGACGTCCACATAGATCCTGTTTACTGCTCTGCCCTCATCAATCCGCTCTGTGGCTGAACACTTCAACTCCCCCTCCCACTCCATCGCCACTCCCTTACCACCCGATGCCTGGAGGAAGAACGCCTGAACTTCTGCGTGGGACCCTCCAACCCCATGGCATCAATATGAATTTCACCAATTTCCTCATTTCCCCTCCCCCCACCTTATCCCGGCAGGTCATGAGGGCTCAGCACTGCCCTCATGACCTGCCCCATCTGTCCATCTTCCTTCCCACCTATCTGCTCCACCCTCCCCTCTGACCTATCGCCATTACCCCCACCTCCATCCACCTATTGCACTCTCAGCTACCTTCCCCCAGCTTCACTCCTCCCATTTATCTCTCCACCCCAGCCTCATTCTTGATGAAGGGCTTTTGCCTGAAACATCGATTCTCCTGCTCCTCGGATGCTGATGCTGCCTGACCTGCTGCGCTTTTCCAGCACCACACTCTCGACTCTAATCTCCAGCATCTGCAGACCTCACTTTCGCCAAAGATCTTTCAAAAGCTGATTGGGTGCAGATGTTTGCAGGTAAAGGGACGGCTGGAAAATGGGAAGCCTTCAGAAATGAGATAACCCAGAGTCCAGAGAGAGTATATTCCTGTCAGGGTGAAAGGAAAGGCTGGTGGGTATAGGGAATGCTGGATGACGAAAGAAATTGATGGTTTGGTTAAGAAAAAGAAGGAAGCATATGTCAGGTATGGACAGGATAGATCGAGTGAATCGTTAGAAGAGTATAAAGGCAGTGGGAATACAGTTAGGAGGGAAATCAGGAGGGCAAAAAGGGGACATATTTGTGAAATATTTGTATCATTGATAGTCACAGGTGAGGTGCCAGAAGACTGGAGGTTGGCTAACGTGGTGCCACTATTTAAGAAAGGTGGTAAGGACAAGCCAGGGAACTATAGACCAGTGAGCCTGATGTCAGTGGTGGGCAAGTTGTTGGAGGGAATCCTGAGGGACAGGATGTACTTTTTTTTGGAAAGGCAGGACTAATTAGGGATAGTCAACATGTCTTTGTACGTGGGAAATCATGTCTCACAAACTTAACTGAGTATTTTTGAAGAAGTCACAAAGAGGATTGATGAGGGCAGAGCAGTAGACGTGATCTATATCGACTTCAGTAAGGCGTTGGACAAGGTTCCCCATGGGAGACTGGTTAGCAAGGTTTGATCTCACGGAATACAGGGAGAACTAGCCATTTGGATACAGAACTGGCTCAAAGGTAGAAGACAGAGGGTGGTGGTGGTGGAAGGTTGCTTTTCAGACTGGAGGCCTGTGACCAGTGGAGTGCCACAAGGATCAGTGCTGGGCCCTCTACTTTTCATCATTTATATAAATGATTTGGATGTGAACATAAAAGGTATAGTTAGTAAGTTTGCAGATGACACCAAAATTGAAGGTGACACCGAGAAAGGTTACCTCAGCTTACAACAGGATCTTGATCAGATGGGCCAATGGGCTGAGAAGCGGCAGATGGAGTTTAATTTAGATAAATGTGAGGCGCTGCATTTAGGGAAAGCAAATCTTAGCAGGACTTATACACTTAATGATAAGGTCCTAGGGAGTGTTGCTGAACAAAGAGACCTTGGAGTGCAGGTTCATAGCTCCTTGAAAGTGGAGTCGCAGGTAGATAGGATAGTGAAGAAGGTGTTTAGTATGCTTTCCTTTATTGGTCAGAGTATTGAGTACAGGAGTTGGGAGGTCATATTGCGGCTGTACAGGACATTGGTTCGGCCACTGTTGTAATATTGGGTGCAATTCTGGTCTCCTTCTTATCGGAAAGATGTTGTGAAACTTGAAAGGGTTCAGAAAAGATTTACAAGGGTGTTGCCAGGGTTGGAGGATTTGAGCTATAGGGAGAGGTTGAATAGGCTGGGGCTGTTTTCCCTGGAACGTTGGAGGCTGAGGGGTGACCTCATAGCAATATATAAAATCATGAGGGGCATGGACAGGGTAAATAGAACAAGATCTTATCCATGGGGTGGAGGAGTCCAGAACTAGATGTTGTAGGTTGGGAGGGAAAAGTTATAAAAGAGGCATAAGGGTCAGCTTTATCATGCAGAGGGTGGTACATGTATGGAATGAGCTGCCAGAAGAAGTGGTGGAAGCTAGTACAATTGCAACATTTAAAAAGCATCTGGATAGGTACATGAACAGGAAGAGTTTAGAGAGATATGGGTCGTGTACTGGCAGGTGGAACTAGATTGGGTTGGGGTATCTGGTCAGCATGGACAAGTTGGACCAAAGGGTCTATTTCTGTGCTGTACATCTCTATGACTCTCTGAGTCTGTGCTTGAACACAAGCCAGTGTCGGTCAGTGAGCACAGTGATGGATGAATGGGACTTGGCATGAATTAGGATAGTAGAGTGTTGGATAACCATAAGGAAGTACTGCTGTTGATGACTATCTGGATGAGGTCATGTGGTGATATGGCCACTGATTGAAATAATCTATTTGGAATTGATTGTACTGAACATGTATCAATGTAAACATTGTGAATACATACTATTAGAATGAAGCTGATCTGCATTGAAAAAAAATCAATCTCCCCAGAGGTTTACACTCAATAACATACAATATTCTCTGAGTATTGTGAGTAAGCAACTCACAGTTGGCAGAGAACTCCAGAGGGAAAACTGTTGTCCTGAAGCCTGCCTCTATTTTTTTTCTCTACAGTCCTTACCTGTCTGCCGTCTGTGACTCCAGACCCACATTAACATGGTTCACTATTAACTACCCTCTGAAGTGGTCCAGCAAGCCACTGTGTTCAACAGCAATTAAGGACAGGCAACAGCCATGAAAATAATAAAGGAAAGTAAAATCTCACACCAGGAGTGGTAGGTTGAGCTTATTTAATGATCTAGTATAGTGTTCTCATCCTACAGATTTGTTAGAGAAACACAGCTATAGAGTCTTATGTTTATGTGCTACAAATGTGTGCCCTCGGTCAGATGTTTTCCAACCTGGTTACATGTCTATTACTGTATTTCCTTCTTAAGTGATATCACATCAATAGATGATTAGGAAATGGTACAGGCATGTGGTTAGAAGCCAATCCTGTGGGTTTGCCTGTGACAGCAAGGGGGTGTACGATCTGGCTCAGCCTCAGACACACACAGGGATGGAGTCGGGGGATGAGGTGAAGTGCCATGGACTGAAGTTAATGGCTTTGGTCTTCCCAGTATTTAGTTGGAGGAAATCCCTCTTCATTCACCACTGGGTGTCTGACATCTGAAGAAGTGTCACTGAACCTGAAACACTAACTCTGCTTTCTCTCCGCTGATACTGCCAGACCTGCTGAGATTTTTACTTGTGATGTCTGATTTCCAGCATCTGTATTTCTACAATTTGTTTTTGTGTTTAATGTTTTTGTATGAGGTTGTGGAGGGACAACAAGGTATGAAATAGGAATGAGCCAAGGAGAGATCCTTGGGAACATCAAAGGTACCCATGAGGAGATAAAAGATACGTTGCAGTAGATAGACAACAGTGGAACCAGATGAGTGCAGCTCCACTGTAGCTGGACAGCAGTGCTGAGACCTTGGAGGAGCATGGCCTGATCAAATATGATCTTTGAAATGGGGCTGGAGATGTCTTCTCCAGTCTGTCCAAGGGATGTTTAAGGGGTCATCATTGGCTATTCTCACTTGATGGTAAATATTGGTCTCACGGAAATTGGCAATCTGCATGTCAACATGATCTTTTCCTCTCACAGTAATGAGGGCAATTCCAGAGTTACAACAAGTAGGACCATTATTACTTTAAAGAAGAAAATATATGCTTATGACAGGTGTCAGGCAGTAAATATAACTGGGAATCAAGGCGGATGCAGAAGCCTCAGAAAGGAGGTCAAAACGCAAATACAATAAGCAAAAAGTGACTACAGTGACTCAGTGGTTAGCAATGCTGCCTTACACTACAAAGGACCTGGGTTCGATTCCACCCTTGTGCAACTCCCTGTGTGAAGTTTGCACATTCTCCCCGTGTCCATGTAAATTTCCTCCGTATACTCCAGTTTCATTTCACAGTCCAAAGATGTGCAGGTTAGGTGGATTGGCCATGAGAAATGCAGTGTTGCAAGGCAGGGTGGGCCTATGTGGAATGCTTTTTGGAGGGTTGGTGTGGACTTGATGGGCCAAATGGCCTGTTTCCACACTGTAGTGATTCTGCGAAAATGAGCCCTTACCTTATCACAGCTAACATAAAGGGAAAGGGGCAGTAAAATAAGGTGTACGGATTTGGACTAAAGAAAGGACTCACATAGAGTCAAGAGGCATATCTGAGGTGTTAAATGAGTATTTTGCTTCTGTCTTCACCTGCCTGGCAGAAGCTGCCCAGGCCAAATTGACAGAGGAGGAAACTCACTCAGTTACTCAAAGGATTTAAAATTGATCAGGGTAGAGGTATTAGATGAGTTGCCATGACTTAAAGTTGATAAGGTACCAAGACCGAATGAGATGCATCTCAGGGCAATGTAAGAACTGGGAGTGAAAATTGCAGAGGCACCGGTAAAACAACTTTCAATCTTCCCTGGATTTTGGGATATTAGCAGAGGATTGGGGAATTGCAAACATTATATTTTTCAGAAAAGATTTTGGAGATCAGACCAGAAATTACAGACCAGATAACTTCAGGGCTGGGTAAACCTCCAGAATAGAATTAATAGCACATGGCAAAACATGGGTTGACTTGGAAGAAACAGCATGGATTTGTTAAGGCAAAATCGTGTCTAATTAGATTGCTGGCATTTTTTCTGACGAGCTAACAGAGTGCATTAATGAGGTGCGCACAGCCTTCCAAAAGGCTTCCAATACAGTGGCAGACTTATGAGAGAACATTTAGGCATGGAACAAAAAGGTACAGAGTAATAGGAAATAGAGAGTAATGGTTAATAGATACTTTTCAGGCTGGAAGAAAGCTTGTGGTGGTTTTCCCCAATCTTGGTTTAGAATCTTTGCTTTTACTGACATAGAGAAAACAAATCTAGATTTTGGCGTGCAGAGAACAATTTCAAAGTTAGTGGATAATACAAAACTTTGGAGTATTGTAAACTGCAAGGAGCACAGTTTAGAACCTCCAAAGGACTTTGACAAGTTGTGAAGGTATTGTGCAAATAGAGCCACTTGAATTTGTGCATCGGAGCGAGAAGGATTGCCTGCAATCCAGATGCCTTGAACAGCGGCTGGACGATGGTCTGGTTAGCTGGTCCAGTTCTCTGATCTTTGGATAAAGTAACGTCAGCCAACTTTTCACTGGTAAGTTTGTGCACTTCTAGGCAGGGAAGGGGTTCGACAGTCGCAGAGAGAGGTGTGCTCACACGCACCCCCACCTTTTGAATCTTACGTTAGAATCCCTACAGCCTGGAAGCAGGTAATTCGGTCTGTTGAGTCCACACTGACCCTCCAAAGAACCACCTCTCAATCCTCTCCCTGTAACTCTGCTTTTCCCATAGCGAATCCCCCTATGCACATCTCTGGACACTGTGGACAATTTCAGCATGGCAAATCCACCTAACCTGCATATCTTTGGACTGGGGGAGGAAACCCATGCAGACACTGGGTGAATGTGCAAACTCCATACAGACAGTCA
This sequence comes from Chiloscyllium plagiosum, assembly GCF_004010195.1. Taxonomy (NCBI): domain Eukaryota; kingdom Metazoa; phylum Chordata; class Chondrichthyes; order Orectolobiformes; family Hemiscylliidae; genus Chiloscyllium; species Chiloscyllium plagiosum. The sequence continues at coordinate 9,012,062 of NC_057722.1, read as the reverse complement.
CCTGAGGAGGGAATCGAACCCATGTTCCTGGCACTGGGAGACAGCAGTGCTAACCACTGAGCCACCATGCAGCCCTAGGTGTTACGGGCAGGGCTGTCCAATTGAACTAAAGATGGCTTCAAGCCCAGTTCCCCCAAACAAATCCTTGCTGTGTAACCATTAAAACCCGGCCTGACCTGATCTGCCCTTTTATTGTCACTAGTTTGATCCTGTTTTTAACTAGATTCATTTTCCCGTGTGACTTCCTCAAAAAGCTAATGAAACTATTTGAAAACTGAGTTTGATCGATCTTTTTGTTCAAAAAAGGTATTTATTCTTGGGAATGGGTTTTACGGATTTGAAGAGTTGGGTCAATGGAGTTTGTTAACAGATCAACCATGATTTAATGAATGCCTCTTCCTGTATTCCTTATTTTGGGAGCCAGGAGATTTGGAAAGGGCTGGTTTTGACATCCTGGCAAATATTAACAGGTAGCGAGACCTGGATTGCTGAAACATGCTGTGGAACTAGTGGATTTAAAGTTTGTTTGTAGATGTCTGAAGGTGAACAGCATGACTGCTTTTCATTGGTCAGTCACTAGTTTACTGACAGCTCTTCTTCAAGGGTGAAGAGGTGAGAATTGGAGATTTATACTTTTTTTAAAGTGCAGTCTCAACAAATTGCCTTCTTTCTTGGACAAAATTGAGAATTTAAAATGTAAAAGGTTTCCATCGGGTTTTATCCTTGTATTGAAACTTTACTTCAGAACTGTCATAGAATTGTTACAGCACTGACAAAGACCACTCGGTCCATCAAGTCCATACCCGATTCATGTAGAATCAGTCCCATTCCCCTGCTATTTTTGCAGGAACAGGAGGTGGTCATTTGATCCATTGAGCCTGCCCTGCTATTCAATAGGACTATGGCTGATGGAAACTTCAATGCATTTTACTCACCCATCCCCATAGACACCATTAATAATCAGAAGTCTAACAGAATCCTAATTTAACGTTCCCAAAGACCAGATTACCCACAGCTCTCTGATAGAGAATTCCAAAAATTCACAACCCTGAAATGCCCACCCCCCACTTATTTTTAAATTGTGTCCCCAGGTCTAGACTCCCCAGCCAGAGGAGACATGTTACCTTTCTCTACCCTGTCTATCCCATTAAGTATTTTATAAGTTTCAGTGAGATCACCCCCTCATTCTTTAAAGCGCTAGAGAATTCAGATCCAGTTTACCCAATGTCTCTCCATAGGACGGCCCCATCTACCTTGGATCAAGTCTTTGAATCTCAGTTGCACTTCCTCCATGGCAACAATATCTTAACTGGGGTAAGGATCCCAAAACTGCACACACTACTCCCAGGTGCAGTCTAAGCAACTACCTATGCACTTGAAGCAAGATTTCATGATTCGTATACATGGATATTTCTGTCATAAATGTTTACATTCTGTTCGCCTTCCTAAATCACTTGCTGCATCTGCATGTTAGTCTTTGGTGACTTACTAACCAGTACACCCAAGTTTCTTTGTATATCTACACTTTCCAACCTCTTATCATTTAAGAAATATACTATACATCACTTTGACCTCTTCACAATTGACCTTCAAAATTCCTAAATAAACGTGCCATCTTTCAGATGGGAAAGTCCAGTATCACAATTGTAAAGAAATTGAGCAAAGTTATCTCCAGTGTCCTTTTATCCCTCAATCAACATCAGAAAATTAAAATGTCTGGTCATCATCACATTGGTGTTTTCAACAGCTGAGAGGAGAAAGATATTTAAAAGGGACCTGAGGGTCAATATTTTCCACAAAGGCTGGTTTGTATGTGGAATGAGCTGCCAGAGGAAGTGGTAGATGTAGGCCCAGTTACCCAATTTTAACAAAAAAGAAATTGGGCAGGTATATGAGTAGGAAAAACTTGGAGGGATATGGGCCAAACACAGGCTAGTGGATCTAGTTGGTCAGCATGGGCGAGTTGGACCAAAGGGTCTGTTTCCATGCTGTCTGACATATGTGAATCTGTCACTCCCACCAGAGTGGATAACCTCTACTTTTCCATATCCTATTCCATCTGCCATGTTTTGCCCATCTTCCTGTCAGTGCACATTCCCATTTAGTTTTATATCATTGTCATATATGGAGATGTTACATTTTGAACAGCACTTTCACTGCTACTGACATAAGGCTAGCAGATCTGTGGTTCCCTGTTTTCTCTCTCACTCCCTTAAATAATGGGGATCATTCCCATATATAAACTATCTATGGCCTCCCCCTTCAATCCATTACATTGGAGCGAGGAAGTAGACATAGAGACACAGTAATGATTTAGCTTCTCTGCCATTCCTCTCTTCCTCATTACAGAATGTCCAGACTGCCTGTCGTGGACCCACATTCATTTTAGCCAGACTTTTCCTTTTTATATTCCTGTGAAAGTTTTCGAAGTTTTTGATTTCCTCGATTGCATTCCTATTCTTTGCTCCCTTGTGAAGGTTTTGGTCACTTTATTGTATGCTGTTAAACCTCCCCCACCCAGCAATCTCAGAATTGCTGATATTTTACTGCAACTTCCTTGGCGTTGTACTTGTAATCTTAGAGTCTTGCATCTTCTTTGTTAGCCACAGTCGACTGACCTTTTGAGTTTTTGCACCTTGAAGGAATTTATATTTGCTGTAATTCATGCATAAGTTCATTGAAGATTTGTCTACTGCCTGTGTGCAGCTATGTTTTGTGATGAATTTTCCCAGTCCACCACAGCCACTCTGTACCTCACACCTTTTTATAATTTTCCTTATTCAGATTTAACACCCACTGTTCAAAATGCACACTCACTTTCAAAAATAATGTAAAATGCTGCCATATTGTGATCACTCGTTCTTAATTTTTTTTAACATCAAAATTGTTAATTGAGCCTTTTTATTACATAATATTAAGTCAAAGGAACATGTCCTGTAGTTGGCTGCTCAACATTCTGCTCGAGAAAGCCATCCCTAACACGCACTTCTGTAGTTTTGGTGTTGGATTGGTTTACCCAGTCTGTGTGTCAATTGAAATAATTAATGGAAACAGTGTGGCCCAGGCTGCATACCTCTGTCATGTCCTGATTAATACAGTGTCCCACACTACCACAACTACTTGGTGCTGACAAATAACTTCAATCAATGTTCACAGTCCCTTGTTTTTTCTTAGTTCCACCCAAACAGATTCCCCAATTTGGGATTCTCCCTTGTGATCCCATCCCTTCAGTGCAACGCCACCTTTTTTTCCCTCTTTGTGTTGTCCTTCGATGTAAAACCGCCTTGAATATTCATTTCCCAATCCTGGGTACCTTGGTGCTATGACTTTGTGATAGCAATTAGATCATAACCCTTGTGTCTCTTTGTTTGTCCTGTTATAGATATTACTTGTTGTGAATGCTGCATGCATTCAAGTAGAGTGCCCTTGCCTTCTGTCTTATCAGCATCCTTCTGCTTTTGAAGCATGCGCAATGTTTGAATGTGTTCCTCCAGGCATTTAATCTCTCATCATCTTTTCAGCTGCTAACTTTATTTCTCTCCTTCCAGTTTGTAACCCTGAGGTTCCTATCCCATAACAAGCTAGTTTAAAGGTATCCCAACTGCACTGGTAAATCTCACTGCAAGGAGATCTGTCCCAGTCCCATTAAGGTGTGATTCATCTTGCAGATCTCTCCCTCCCTAGAAATGGTCCCAATCTCTCCAATCTCATTCCTGACCTGATGCACCAGTTATCTAGCAATGTAATAAATTTGTCAGTTCTGTTGTTTAGTTCACTAGCACATGGTGCTGAGAATAATCCTAAGATTACTACTCTTTGAGGTTCTGATTTTTAAAAAATGTCTTGACTAATTGGGTGGCATGATGACTCAATGGTTAGCCCTGCTGCCTCACAGCGCCAGGGACCCGGGTTCAGTTCCACCCTTGGGTGACTGTGTCTGTGTGGAGTTTGCACATTCTCCTCCGTGGGTTTCTAACTGGATGCTCCAATTTCTTCCCACAGTTTAAACACCTGCAGGTTAGGTGGATTAGCCACCTAGCCTGGGATTTTGGGGATAGTGTGGGTCTGTTTGGAACGCTTTTCAGAGGGTCAGTGTGGACTCAATGGATCAAATAGCCTGCTTTCATGCTGTCTGAATTCTATAATATAATTTTCTGAAATTTGCCTTTGGGACCTCATCACTCAAGGGCTTGGTACTAATGTGGAGCACAATGTCTCGCTGATCTCCCCGTCTCCCAGGATGATGCCCTGCAGCCGCCTCCTGTGGTATCCATGACCATGGCACCAGTGAGGTAGCACACCATCCTGGAGTTATGGGTCCTACCACAGAAGTGCTGTCTAATCCCCTGACTGTACAGTAATTCCTGTAGTTGATTGCCACCTTGTGGCTACCTGATCTTGTCATGATTTGGAGATGCCGATGTTGGACTGGGATGTACAAAGTTTAAAAATCACACAACACCAGGTTATATATAGTCCAACAAGTTTAATTGAAAGCACTAGCTTTCAGAGTGCTGCTCCTTCATCAGGTGGTTGTGGAGCACACAATTGTAAGACACAGAATCTATAGCAAAAAATTTAAGGCGGTGTTAGGGCTTGGGTTGGTTGGGGTTAGACCTGTTTTCCTTTGTGCACTTAGATGATCTGGTGATGGCGCTGACTCCTGGTTAGTTTTGCTGGCTTTGCAGTCAGTTGGGGGTTCTCGTTGCTGTGCAAATCCACGCAAAACTGACTGTGTTTCGGCATCGGCAGCGAGCCCACAGATACCTGCATGTGTGAGCATTCATCTAATCCCGAGCAGCATCAGGAACACACTGGTCTCATGCTGCAAGCTGAAGACTGAGACTAGAGGACAGGGCCAAACAACTGTGTGGGTTGTGCCATCTACACTGAGGCAAGAAATGTCTGATCTAATCCCCTGGCAACCTGTCTATACAGTTAAGTGTGTCCCTAGCAGGGTTAGTGTGTGAGCAATTTGGGCAGTGGAGAGAGTTGGATAAGTGATGGGTGTCTGTCTTTGCTGATGCATATTGACCTCTGAAGACACTGAAACAGAACTAATAGATGTGCCCTGAAGTGGGGATGCCTGCTATGGTCAAGGTACTGTTGACAATTCTCTGCTAACTCGACCACCTCACTCAATGTTAAAATATTTCCCACACGCACTTGCTAACATCCGTGGAATGCAAGGCTGTAATCTCCAACTGAGATGGACTCTGACCCAATGGCTGTGGCCACCAGTTCAGATTGATGAGAGTATGAAAGCCTATTGGGCTACCCTTTTAGAATCCTCTGGCACGTTGAATTGCTGCTATACATTGAACTGTGTGAAACCGAGGAGGAGATGTGAGAAGCTGTCAAGAGGCTGCGATGCAGTTCCCCATTCCCCCTCTCCCCTTCCCTGTTTTGTGTAGGTTGGGATGGGCAGCAGTATTTACGTTTTATTTGATATTGCACTTGTCCCGGCCTATACAGATCAAGAGGCAAGGATGTCATGTGGGGTTTGCACACCTTATCTGTAACAATTGCTGTTCTTCAACTGAGGGTTATTGTAATTTGATGGGTGTTTTCTTATTATTTGTGTCTGTTACATATCCCCCATCTAGCTTTCTGTCTGTCTGTCCATCTCTCCTCACCATCCCACCCCCGGTTGAATGCCCTCCTTTCCCTTGTCAAGACTGGCCAGTGTTGAGAGGCGGAGACTGGAGCAATTGCTGGGTTTCCCATGAAGCATTGCACTTGTCTCGGTCCGACAGTGCTGGTATAACACCACTGCTTGTAAGCTTGCTGACCTCTGCTCAGTCACACACCTTCATTGCCATTACCTGGACAGGAACTGTTAGATGCTGCTGTTGCAAGTAGCTGGTCCCAGCCAGATGTTGCGTTCCATTCCAGGCAGAGGTTGGGTAAATGTCAATGCCTTGGGAATGAGGGTAATTGGCAAACTGCAATTGTGTGTGCTGCCCATAAGAAATGTTTCCAGTCTTGTCATTTTGAGCCGTTGCTGGGTAATACGTGATTATCGGCAAGTAATTCTGGATGGTTGGAAACTTCTCTCCATAGTTGAAACTTCTCTCCTGTGTTTATATATTGAGACTGCATGCAGGAAGAGTGGGAGGTACAGATGTCTTAATTCCTCTGGTAAGAATGGGAGGAAGTTTTGTTGGGGTGACTGGGGTGGGCGGGGAGAATGGAAGGTGGAGTTAAATTATTCTTTGTCGCCACCAAATTTTAAATAATGGGAGATTCCAGAAGAGAAGGCAGCCGGGGTAGAGTCTGTCCATTTTTGCTGTTCTGTCCATGTTAGGTTCTGGTGAAATGTTGAAGGGCACCTTATTGCACCAATCATGCCCCTGTTATTATGGTCAATGTGTCCAGGCTTTGTGTAAGATGACAGCCTCCTTATACTCTCCAATGAAGCACACTTTTGGATTCTGGATTGGACTCACCCAGATTCAGAGATACAGTGACAGTGGTCATGTCTGGCTGCTTGTTTGTTTTAATTTGATTAATGAAAGGATGTTGCACACTTTTTAAATAAATGTTAATCATCTTAACCTTGCTGGCATCTTTTGTTGCTGCTTTCCATGTTGCATTCTGTACCTGAATCTGTCCTAAGATGTGCTGTTACACTTTTTGAAAGAAGGTCATTAAACATTTTAATTACTGGATGAATGATGTGTGTGCTTTTGTGTTGGAAAATGGCTGAATTGAACGTGTAAAAATTAAGATGCGTCTCCTGACTTGTGTAATGAGATTTTTGTGGAGGTTGGCTGAATGAGCAGGATATTAAAGAGAAACAGCAACATATTATACCCAGTTGTGTTATTGCCTGGGAAAACGCTCTTCCCAATGTAAGAGTGGCAGACATATGCAACCTGCAGTCCTTTTAGAAGACTGCACAAGGCAGTAATATCGTGGCTGAACTTGTCCTGAATTGTATTTTGCTACTGTATTATGCACTTCCCAGCCTGTTCTGCTTTCCTCAATGATTTGTCTTTCTGTCCATCCCAGGTCATTCTCCAGCTACACCTTTTTAGAATCATAGCCTTTCTATTGTCTCTCCTGTTCTACTGCATCATTTCACATTCCTCTCCATTGAATGTCATCTGCCATTTGTCTACCGTTCCACCGAATGTGTATGTTTTACATTTTAGCGTCAGCTTTGAGTTCACAACTCTTACTGGTTTTGTCACCCACCAGTCTTCCTCAAACTACCATTGTCTATCTTGCTCTCATTCTCGCTCTCTCTCTGAAATCCATCTCTATCAGCTCACTCCCCCTACCCTTTCAGTATGTATACCATGACCTAGTTGCTGTCAGTTCTGAAGAACGGTCACTGCACCTGAAACATTAACTGTGCTCTCTCCCCACAGGCTGCCGGATCTGCTGAACTTTGTCAATAATTTGTTTCTGTTCCAGATTTCTAGCATCTACAGTACTTTGTTTTATTTGACTTGAACATGCCTCTGAAATCTGTCAGATGTTTTTCTTATCCTTATCTACCCTCTGCAATTTTTACCAATTGCTGCCAACTTTTTATCTGGGCACTTCACCTCACTGGGCTCTCCTTGTTCTGAGGAGTAAATGCAGATTTTCCTGTCTCTTCACAATGCTGTAGCTCCTCATTCGATTGCTGTTCTAATTAACCTTCTCTGCACCTTGTCAAATTCTTCCCTAAAGAGTAGAGTTTAATGTTGGCAGCAAAATTCTGCCCAATCTAGAATTCAACTCTGGCTTAGCCAATGTGATACAGATTTAGTTTATATTACACAGTGTGTGGGATTCATAAGTCTCTTTAAAAGCCCGAAGAGAGACTGGTGGGTTTGGTGGGGTGAGGGATTAAAATCTTTGCTGACCTAAACTCGCCCATTTCTGCCTTGAACTGAAGTTGCATGGTCAGCTAACCTGCTTCATGGAGGCTGACACTAACACTTAAACATGACAATGAAGTTGAAAATGCCTTGTCAATCAAATTTCAGATCTCTGCTGCTGTCGGCTGAGGCTCTAGTCTGTTGGGAAACACTGATCTGCAGTGGATTTAAATGAGTTTGCCCCATGTCTACCTCCTGGAGCAAGATATCTCCTTGAGAGCAACTACTGGGTACTCCCTACTGTTGTTTCAAAGTCCATCTCCAAGACTCGTTAAATCCAATTATTGTTCTGTTCCCCCCCCCCCCCTTGTGTGGCTTCACACGTGACTTTCTCTAGCTTTGCAATCTTTCCCTCTCCCAAGATCGCAATCCCCTAAACAGGCCTGTCCTCTGCCTTGATGCTCCTTACCCTATCACCACCAGCCTCTCCTTCCTGACCACCTTCTCCAGCATCTTTTGGAGGTAGGGGCGGTGGGGCAGAAGTTGTGTGTGGAGAGAGGAAAGGATTAACATTTTGCGTCCAATATGACTTCTTCAGAACTGGCATTCGCAGATGCTGTCAGACCTGCTAGGTTTCTCCAGCATTTTCTGTGCTTGTTTCAGGTTGATAACATCTGCAGGATTTTGCTTTTAGACTCCTCTATGCCAACTGGATGTCCTAAATTAATCTAGTCCTGTTTGCCAGCATTAGTCAATATATCCACCCAGATGCTTTTCACCCTAAACCTATGCCTTTTAGTTTTGGACACTGTTCCGCTGAGGAAAATACCTTGGCTGTTCATGCTGTCTGTGTCCCTCATGATGTTATAAACCTCTATAAGGTCATCCCTCAGCCTCTGATGCTCCAGGGAAAACAGCCCCAGTCTATTCAACCTCTTCCTATAAACTCTCACTCTCCAACTGTGGCAACATCCTTGTAAATCTTTTCTGAATGTTGCTACAGTGTTGAGAAGCAGCAGTGTGTACCGTTTACAAGATGCACTGCCAAAGTTTGGCAAGCCTCACTAGACCGCATCCTCCAAATCTGCAACCACTACCGTGTTGAAGGACTGTGTATCTCGATCAAAATCCTGGAGCATGCCACCAACTCTCCTGCCACTGTGTATACCTCCTATAGTAGGGAGATCAGAATTGAACACCATATTCCAGAAGTGGCCTAACCAGTGTACTGTACAGCTGAAACCTGCCTCCCAACTCATACTCAATGTACTGACCAATAAAGGCAACTGTACCAATCACCTTCTATGATACTACTTTCAAGGAACTATGAACCTGCACTCCAAAGTCTCTCTGGTCAGCAGCACTCCCTAGGCCCTTACCGTTAACTGTACAGGTCTGCCCTGATTTGACTTTCCAAAATGTAGCACCTCACATTTACTTAAATGAAACTCCATCTGCCATTTCTCAGTCCACTGGCCCACCTGATCAAGGTCCTGTTATACTTTGTGGTAGTTTTCTTTGCTGTCCACTACACCTCCAATTTTGGTGTCATCTGCAAACTTAATACTGCACCTCCTATGTTCACATCCAAAGCATTTATATAAATGACAAAAAGCAAATCCTTAAAGCTAAGGATTGTGGGAGGGATTAATGCATATTTTAAAAGCAAGTTACTGAAACTCATGATGTTTACTGCTGCTTTATTCAAGGAGTGGGATAGGACAGTTCCAAATGGCTGGCGTCGAACTGCGTACAAAGTGAGATTTGGCCAGCAGCAAGTAGCTGGTTGATTTGCGACGTGACCAACTCTGGATGACAAAAGACCGTTTGGCTTCTGGCAACTTTGCCTGAATGGAAAAATGTAAAAACAAGAAATGGGAACAGGGGCGGGAGAAATCAAAATGTCTGACAGAAATTGACATCTGAAGTTGTTGAGCCAAAAAGGCTGAAGAACGCTCAATCGCAGAATGAGGCACTGTTCTTCCAGCATATGTTGGGGTTTCACTGGAACACAGCAGTAGGTCCACAGAACAGGAATGAGCTTGAGACCAAACTGATGACATGGTAAGTGAACAGAAGCTTGAGTGATGCTGGCTGACTGAGCTGAGCTGTTCTGCAACGGACGCAGTAGACTAGATTGAAAGTACATTGTGAATTGCTGCTCCTCCTCCAAGGAGTGCATGGGATCTTGGATGTGTAATTGTTTTACTCGTGTTGGCTGAGGAACCTGGAGGATGTATCTGTTCTTTGAAGTATTGGGCGTGGATCTTTTACATCCACCTCAAAGGTCTTTCAGGACACTAGTTTACTATTGCACTGGAAAGTCAGTGCAGCATTCCCTCCATGCAACTTTGGTATCAATCTCAGTTATGTGCTTTACTTCACAATTATTTAGTCGTTCCACCACCAATGTTGAGAAGCAGCAGTGTGTACCGTTTACAAGATGCACTGCCAAAGTTTGGCAAGCCTCATTAGACCGCATCCTCCAGATCTGCGACCTCTACCGTGTTGAAGGACTGTGTACCTCGATCAAAATCCTGGAGCATGCCACCAACTCTCCTGCCACTGTGTGTACCTACTGCAGCATTTCAAACAGATGGTGCCATCATCTAGGGCAACTAGGGGTGGGCGATAAATGCTGCAGCGGCACCAGTGCCCATGAATTAATTAAAAAAAAGTCTTCTAAAGTGAGGCTTAATGCACAACATTCAGATTCAGAGACCAGATTGCTCCAAGTTTAGCCCCAGTTTGACAGCTGAATTCTAGCTGTGATCTAACCATGAAATAAAATGTTTTGGGTTGACCATTCGCAAAGTATTTTGCTAAACGTTTCATGAGAGTCTAATGAAACCCATGAGGCTGGAGTTTCTATTACGAGCAGGGTTGTTATCAACTGAACCACAAGACCTTCAGTTTAATATTGTCAACCCAGTGTGCTGTCAGATAAGCAACTCCACCCATTATGCTTATTGCCTTGACATCAATCTGTTGAGGAAGGGGACAATATTTCATTTATTGGCCATTGATAGATTCTGCTGCATTTTAAATTAGCAATATCTTGCCACTCCCTTGAGGAGTATCTTTGTTCTTGTTCATTAAAGTAACCCTCCTTATTAACGAATAGGGATACATATCTGTTCAGTAATATTGCTCGGAGGGTATTCCTGCAGCTTCTGAATTGATCAGTCCCTGGCTCATCATCAGCTTTCATGTATGTTCAGTTCAGTTGAAAGGTCATTAGCTCTGCTTCTCTCCCCTCAAGCTGCCAGACCTGTTGAGCATTTCCAGAATTTATTTGCTTGCACTACAGATTTCCAGCTTCCACAGTGCACTGCTTTTGCATTTTGGTAGCTCTTCCAAGCTAGACAAGAGGCCCAAGGCACCTTCCGGGGGGTTGAATCAGACACAAGCTTGAGACTGTGTTAAGGAAGGAGATGGTAGGAGAGATGACCCAAGCAGTTTTGTCATGGGGGTGAGTTTCAACAAAGAACTTAAGGGAGAATTAAGAGGGCATTGCTAGAGTTTTGAAGCTACATTGGTGAAGGTGTGATTGTCAATGGTGGAACCTTATGGGAAGCACAGATTTGGAGTGCAGCAGCAGAGATTGCACTGTAAAGAGATACTGTTTAATGCATGTCCATCCTCTGCTCTCTTTTAACAAGCATATGCCAGACTTCACAATGCTGTCCTGCCTGTTTATGACTCTATAACAAAGATGTACAGCATTGAAACAGAGCCTTCGGTCCAATCTGTCCAGGCCGACCAGGTATCCCAACCCAATCTAGTCCCACCTGCCAGCACCTGGCCCATATCCCTCCAAACCCTTCCTATTCATGTACTCATCCAAATGCCTCTTAAATGTTGCAATTGTACCAGCCTCCACCACTTCCTCTGGCAGATCATTCCATACACATACCACCCTCTGTGTGAAAAAGTTGCCCCTTAGGTCTCTTTTATATCTTTTCCCCTCTCACCTTAAATCTATGCCCTCTTGTTTTGGACTCCCCGACCCCAGGGAATAGACAATAGGTGCAGGAGTAGGCCATTCTGCCCTTTGAGCCTGCACCACCATTCAATATGATCATGGCTGATCATCCTTAATCAGTATCCTGTTCCTGCCTTATCTCCATAACCCTTGATTCCACTATCCTTGAGAACTTTATCCAACTCCTTCTTAAATGAATCCAGAGACTGGGCCTCCACTGGCCTCTGGGGCAGAGCATTCCATACAGCCATCACTCTCTGGGTGAAGAAGTTTCTCCTCATCTCTGTCCTAAATGGTCTACCTTGTATTTTTAAGCTGTGTCCTCTGGTTCGGCACTCACCCATCAGCGGAAACATGTTTCCTGCCTCCAGAGTGTCCAATCCTTTAATAATCTTATATGTCTCAATCAGATCCCCTCTCAGTCTTCTAAACTCAAGGGTATACAAGCCCAGTCGCTCCAGTCTTTCAGCGTAAGGCTTGCCTTCATTGACTGGTGTACAAGAACACCCAGATCTCTTTGTACTGTCCCTTTACCTAAATTGATTCCATTTAGGTAGTAATCTGCCTTCCTGTTCTTGCCACCAAAGTGGGTAACCATGCATTTATCCACATTAAACTGCATCTACCATGCATCTGACCACTCACCTAACCTGTTCAGGTCACCCTGTAATCTCCTACCATCCTCCTCACATTTCACCATGCCACCCAGCTTCGTATCATCAGCAAATTTGCTAATGTTATTGCTGATACCATATCTCTATATCATTAAGATATATTGTAAAAAGCTGCAGTCCCAGCACGCATCTCTGTGGTACCCCACTGGTCACTGCCTGCCATTCCGAAATGGAGCCATTTATCACTACCCTTTGTTTCCTATTAGCCAACCAACTTTCAATCCAAGTTACTACTTTGCCCCCAATGCCATACACCTTAATTTTGCTCACTAACCTCCTATGTGGGACTTTATCAAAAGCTTCCTGAAAGTCCAGGTACACTACATCTACTGGATCTCCCTCATCCATCTTCAGAGTTACATCCTCAAAGAAATTCCAGAAGATTAGTCAAGCATGATTTCTCCTTCATAAATCCATGCTGACTCTGACCTATCCTGTTACTACTATTCAGCTGTGTCGTAATTTCATCCTTTATAATAGATCCAGCACCTTTCTCACCACTGAGGTCAGACTTTGCCTATTTATCCTATCCATGCCCCTCATAATTTTGTAAACCTCTATAAGGTCATCTCCCAGCCTCCGACACTCCAGGGAAAACAGCCCCAGCCTGTTCAGCCTTTCCCCATAGCACAAATCCTCCAATCCTGGCAACATTCTTGTAAATCTTTTCTGAACCTTTTGAAGTTTCACAACATCTTGCCGATAGGAAGGAGACCAGAATTGCACACAATATTCCAACAGTGGCCTAACCAATGTCCTGTACAGCTGCAACATGACCTCCCAACTCCTGTACTCAATACTCTGACCAATAAAGGAAAGCATACCAAAGGTGGGACTAGATTGAGTTGGGATATCTGGTCGGCATGGACGAGTTGGATTGAAGGGTCTGTTTCCATGCTGTACATCTTTATGACTCTATAACAAACAGGCAGGACAGTGTTGTGAAGTCTGGCATATGCTTGTTAAGAGAGAGTGGAGGATGGAAATGGATGAAATAGTATCTCTTCACTGTGCAATCTCTGTTGCTGCACTTCAAGTCTGTGCATCACATAAGGTTCCACCGCTGACACCTTCTTCACTATCCTATCTACCTGCGTTCTCACACAGAGACAAAAATGATGCTTGCTCACTAACAACATATCTGAAAGGGTGTATTTCCTTTTTATACATCTGTCAAAAGGAAGTGAGACCAGGAACAATAATTCTGCAAGGTCCAGGTAGATAAGCATCTCCCTCAGGCTGCCATTGGATGCTCTGTAAACAGCAGCTTTTAAACATAAAATCAAAAGTATCACTGATCCTGAATATGCTAACGAGAAACAAATTGCTGGAGAAACTCAATTTGGGTCTGGCTGCATCAATTTGGGTCGAGTCCAGTTACCCTTCAGACCATTCTGAAACATTTTTAAGTCTACTTTCTCACCACAAATACTGCCAGACTTGCCGAGTTTCTCCAGCTGTGTCCCCAAAGATATATGGCAGAGCTGGGCCTTGCGGAGATCCTTTGGAAGCATCATCGATTCCAGCAAGCATGCTTCAGGTGGCTCAGTGGTTAGCTGCTTCACAGCGTCGGGGACATAGGTTCAAATTCAGCCTCTGGTAACTATGGAGTTTGCACATTCTCCCCATGTCTGCGCGGGTTTACTCCAGGTAGTCTGATTTCCTCCCTTCGTCCAAAGATGTGCAGGTGGAATGGCCATGTTAAATTGTCTGTCCTAACCTACACATCCCTGAAGAGTAATATAGGGTAAGGGAATGAGTCTGAGTGGGTTACTCTTCAGAGGTTGATGTGGACTTGGTGTGTCAAGTGGCCTGTTTCCACACTGTAGGGATTCTATGAAATGAAATTCTATGAAAACTGAGCCTTCAGCCGTGTGAGTTAATTACTTCAATGAATACTACCATTTCAAGCCCTGGATGTTTGAATCATGAGAAAAAGTCAACATTGAAATACCACAGCAACATGATACTGGGCAAAGACCATATTCTGACACTCTGTGATTTAGATCCTGGTAAGTGGATGAGAGTTAAAGAGAAGAACACAATGGTATTGCAGGAGAATTACCACAAAACACTTTTAATTCAGCTACTTATGAAGAAACTGTGCAGACAATCAAATACTGAAACAAGTGTTGTTTAAACTTTATACCAAAGTAAGACCTCCCAAGTAAAGCTTTGCAACTCAACTCAGCTATTCTCTGATTAATTCAGCTACAATTCCAACCAACAGTGACTGTCTTTTGATGTATTCAGGGATTTGACTTGGTGTTGTTCTCCAAGGTTCTGCTACTGCAGAATCATGGAGTTGAATTAGAGTCACAGAGATATGCAGCACGGAAGCAGACTCTTGGTCCATCCAACCAGATATTGCAACCTAATCTAGTCCCATTTGCCAGCACTTGGCCCATATCCCTCTAAACTCTTCATATACCGACCCATATGCCTTATAAATGTTGTTATTGTACCAGCCTCCACCACTTCGTCTGGCAGCTTATTCTACAGATGCACTGTCCTTTGTGTATAAACGTTGCCCTTTAAGTCCCTTTTAAATCTTTCCTCTCTTACCTTAAGCCTATGCCCTCTAGCTCAGGACTTCCCCACCCCAGGGAAAAGACCTTATCTAATTACACTATCCATGCCTCTCATGATTTTATAAACCTCTCTACAGTCACCCGTCAGCCTCTGACGCTCCAAAGCCTTCCCATTCTCCAGCCTTCCCTTTACCTGTGAAGGAGCTGCCAGAGGAAGTGGTTGAGGCTGGTACAATTACAACAAGAGGCATTTGGATGGGTATATGAATAGGAGGGCTTTGGAGGGATATGGGCCGGGTGCTGGCAGGTGGGACCAGATTGGGTTTGGGATATCCGGTCGGCATGGATTGGTTGGACCGAAGGGTCTGTTTCCATGCTGTACATCTCCATCTGCCCCAATCAACATTTGAAAACTCTTGCCTAATACCGTCAAAATTGGTTTTCCTCCAATTCAGAACCTTAACTTTTAGATCGGGTCTATCCTTTTCCATCACTTGTTTCAAACTAATAGAATTATGGTCGTTGGCCCCAAAGTGCTCCCCCACTGACACCCCCAAGTTACTTGCCCTGCCTTAGATCATTTACACTCATTTTGTGGTTTGATATTGTTGATGATCCTTGAGATTTTTGAATCCCTACCATTGGTTACATTTGTAGAGTCCTCGAGTCTGCAGTTTGCCGCCTTGTGAGAAGTAATTTGCCTCCCCCTAGTTGCAGTCTGTGTTAGCTGTCTGTTTGGAGACGCAACGTTTCCTGCAATTAACCCCTTTGTGGCAGGACAGCCCTTCTGCAGGGAGTTGTAATTTGTCATGAGGCTGCAGGCTATCAAGCAGGATTATCTCCTCTCTCCCAGGAAAGTTTGATTATGTTGCCTAGCTGGCTTCATCTCGGGGATGGCGTGTTGTCTTAATTCCTTTATAACAGTTTGTCCTTGTCCCTTTCATCTCGGGATACAGTTTATTCCAGAAAGAGTTACTGCTAATACTTTCAATCCATGAACAATTATTGACATTCTTAACCATGTTGATCCTTAATCAGCCCTTGCCTTACCAAATACATGTAAATCCTGTCCCTCAGGATTCCCTCCAACAACTTGCCCACTACTGACTGGAGTTCTTAACAATTATTACAGTGTCACAGTGGGAATTTTGTGCCCTAAAGTACCCGACTTGTGTCAGGGGTTAACTAATTTTCTCTTATAGTTTTATTCTTATACACACATCACTGCCAAAATTGATTTTGAGTTGCTCATTGAAAAGATATTTGCGAAAATGGTACAAAGTGACATTTGGTTGAAAAATACCCTTTGATCATAATTGGAACCAAACATAATCTGTTGCTTGTTTGTGTTATTTCTATTTGGAACCTTTTGGTTGGGGTGTGGAGACAACTAGGGTGGTCTTGGGACACAATCGACAACAAAGAATCTCAGCCACCCACTCAGCCTTTGCAAAGAGTGAAACTCCAGCAGCTCCCCCAGAACACCCCTGTAGGCAATCCCTCCTGCAGAGATGTGAATCCACAATACTGAGGAACCATGAATGATGGTGGGCTACCTTCCCCAGCATGAACTTCACCCATGCCCGCTCCCTCTGTACCCTCACCCACACACACACAAGTTTCTGAAGAGTTGGTAGCAATGAGCATGGTGAGCAAAACTAGACGCTTTCATGTTAGCTCAAGGGGTACTGCGAATATTCATGGCATTTTAACTAATCACGGAGCAGGGGACATCATTGAGCATGAATTAAAAAACCAAGAGAGTCACTTTCTGTTTCTGTTCCCACATCCACACCAGGGCTCACCTTGATACCTTATAAAGATGTTCATTGACCATTCCCCTGGAAAGTGCAGGCCATCTTGAATGACAATTTAACTGGCAAGTACTATTGTATCAACAGCACTCTGTAAGGGCTGAGAAATGGATTAATGCAACGACAGGCCGAATTAAACAAATGTTACAAAAAGAAATTGGATAAGATCCACGTGAGATTGAGTTCCCCACTGGAGTCCTGGACCCACCTCATGGGTGGATAACCTTTGTTAACCCAATAGCAAGCCTTGATGGGGCAAATATGGAGGACTGCTACAATATAAAGGAGTCATGATGACTGCTAGGACAGTGGATGTTCAGCTGCATGCTGTATGTCTGTGGTCACATGCTAGCTGCACTCGATGTCAAGAGAAACTTCAGAGGGAAGCTGAAAATGTGTTGCTGGAAAGGCGCAGCAGGTCAGGCAGCATCCAAAGAGCAGGAGAATCGACGTTTCGGGCATAAGCCTGAAGAAGGGCTCATGCCTGAAACATCGATTCTCCTGCTCCTTGGATGCTGCCTGACCTGCTGTGCCTTTCCAGCAACACATTTTCAGCTCTGATCTCCAGCATCTGCAGTCCTCACTTTCCCCTCAAAACTTCAGAGGGAATCCTAGATTCTATACAAACCCCTTGTGCTTACTCTGCCTCTTGAGTCAGTCAAGAGGAACTGAGACATAGCGGCTCACCTTTTGAATCGATAGAGTAAATTACAATAGGGTGCCTGGACTTCCAGCAGCAAAGTTTCTCTCTAAAGGTCTTCAGCAGACCTGCCCTTCAGTTGAGAGCCCATATCCTTCTTCCACCAGTTGTCCCACTTCATGTCCTTGTCATGCCCCATTTGAAGAGGAGCTAACAGAGAGCAATGTCTGGTAAACAGTTCAGCAGAGGCCAATAAACTACCAAAACGTGACCTTAGCACCAACCACTCCCTGTAAAATATTCAAACATTAAACTACTATAGGAAAGCGTTCCAACCATGTGTAAGTGCATCAGTAGCAGAAAACAATAGTCCAACAATTAATCTCTGAGTGGTTTGTGAGCCCTTGGATGACACTTGCTGCTTAACATGGTTTTCACTGGAGGAGGTGCTGGCTGTAGAAAGCTCTCCAGATAATGGAGATAATACTGACATGGATTGAAAATTGGTTGGCTGATAGGAAACAAAGAGTAGTGATAAAGGCTCCCTTTCGGAATGGCGGGCGGTGACCAGTGGTGTGCCGCAGGGATCAGTGCTGGGACCACAGCTTTTTGCAATGTACATTAATGATATAGATGAAGGTATTAAAAGTATTAATAGCAAATTTGGTGATGACACAAAGCTGGGTGGCAGGGTGAAATGTGAGGAGGATGTTAGGAGAATACAGAGAATATCCACTTTGGTGGCAAGAACAGGAAGGCAGATTACTATCTAAATGGAGTCAAGTTAGGCAAAGGGGCAGTACAAAGAGATCTGGGTGTTCTTGTACACCAGTCAATGAAGGCAAGCATGTAGGTACAGCAGGCAGTGAAGAAAGCTAAAAGCTTGCTGGCCTTCAGTACAAGAGGAATTGAGTAGAGAAGCAAAGAGGTTCTTCTGTAACTGTACAGGGCCCTGGTGAGACCACATCTGAAATATTGTGCGCAGATTTGGTCTCCAAATTTGAGGAAAGACACTCTGGATATTGAGGGAGTGCAGTGTAGGTTCACGAGGTCAATTCCTGGAATGGCGGGACTATCTTGCACTGAAAGATTGGAGCGACTGGGCTTGTATACGCTTGAGTCTAGAAGGCTGAGAAGGGATCTGATTGAGATGTATAAGATTATTAAAGGATTGGACACTCTGGAGGCAGGAAGCATGTTTCCGCTGATGAGTCCAGAACCAGAGGACACAGCTTAAAAATACGGGGTAGACCATTTAGGACAGAGATGAGGAGAAACTTCTTCACCCAGAGAGTGGTGGGTGTATGGAATGCTCTGCCTCAGAAGGCTGTGGAGACCAAGTCTCTGGATACTTTCAAGAAAGAGTTGGATAGAGCTCTTTATCGTAGTGGAACCAAGGGTTATGGGGATAAGGCAGGAACAGGATACTGGTTGAGGATGATCAGCCATGATCATAATGAATGGTGGTGCTGGCTCGAAGAGCAGAATGGCCAGTACTCCTGTACCTATTGTCTATTGTCTAATGGTAATCCTGAGGTCAACTATCTAACCTAGACTTCAGTGAGGATCAACATTTGAGAAGTCTGCTCTTCATAAAGGATGTTGCCATTGAAATCTGCTCAGCACTGCAATCACAACTCCCCACTAAAGTAGGGCAGGTCAGCATTGCCAATGTTTGTAGAAATGAAGCTTTTTGCAGTTATTACAATTTAGCATGAGTACAGCTTTCCATTCAGATGTTGGACATGATTAATGTCACATGTCGACTCTGATGGTGATTGGATGCAGGTTCTCAAACAGCCAAACCAGGTGTCACTTCCTGTCTGAAGCGTCCATTGGCAACCACTGCACTTTCAACTTCTGAACTCAGTAGCATCTGATAAACAGGAGCTGTCTCATCGCACAGAATTCAGGATCATCCACTATATCAATGGTTTCATTTAAATGTTGCACATGGGACATTTCCCTGCATTTCTGACAATGATTTAGATAATGAACAGAAGCAGTTACCTTGATTAGTACACTCACTGCAACCCATAGACCTTAGACATTCATATGCCCTGATATTATACTCTGGCTCCCTCTATGGACACTAATGCAGCCTCATACAAGAGTACATTCACACTCCCATTCGCCTCATCAAAAACGCTCAGCTCTAGAACTTATTGCAGCCTTGATCCAAACATTGGTGAAGGATCCAACTTCAAGAAATTAAGTAAGTGTCAGTATCCTGGACAATAAGGTATCATTGACCCAGTGTGGTATCAAGGAGCCCGAGTAAAATGAGAATTAATGGGAATCAGGGAGTCATACCTGCAAAAAGAAAGGTGATGGTAGTCAGTGGATCTAAGCTCCAGGACATCTCCGCAGGAGTTCCTCAGGGTAGTGTCCAAGTCCCCAACCATCTTCAGCTGCTTCAGTGACTTTCCCTCCATCATAGCAGCAGGGATGGGGTGGTTGCTAATAAATGAACCTTGTTTAATATCACTCATGACTCCTCAGATACTGAAGCAGTCTGTGTCTGTATACAGCAAGACCTAGACACCTTTCAGATTTGGACTATTAAATGGTAAGTAACATCCACCTTACCCAAGGGCCGAGCAATGGCCATCTCCAACAATTGCCTCTTGGCAAGGAGTGACATTACCATCCCAGCATCCTCTACCATCAACATCCTGGGTGGTTAACATTGACAACAACTTGAGAAGACCAGCCATTATAGATACTGTGCCAATACGAGTAACTGGGAGACTAGGAATTCTCTGGTAAGTAAGTCACGCATCAAACCATCAATGCATAGTGGCAGCAATGCATGCAATTTACAAGATGCACTGCAGCAACTCAGCAAGGCTCCTTAGACAGAACCTTCCAAACCCATGACCTCTGGCAGTGAGAAGGGCAGGGGCAGCAGATGTGTGGGAGCATCACCATCTGCAAGTTGCCCTCCAAGCCACTCACCACCCTGACTTGGAAATGTATTGTCGTTGCTTCACTGCCGCTGGGTCAAATTCCTGGAATTCCGTCCCTAATGGCATTGTTGGTGCACCAACACCACGTGGACCCTTTAATAAGGTGGCTCTCCACCACCTTTTACAGAGCAATTAGCAACCCAATACTGGCCTTTCCAGTGACACCCTCAAGCTGTGGAAATCTTGCCGTGTTAATCTCTCCCCTGTACCTCTCACTCTCAAGGTATGGAATCCTGTGTTTGTCCCACTTACCTGGGAATTTGTATAAAATGACATTGATCCAGATGAGAGCAAGAGAGAGAACTGGTTTAATTCGTAACCACTGGCAGTTCTTCACTTTGTCAGTAGGTGGCAGAATAACACCATAATGAACTGCATTGTTGAAACAATGTTATTAAATGGTAAAAGAGCTTCCACACAATCAACAGGACCTGAGCTCAAATTCCCAGCCATTACAGGCGGTGTGTTTTTCACGTTGGATTGTACAGCACGGAAACAGACTCTTTGGTCTCGAATCATCCATGCAACTCAAGCCTTCCCAAACTAAACTAGTCCCGCTTGCCTGTGTTCGACAAACCCAATTTCAATCCGTTCCAAACACATCCGTTCTCAGAGCTGGAATAACAATGTGGGATAGGACGGCACAAGGCAGAGACGGTGTCAGTGGCAACACCATGAAAGTGTGGTGCAGGTAAGTGCCAAGCCCTGGAAGAGAGTCCAGCAGTCGGTGGGGACTCAGACTCTTAAGAGAGTCAGGGTCTCCTGTAATGGACACTGGGGCAAACTGCTTTGTGATCAAGAGGCAATATATTAAGGATGGGGTGATGGCACAGCGGTACTGACATTGAGCTAGTAATCCAAGAACCTGGTAATGCTCTGGTGACCAGGGTCTGAATGCCACCCTGGCCTCACTCGGGTCTGGAGCCAGCATGGGTCATTAACCAGAAAGGCGTTTGCGAATGACCAATAGGGTAAGGCAAATGATGGAAACTGTGAGAGCAACATGCCTTCAAGTGATGGGTGGAAAAGAACATGGCGGGATGTGGTCAGAGCCCCTAGACAACAAAGTGGGGAGGGGGGGTCAGCAAAAAGAGGTGCTGACCTGGTGCAGGTACACAATGCTATCACAGAGAGGTCACAGTGGGATGTGAGAGGCTAGCGGAAGGCAGGTGAGCGTGGCATGGTACGGCAGCAGATCCCCTGGCAGTAGGAGCTACCAACGACAACACGCACTACTTCACTGGGGGTGGTCTGAAGCTCACAGAAGGTCACGGAACCCTTCCAAGAGAGCGTGACCTCCTGCACTCACTCTCCCTCCTTCACTGTCGGAGGCAGGAGCAGATGACCCTGGCTCGCGTCACCTCTGCTTGCCTGGTGCCCACACCTGAGAACAGAAACGGGGTGCCAGTAGCTCTTTCATTCCATGTTGGAGGGACTGCAAGTCCAGTTGACAAATCTGATTTATTATCCAGCACATTGTAATCCCACACTGCCCTGGTGCAGGCGTAACACTTTGAGCCACTCATGCACTTGAGTAAGGTTGGGTTCACAGGACAGGCGAGGTGGTTCTGTACCTCAGTGGCATCGCCAATCTCACTGTACTGTTCCACAACTGGATACAGACCAGGCCAATGGGTCCGCCACTTCAGCTCAAACATCACGCAACCCTCGTGTGCCTCCTTCCAGGCTCCTCTTTCGGCTGTACCTCACCAGGGAGCGCGCTTGCCCCTTGGATAAGAGAGCTTGTGTTCAGTTCCTTTTATT
Source organism: Chiloscyllium plagiosum (assembly GCF_004010195.1). Classification (NCBI taxonomy): domain Eukaryota; kingdom Metazoa; phylum Chordata; class Chondrichthyes; order Orectolobiformes; family Hemiscylliidae; genus Chiloscyllium; species Chiloscyllium plagiosum. The sequence goes on along the minus strand of NC_057722.1, from coordinate 8,989,871 downwards.
GGTGACCTTGGTAATAGACTGCCTGTTTCCTTTTCTTTTCACAGGATGTGGGTGTCACTGGCTGGGCCAGCATTTTGCTGCCTGTTCCTAATTGCCCCAGAGGAGGTGATGGTGAGCTACCATCTTGGACTGCCAGATATAGATGTACATCTACAGTGCTGTTAGGGACAGAGTTCCAGGATTTGACCCAGAAACAGCGACATATTTCCTGAACTGGATAGTGAGTGAGCTGGAGGAGAACTTCCATATAGGGGTGATCCCATGAATCTCTACCCTTGTTAGTGCTGTTGTTGTAGGTCATGATTTTGGAAGGTGCTGTTGAAGGATCTTTGGTGAATTTCTGGAGTGCACCCTGCAGATGGTACACATTGCTGCTGCTGTGCAAGCTGCTGGATCGTGTCAAACTTCCCGAGTTTCTTTTTGTTAGATGGTTTCAAGCATCTTGGGTGTTGTTGGAGCTGCACTCGTCCAGGCAAGTGAGGAGTATTCCATCACACTCATGACTTGTGCCTTGAGGACAGGCTTTGGGTAGTCAGAAGGTGAGGTACTGGCTGCAAGAGTCTTAGTCTCTGACCTTCTGGTGTAGCCACAATATTTATTTGGTTAATTCAATTCAGTATCTAGTCAATGGTACATTGCAGGATGTTCATAGCAGAGGATTCAGTGACAGTCATATTGAATGTTAAGGGGTGCTGGTTAGATTGCCTCTTATTGGTGATGGTCATTGCCTGGCACTTTTGTGGTATGCATGATATTTGCCACTTGTCAGCCCACACCTAGATATTGTCCAGACCTTGCCTCATTTGGACATGGATACTCCAGTAGGTGAGTGAATGGTGTTAAACATTGTGCAATCATCAGCAAACATCCCCATTTTTGATTGATGAAGCACCTGAAGATGGTTGGGCCCAGGACACTCCCCTGAAAAACTCCTACGGAGATGTCCTGGAGCTGAGATGACTGATCTCCAACAGCCACAGACATCTTCCTATGTCTCAGGCGTGACTCCAACCAGCAGGGAGTTTGCTCCCTGATGTTCATTGATTCCAGTTTAGCTTGGGCTCCTTGATGCTACACACAGTCGAATAACAGCCTTGCTGTCAACAGCAATCTCTCTCACCCCACCTCTGGAATTCAGCTCTTCTGTCCATGTTTGGCCCAAGGCTGTAATGAGGTCAGAAACTGAGTGGCCCTGGGGGACCCCAAACTGGGTGTCACTGAGCAGGTTATTGCTGAGCAGGTGTTGCTTGTTGATGACACCGTCTGTCACTTTACTGATGGCCGAGAGGAGACTGATGGGGCAGTAATTGGTCAGGTTGGATTTTTACCTGGGCAATTTTCCACATTGTCAGGTATCTGCCAGTGCTGTAACTGTTTTGGAAGAGCATGGTCAGGTACAGAGCAAGTTCAAGAACACAAGTCTTTGGTAAAAGAACTAAGTTACTATCAGGGCCCGTTGTTTTTTCAGTATCCAATACTTTCAGCCAATGCAAGATATGATGTGGGGTGAATTGAGGGAGCTGAAGATTGTTGTGTGTGATGCTGAGGGCTGCAGTAGGAGGCCGAGATGGACCATCCACGCGGCAGTTCGGGTTGAAGATGGTTGTCTTTTGCTTTGAACTACTGGGGTCCCCCATTGTTCAACAGCATTCTTCTGTGGCTGTACAGGACATTGGTCAGGCCACTTTTGGAATAATGTGTGCAATTCTGGTCTCCTTCCTATCGGAAAGATGTTGTGAAACTTCAAAAGGTTCAGAAAAGATTTACAAGGATGTTGCCAGGGTTGGAGGATTTGAGCTATTAGGAGAGGCTGAATAGGCTGGGGCTGTTTTCCCTGGAATGTCAGAGACTGAGGGGTGACCTTATAGAGGTTTATAAAATCATGAGGGGCATGGATAGGGTAAATAGACAAAGTCTTCTCCCTGGTAGGACTGCAGAACCTATATTTAATCTGTTGTTTGCGTGGAATCGCTTAACCCTGTCACTGTTCATTGTGCTAACCTGTTAGAAATGCCCCATTATTCAGAGCAGCACTATCTGGAAAAGCAGCAATGTCCTGTTTGCATCTCAACCATCAGGATTGCCTAGTTGTTATTATGCCACTGTGAGCAACTTGGTTACTGCCGTGCTTATATTTCAGCAGTGGCTCGACCTAAAAGCATTGTCAGCATTCTGTGTGGCACTGTGGTATACAGTGAAGCAGATCAGTGTTTTCCTATCGTGGAAGAATGCCCTATTTGTAATGATCAGCTCTGTTTGGCAGAGCTGTGCTCATAGCTCTTGAGAACTTTGGAAGAAGCTCAGAGTCAGGCAGAGTGACAACAGCACGTGGTAAGTATCGTGACTGTCTTCACTTCTGCTTGTCAGTGAGTTCCACCTGTTTGTATGTGATGAAAACCTCGATTCACAACTGGGTGAGAAACCACTTCTTCGAGCTGCTGAAAGCCTGGCATCTGAATGTTGTAGAAAGAACAATGATCCAGGGTGGAAATAGGATTAGGAAACGATTTTAGCGGCAGAGGTTTGCTGGATGAGGAAGCGAGTGTAAACGGAAGAGACAGATTTAGCACAGAGTTAAAATGTGAAAACATAGAAAACAAAGAGCGGCAAGGTGATGGATGCTCCAGGCATGCCAGGGCAATTTTCCATGCTGTTGCAATGAGTATTATGAACACCAGATGGCAGCAAAGCACACAGAATGGTCTGTGGCAGTCATGGAGTCAGTGGTGGTTCAGACATCGTACCTTCCAATTCGATAAGTGAAGGGAGACCACACATTGGTGTGTAATAATTTAAGTGATGAGATTAAATGGTCTTAACCAAAATGAATGCACATATTCCCTCATTCCACTTTCCTTCATCCATTTTGATTTTTTAATTCAAATCCTCCTCTGTCTCTGCATTAATCCTGTCTATTTGAGGCTTCTTTTCTCTCCATTGGTCTGTTTGTCTCTGTCACCTCCACCTCTGTCATAGTTTTCTTTTCTCACACTCACTCCACGCTCCCACTCTGTCTTTCGCTCACCCCATGTCTTTCATTCAATCTCACTGGCTGCTGTTCATTTCTTTCTGATGCAGACAGGCAGGAGGCTGGAAGAACGCTGCAAGCCAGGATGTATTTGGAGGTGGAGAAGTCAATCTTTCAGGGGGGTAACCCTTCTTCAGGAGTGGGAGTGGGTGTAGGGGGAGCTGCAGATAAAGGTGGGGAGGGTTTTGGGTGGGTAGAGGGCTGGGTGGTGAGGTAGAGATGGGTGAACACAGGTGGAGAATATGACCTGGTTGATCGATGGGAGGAATGAATTCGGTTGGTGGCTGGAAAGAAGGGATGATCAGTGGAAAGGGAGGGAGTGGGAGGGGCTGGGAATGGAGTCAGGGACATGGGGAGGGAGGTAATTTGAAACTGGAGAACTCAATGTTGAGTCCTCTGGGCTGAGGTGTTGTTCATCCAATTTGCAGTTTGGTTCGTTGTGGCAATGCAGGAGGTCAAGGATGGTCATGTCAGAAAGGAAGTGAGAAGGGGAATTAAAATGGGCGGTGACTAGGAGGTCCTGTCGGCCCCTGCAGGCCCGGCTGAGACACTCGGTGAAACATTCCCTATGTTTACATTTGGTCTCCCCATGTAGAGAAGACCACCTCAGGAGCACCTGATGCAGTAAACTAGGTTGGAGGAGAGGCAGGTGAACCTCTTGTCTCTCCTGGAAGGACTATTTGGGGCCCTGGATGGAGGTGACGGGGGTGGTGTACTGGCAGGTTTTGCATCTTTTCCGGTTGCAGGGGAAAGTACCTGGGGGTTTGGGGGGGTTGGTAGGGAGAGTGGCACAAACCAAGGACTGTCAAAGGGAACCGTCCTTGCGGAAGGCAGAGAGGGGTGGGGAGAGGAAGATGGTGTTTGGTGGTAGGGTCTAGTTGGAGTTGGCAGAAGCGTTTAAGGCTGAGGCATTGGATGCAGAGACTGGTGGGCTGGTAGGTGAGGACAAGGGAGAGCCTATCTTTATTGTGTGTGGTTGCAGAGGAAGGTTTGGTTCTTTCTGCTGTTCTCTGGCATTCACTTTTCCCTGTTGTCTCTGTTTTTATCGGTGTGCAGTGTGGAGGGCATGGTGGGCCGGAGGGTGGGTGATAGGAAATCTGACCGAAAACAGACTTGGTTGTTTTCAGGCTGTGGTACCGAAGGTGTGTGTGCTCCCAAACCTGTCGCGTTCCTAGCTAGCCTGTTCCAGTTCCAGCTGTAAAGCTGTCAGCTCCCCGGTAAATGTGCACAATTACCCAGGGCTCAAAAAAGGACAAATTCAATCTGTCCAAATGGCCTGCTCTCAATCATTTTTCACTTGGTTTGGTTTATTGTTGTCACATGTACCGAGATACAGTGAAAAGTATTGTTTTGTGTGCTGTCCAGACAAGTCATACCTCATGTAAGTATGTCAGGACGATAGAATAGAATGCAGAATATAGTATTATGGCTACAGAGGAGGTACAGAGAAAGATCAACTCTGATAAATCAGAGGTCCATTCACAGTGGGGAAGAAACTGCTCTTGAATCTGTTGGTACATGTTTCCAAACTTTTGTATCTTCTGCCCAATGTGCGAGGGTGGATCACTGAAGACATGGAAATCGACACAAAGTGCTCAGTTTGGCATAACTGCCCTAGACCTAAAGGCAATATTTTGGAGTGTGATCAATGGTGACAGTAGCTGGGGACAATCCGTGAGGGTGAGAGGTATTGCGGGCAGCTGGATATGGTCACCCTGCAGCTTAAAGGTGCAGAGGCAGCGAGAGAGCGCGGTGATAGATTGTCAGACAGTCGAGGTGGGTCAGTTTAGGCTCAGCAGCTCCCTTCTTAATAACTCTGACTCTCTACGGGGTTCAGTTCGGAAGACTGTTGGTCAAGCCTTTGGGTTGGGGGGTGCAGATCGAGTGAGGGACTGCTCTGCGGCAGGCTGACCTTGGAGGTTGATGGGTGGTGCAGCAGAAGTCAGAGTGATATGAGGTCAGAGAGTTTGTGAAACAGATGGGCATTTCTGCAGCCATAGACCTGAATCCAGGTTGGTGTGGTACATCGCTGGTGCCAGGCTCAAGGACCTCACTGGATGGTTGCAGTACATCCTGAGGGTGAACAGTCAGAGGATGTGGTTCATATCAATAGAAGCACATCCCAAAACTGACTTTAGGAGGCTTGAAAGGAAATTAAAACGCAGAACATTAAAGGTAGTCACAAAGATGGACGGCTTAGGTTCCTGGAACAGCTTATAAGGAGATGTGCAATCTGGGCTAGTATGATGGCGGGGACATTTGCTGCTGGGCATGGCTTAAAACATAGAGGCGGGGGCTGGCGCTCCGATTCAGAATAGGGAGAAGCTAAGCTGGAAATGGAAAGTAGAAAACTGGTAAAGCTGGGCGTAGAGCACACAAAGGCTAGAAAACAGGCAAGGAAGGAGCTGTTCTGGGAGCAACCCTCCATGTTTCATTGCACAGAGTGAAGTGAAGAAGACAGGAGCTGGGGATGTAGAGAGGTGCTCTTGATAATGAGAATACAGCTCCTACTGAGATAGGGCTTCAGAAAAAGCAGCTCAATGCTCCTGTGCACAGGCTTTATCAGAGGAGAAAGCAAAGGAGAGGGATCACATTATCGGATAAGGGAACAATCATAGCTCTCAGTAGGCAGGCTACATCTGTAGAAGTATCAACTGAGGTGTATGAGCCAATCTGTTGGGAGTGAAGTGAGTTTCTCTCCAGTGGAGTATTGTACCTGATGCACCCAGGTTTATGGTACACATCAATCATATGGACTTGGGTGGCTCAGTGGCTAGCATTGCTGCCTCATAGCACCAGGGACCCAGGTTCGATTCTATCCTCTGCCGTCTGTGTGGAGTTTGTACATTCTCCACGTGCCTGCATGGGTTTCCTCCGGGTGCTCTGGTTTCCTCCCACAGTCCAAACGTGCAGGTTAGGTGGATTGGCCATGCTAAATTGCCCATAGTGTTCAGGGATGTGCAGACTAGGTGGGCTAGCCATGGGGAAATACAGGGTTATAGGGAGAGGGTAGGGGTGTGGTTGGGTCTGGATAGGATACTTTTTGGAGGATCATTGTGAACCCAATGGGCCGAATGGCCTGCTTCCCCACTGTAGGGATTCAATGATTTATAAATATAGGTGACCTGACACAAAAGTTTGCAGAAGAGGCAAAAATGTTGTGTGGTTGATAATAAGAAAGAAAGCTCGAAACATCAGGAAAATAGCAAGAGGCTAGTCAGAAAGTGAGAGCTTAATGGATAGTTAGATAGAGTTCAGGCATATACTATTCTACTTTCATTCCTATCACATTTCACAAGCTCCAACAATCCTAATGACACATTCTCCATGTACAGCCAATCAAATGATCATCCAAATATCCCTTAATTAACATTCCTTAGTTCTATTTGGTCTTACACATCTAAATCAGACCTGACTGGAGATGGGTGCATTTGGAGAGGTCAACAAAGGAAGGCAATTAAACTCAATGTAAGAGGATGGGAAAGGAAAATTTAACAATGGAAAGTGAAAAGTCAAAGCCTCAGAGCAGTGGAATGGTTTATGACAAGCAGCGTTAAACAAGGACAGAGCATTTCACACTAATATTAGCAGTGAATAAGATCCATCCAAAGAATAGTCAGGAAAAAAAAATGAAATTAAATGCCTTTTATATAAACATGTGAAGCATTCATAGTCACGTACTGGAACGAGTGCACAAAGAAAGACATGGTTGCAAGGTGACCAAAGGTGGGAAATAAATATTCCAAGGCACATAACATCGAAAAAGAGTAACAGAATGAGAAAGGAGGCAGAATACCTCCTGATAATAAGGGACGGCAATAAACATAGTCATGAGAAAGGATGATTGACCAAGATGGTGGAATTGGTGTGGGCAGAGCAAGGACTAGAAAATACTTGTGGAGTTATTTGTAAGTCACTCACAGTAGCTATTACCATCAGAAAGGACATTAAGCTGGCAATTTCTATAACTTTGTAACACAGCGGAAGATAGAAATTGCAAATCAGAAACAGAAGGCAACCAAGGGCCTAAAAAGACTGAGGATGTCGAAGTAATTATCTTTGTATTAGCTCACAACATGTAGGCACCACTGAATAGATCATCATTCATTGTCCCCAGCCTTAATTGCCCTGGAGAATGCGGTGGTTGAAATAACTTCATAAAAGTAGGTATCCCATCACCAAGTCACTCTTTATTTACCTGTAGAGAGTCCTTGACACTGATCCAGCTCCCTCAGAGCCAGCTGTGAAAGTGAACAGAACCTCTGACAGTCCTGTTTATATCTGTCAGCCAGGGCTCCCTGAGTGGGCCTGTTAATCTGGTCCAATCAGGGAACTCGTATCCTATGAGGTCCACCTGGCTGACCTCATTACAATCACGACAGTGGTGACTATACCTCTCAAACTGCAGCAGTCGTCAGGAGATAGGTACACACACGGTGCTGTTAGGGAAGGAGATTGACCCAGGAGAAGGTCACCGTTGGTGATTTAGACAAACAGCAAACATCTCAGACCGTGCATCTGCATTGTACACTTAAACACCATTAAGACTTTGTTGGGATTTTCTGTTTAAAATGTGAGAATATTAAATTGGCGTACAATAGGTATGTGTCAGTCAATGAATTTGCGTAAAGCAGACCTGCAAGTGGGGAATCCCGCTGTCTTTCCAGGTCAAGGTGGTGAGAGGCTTATAGGGAAACTTGTAGCTGGTGGGTGTTCCTATGCATCTGCTGCCCTTGTCCTTCTAGAAGGCCCCAGATATTTTCTCCAGTACATCCTGTGGATAGTACACACCGCTGCCACTGTGCATCAGTAATGGAGGGAGTGAATGTGTAGGGCGTTGAATAGGGTGAAAAATTAAGCTGTTTTTTTTGCCCGAGATGGTGTCAAACATCTTGAGTGTTGTACCCATCTGGGCAAGTGAGGAGTATTCCGTCACACTCCTGGCTGGTGCCTTGTCGATGGTGGACAGGCTTTGGGGAGTCAGGAGGTGAGTTACTTGCTGCAGTATTCCTAACCTGTGATCTAGTAACAACTGTATTTATATTGTGAGTCCAGTTTAGTTTCTGGTCAATGGTAAGCCCCCAAGACATTGACGATGGGTATTACATTGACGGCAATGCCATTGAATGTCAAAGATTAGGTTCTTTATTGTTGAAAACTGTGATTGCCTGACAATTGTGTGGCACATGTGTTATTTGTAACTTAGGCAAAAGTGAGGACTGCAGATGCTGGAAATCAGAGTGAACATTAGTGTGGTGCTGGAAAAGCACAGCAGGTCAGGCAGCATCCGAGGAGCAGGAGAATCGATGAAAGCCCTTCATGAGAAATGAGGCAGGGAGCCTCCAGGGTGGAGAGATAAATGGGAGGAGGGGTGGGGCTGGGGAGAAGGTAGCTGAGGGTGCAATAGGTGGATGGAGGTGGGGGTGAAGGTGATAGGTTGGATAGATGGGTGGAGCGGATAGGTGGGAAGGAAGATTGACAGGTGGGACAGGTCATGAGGATGGTGCTGGGCTGGCAGGTTGGAACTGGGGTAAGGTGGGGGAAGGGGAAATGAGGAAACTGGTGAAGTCCACATTGATGCCCTGGGGTTGAAGTGTTCCAAAGTGGAAGATGAGGCCACTTGTCAGCCCAAATCTGGATATTGTCCGTGTCTTTCTGCATTCGGACATGGACTGCTGCAATATCTGAGGAGCTGTAAGTGGTGCAGACCATTGTGCAGTCATCAGCAAATATCCCCGCCTTATCATGGAGAGAAGGTGATTGATGAAGCAAATAAAGATAGTTGGGCCGAGGAAAGTACGCTGAGGAACTCCTGCAGAGATGTCCTGGAGTGGAGATGACTGACCTCCAATAGCCACAACCACGTTCTTACGTGACAGGTACGACTCCAACCAGTAGAGAGTTTTCAGCAGAGGCCTGTGTCAGTGCTAGAGTAGGTGAAGCAGTCATACCTTGTTGTTAGTCAACTAAGGGATTTGTTTGAAGTGAATTATTGCAATGATTAGGACTGGCTTCTTTGCTTTCTCCATGTACGTAATTTGAACTTGCACATCAGAAGCTTCATTTCAAAATTTGCTGTCATCACAGAGATAGGACTTCCGGCAAACAGCACAAAGCACTGTTAAAACGTTCAGGATTGTGGAACTGTTAGGGTAAGACACAAAGAAAGGAACCATAGGTGACTGATTCCTCAGAAACTAAACACAAAGAAAAGATGCCAAATGGTACAAATGAACACAGAGCCCAAGAGGCTCAAACTCATTACACTCTGAAAGTGCAATTACAGCTATAAAGATAATTTGAAAAGCAATTGCATAGAGTATATGATGGAATAAAGTGCAATAGCATATATTACTGTACACAATTCAACAACAACTGTAACTAATACTGATTTTCTTTAACCCTCAATAGAACTCAATACCTAACCCAATCCATTCTGCAATACCTCCAACACTGAATTCACATAACCAGTACTCAACCCAGTCCTCCGATCCATAGAACCCAATAAAGAACCTGATCCACCCTCAACACTACTCAGTACTGAACCGAATACCATTACAATGCTTCCCAACATCCATTACAAATGCAACATTACTCAATAATTATGCCATCCAGCATTGATTACAATACAATTATGACTCAATGCATTCATGAGCTCAATCCAATACATTCTCTACTGATTATTCAAAATAATGCAACCCATCTCTAACCACCAGAGAACATTATACAATCTACTAATGGTATCAGTTGTGGAGCTCCATCCACCTCACAGTGCTCATCATTACTGAAATGCATCCAAAACTTACCTCTCCTATTATTAATCTGATTCATCTTGGTCTATCCATTACTGAGCACTTTCCAACACTTATTTCCATCCACTACTATTGCTTGGTTGGATTAGAACTCCTTGATCTGAAATAGCAAATAAGATAATAACTTTCCCCATTGCTGGTCTCAATCAATTCCAAAACTCTGCCCATTTAAGACTGTTTTCATTTCTGAACTTTATCCACAACTGCATTCCAACTAAACCCACATATTCTACCTGATGCCCAACCAAAATGCAGCTTTCCATTCTTTTGATGGTGAAAGCACTCCAGTCCTGAACCTTACCCCGTACTATACCCATTTTTGCATGCAGCACGATCCATTGGTAAACTCAACAACACCCACATCTGACCTGCTGCTGGAACAAACCATAGTAAAAATGAGCCCAGTAATGAAACCGATCTGACACATCCAGAATGATATTTAGTGGACAACTGAAAGACCCAAGCAAGTGTGGAAACCAAATACGGTTTCTGAAGATTAGCAGAAACTGCTGGAAGTTAACCTTTGAGTGTGGCACCATCTGTCTCTATGGTGTACAATGTAACTCTCTCCCAGTCACATAGCACCACTTCCCTCTCTCCCTGTTCCCAGCAGCCTGGTTACTTCACCCCTCGGCTCCTAACCCCAATTCATTGTTTACCTCTGTCTAATTATGCCCATCCCTGCCTGTGTTTTCTTCCCCTACCAATTGCTTATTTTCCCTCTCCTGGGATACAAGCCGGTGCTAAAAATAAAACAGCCAGCCGGAGATTGGACTTGTCTTTGACAATGAACTGCCTGCTCTCTGTAACTCTCTGATCCAATGTGGATGAGAGCTGAGCTCCAGTGTTGGGTCGACCTTGGGCTTACGCAGTGAACTCCAGTCTGCAACAGGCCTAGGACAAATCAGTTCTAGGCCTTAGTTCTAAATACTGCTGTGTTTTGGTTTGGTATCTTTTGGTTTGGTATCCAAAAACTGCTCATAAAGGATTGCGAACTTTGCCGATTCAAACCTTCCTCTCGAGGCTGTGCCAAAGAAGGGACAGGAAGACATTCCTACCCTGCTCTCCCTCAAGATCCAGTCATTGCTAAGGGAACGGAGTTGGAAAGCTGATCGATCTTCCTCCTAAATCCGGCCTGTCTGTTGGAGGACTCAGCTCAGAAACAGACCAACGTCTGAACAATCTCGGTCTGTATAGACACTGCATTTCTATACTGAAGCCTATTATAGAGTGGTCAATTCTCCAGGGGCTGCTAAGGTATTCAGGAATTGAAAATTTATACGTAGGACACTGTCACTAACACATAGGCAGATTGGAGGGGGAAGAATTGGAATTATCGTGCAATAAAAAGCTACCTTTATAAAAAATATGCTTTTGTTTATTGATTTGATTTATTATTGTCTTGTGTACTGAGGTACTGCAAAAGGTGTTGTTTTACATACTTCATAGACAGTCGATCATACTATACACGTACATCAGGGTAACAGAACAGAGTGCAGGACACAATGTCACAGCTACCAAGAAGGTGAAGAGAGAGAGAGATCAACATTAACATTAAAGAGATCCATTCAAAAACCTGACAGAAGTTTCCAAAATAATGAGGGGTACATATAGAGTTAACTGTAGTTATCTTTTCCCTTGGACAGAGGATTTCAAGATGAGGGAACACATTTTTCAGGTGAGAGGAGAGAGTTTTAAAAAGACACAGGAGGCATTTGTTTTACAGAGGGTGGTTTGCATGTGGAATGAACTTTCTGAGGAAGCGGTGGATATGGGTGACATCACAACATTTAAAAGGTAAGTACATGAATAGGAAGGGCTTGGAGGGATATGGGCCTGGACCAGGGAGGTGGGACTAGTTTAGTTTGGGATAATATTCAGCATGCACTGGTTGGACCAAAGGGTCTGTTTCTGTTCTGTATGACTCTGTGACTCTATAACACCAGGAAAGAAGGTGTTCTTGAATCTGTGTTTACATGTATACAAACTTTTATATCTTCTGCTTGATGGAAGTGGGTGGAAGAGAGTATAATTGGGATTGGACTGGTCTTTGATTATATTGACTGCTTTCCAGAGGCAACAGGAAGTATAGATGGAATCAATGGATGGGTGGCTGGTTTGCATGATGGACTAGGCTGTATTCACAACTCTGTAGTTTCTTGTGGTCTTGGAGGATGCTGTTGCTATACCAAGCAGATAGGATGCTTTCAGTGGTGTATCTATAAAAGTTTATAAGAGTCTTTCTGGACATGTCAAATTTCTGGACATGTTTTCATGACCATATTGCCAATATGGATGAAGATTGGTTATGAAGAGCTTATGCTCAAAACGTCAACTCTTCTGCTCCTCAGATGTTTCCTGGCCAGTTGTGCTTTTCCAGCACTACACCTTTTGACTCTGATCTCCAGCATCTGCAGTCCTCACTTTCTCCTACAAAAATATCACACAAGGGGATAAAAATGGTTGAAAATCAGGCATCAACCAATCAGACAATGAAGAGTCCATTAGTTTCCAATTGGTTGCAAGGCAAGGATGGGCACATTGGTGATGGTTTTGATAGAAACAGCTTCGAGCATCAGAACAGTTAGTAAGTAGATGGCAAAGATTTATAATGACTTGCGATAGCAGCACTCAGGAGAGAATGAGAGTTTATCTATCTTTACAGTGTGGGTTTATGAACTGGAATTCAATGCCTGGCATTCTGTTGAAAGCACACAAGCAGTAGCAACTTTCAAAAGGATGTAAATTGGTGGGGCTAAGATCTCCAGGGCTACGAGGAGAAAGCAATGAATTGGGACCCCAAGCATAGTGAACTAAGTGGCCTCTTTTTATAGTACGATGCTATGAAAGGGTGGCAGCATGGGCAGTTTTGAATATGCAAGAGGAATGTGCCTGCCCATAATTGGCAGTCATTGGTCACTATGGGTGGATTACATGAAATAAGTGTGAGTGTAGTTCACTCCTGTCAGAAGTGGAAGGAAAGCGTCTGATTGAGGACATCCAATCCTTCTTCCCCCTAGTGGTTAGCTCACAAACAACACATCTATGGTTGCTTGGCAGTTCTCCAGAAGGAGGGGGGTGGTGGTGAAAGAGTGGGTGGGCGGTTTGGATGTTTGGGAAGAGAGGATCGGAGCACAGATCTGAAAAGTAACGAGGGAATAAACACTGTGAAGTAAACATAAAAACGTTAAGTTAGGAGTAATCCTGAATAATGTGGCTTCCAGGTGGTTTGTATTGACATTGAGATTTGTGTTGCAAAGTCAGTAACTTTAACAGGATCAAAAACACTTCACATCTGTTCGCCATTCCTGGAGTCCTGTTTTAAGAAACGTATCAAACTCAATGCTTTTAATGGCCATTCTGTTTTCCAGGGGTTTCAGGTGAAGAGGCAGGGGTAGAGTGTGCCCTCTGGAGGGAGTTCCTGAATAGGTGTTCAGTTTTGGTGGCTCTATACTTTTTAACATAACAGTACCACTAGTGACTTAATGTGATTCCCAATCATTGACAGTGCAGTGTGAAAAGCCACATGTACATATTAAACCATGTGACAAAATGATAACACAAGAATGAGTGGCATTGGATGACTATAAAAGTCTTGAAACACAGTTGCCATGTCAGTGTCTAAGCTACCTCCGAGACTCCGAGACTAGCCTACCCATGCTCAGACTGCTGTCTCCTCTTGAATAATAGATGAGCAGGTCAGTGATACAGGTACTGCCCATTCTGAACTGAATCTTTTCCACTCCTCCTCCCAGCACAGTACCGAGAGCAGAGTGGATGAGTCAGGTACAGGTGAAGGTGAGCATTGAGATTGGAGCCTGCATTTTCCCTGAATTATGACTCTTGCTGCACTGAATCTGTAGCATGGAATCAGGCCATTCAGCCCAACTGTGGGGTGAGTGCTATGATCCACGTGAACCTCTTACCATTTCACTTTGTGTAACAATAACTGCTTTCTCCATCATGCATTCATCTAGGTCTCCTTCCAGAACAAGAAGTTGACCCTGACCGAGTGTTGCAGACTGGCACATTCCAAGGTCTGGGACTAAGTGCTGAGGGACACATTAAAGCTTGGGGCAGCTGTGCACCAAGGTGCAGTGGGGAAAGACCACCGTCTGAGGTCTTTCTGCTGAAGTTACATGGGGATCCATTCAGTCATTGGACCCTCCTCCTGCCTCAAATGCATGTAAATATTGTCTGGTTCAAGTAAGAGATGTCTTTGGTTTGTTTGGGTAAAGTCAAACTCCAAAGTTTATTTGATTCCTTCATATGCTACTGTACAGAGCCTAGCAGCATTTGTGACTATGTATATAAGATATATTTTATGAATAAATTATAAATTTGAAATTTAAAAATGTATCAAGCTTACTTTTAAATGCCCCATGCATGGAGGTGAAAAGTTGTGACCTTGCCTGTCTCCCTATTCTACGACAGTTTGGAGCCCAAAGTCAAGATGGTACAAGAATGCAGGGCTCCCATTGCCAGCTAATGCATGAGCATTGACTGAAATCATTAGGGGCATGGATAGGGTGAATAGCCAAAGTCTTTTCCCAGGAGTGGGGGAGTCCACAGCTAGAGGGCATAGGTTTCAGGTGAGAGCGGAAAGATATAAAAGGGACCCAAGGGGCAACATTTTCACGCAGAGGGTGGCGCACGTATGGAACGAGCTGCCAGAGGAAGTGGTGGAGGCTGGTACAATTACAACATTTAAAAGGCATTTGGATGGGTATATGAACAGGAAAGGCTTGGAGGGAGATGGGCCAATTGCTGGTAAATAGGACTAGATTAATTAGGATATCTGCTCGGCATGGATGAGTTGGGCCGAAGGGTCTGTTTCAGTGCTGTATATCTCTAAGACTTTATGACCACAATGCTTACTTTGTTGCCAATTTACCCCCTCCCCCACAACACTATGCCTCACTACCATCACCACCTTTGTCCCCATCTCCCCGCACATCAGTAAACAACAGTGAGAGGGTAATCAGGAATGCTGACGAGGATAACACATTTGATATGGTTGACGTAGACTTCAGCAGAGCTTTTGATAAGATGCCTTATTGGCAGACTGGGGAAGAAAGTAGGTGCCCATGGGATCCAAGGCAAAATGGCACATTGGATCTGAAATTTGTTGAGCAGTCAGAAGCAGAGTTTGATGGGAGAGGAATGTTTCTGTAACTGGAAGTGTGTTCCCAGTGGAGTTCCACAGGTCCTGGTGTTGGATCCCTTGCTCTTTGTGCTGTACATTATTGATTTGGACTTAAATGAGGGGGAATGTTCAAGAGGGTCGCAGTTGCCATGGAAATAGGTGAGGTGGGAAATAGTGAGGATGGCAGGTGTAAACCACAGGAGAATATCAATGGATTAATCAGGTGGGCAAAGCAGTGGCAAATGGAATTCAACCCAGACAAGTGTGAGGTAATACACTTGAAGAGAGCTCACAATGTAAGGGATTACACTATAAATGGCAGGCCCATGGAAAGAACTGAAGACTAAAGGGACCTGATGTGCATATCCACAGATCCCTAAGATAGCAGAGCAAGTGGCCAAGGTGGTTAAAGAGGCATATAGGATACTTATTAGCAAAGGCATAGAATACAAAAGCTATGAGTTTATGCTGAAATTGTATGAAACATTGGTTAGAATACAACTGGAGTACTGTGTGGAGTTCTGGTCATCGTATTATAGAAAGAATGTGATTTGCACTAAAGAGGACACAAAACAGATTTACCAGGATGCTGTTGGTGCTTGAGGGACTCGGCTGTAAGGAACTGCATAGGCTAGGGTTGTTTTCCTGGAAGCAGTAAGATTGGGAGGGGACTTTATAGCGGTGTATAAGATTCTGGAAGGGCGTAGATAAGCTGGCTAGAATGGAACATTTCCAATTCATTGACTGGTCAATAACCAAAGGGCATAGATTTAAAATAAGAGGTGGAAAACAAAGAGGAGAGAGGGGGAGAAATGTTTTTCAAAGGGCGGTGGGAGTCTGGATATTACTACCTGTAAGAGCAGTTGAGACAGAAACTTTCATAACACTTACAGTAATTTTTTTATGATTTGGCACTTATGGACCCAGAAGTGTACTGGTTGATCAAATATTCTGAATAATGAAGAAATCCACATAATCAATGTAAAAACACGCACTAAATAATAGAAACGTGATACAGGGGCTATACATATCACTGTTATTCTTTATTTACAGCATGAATCACTTAAATAAGAAAGTAACTTTACTTTAAATAAAACTTACCGGCAGAAAGCCTTCCCACTCACGCCTTTAACTGATTACTTGGACATCACAGTATTTGAAGAGAAATTGACTCAAAATTGAATCAGCTGCTGATTTTTTTGTGGCCGTTCAATTGAACAGCAATTAATTGTGGTAAATAAATTAAAAGCTGTAATACAGTGAACTTTGCAGGATTTGAGCTGTATAAGGGATAGGTGCATTAATCGGGGGTAAATATAGGATAATAGGGTAGGGGACTGGATCTGGGTGGGTTACTTTTCAGAGGGTTGATCAGGACTTGTCGGGCCGAAGGGCCTGCTTCCATACTCTACAGATTCTATGGTTCATAACTTTTGCTGGTTTATTGAGAGTCACGGTTCATGAAGAGCCTGTTAAAACAAAGTTTGCTGTATTTGGATATTCACTTATGTTGCCATAGCCCCCAATACTATTGGCTAAGAGATGGAGAACAGGAGTCATGTAGTTGGATACTTGTTGACTGTTGCAGACAACAGATGGGCTGAATGCCATCCTTCAGTGCTGTGACTGTCTATGAATTGAACATGCTGCCTGGCAGTGTTATTCTAGCCTTTTGTCCAGGGTCACCCTTAGGAACACTAAAACATTAAGCGATTGATGCGGATACAAATAAAATGTGAAAAGCCAAAGAACTGCGGATGCTGGAAATCAGAAACAGAAATCGCTGGAGAAACTCAGCAGGCCTGGCAACATCTGTGGAGGGAAAGCAGAGTTAATATTTTGAGTCTCGTCTGAGGAAGGGTCACTGGACCCAAAACTTTAATTCTGCTTTCTCTGCACAGATGCTGCCAGATTTGCTGAGTTTCACCAGCAAATTCTGATTTTGTTTCCAAATGAAATGTGAGTGAGACTCAGGTGCACCAATGAAGGAATTGCAGGCCACAAATATCACCTTTGCCTCAAACAAAAATACAGTTTCTTCTCAGATTAACGGCTTGGGAACACAGGGCTTAGGAACAGGAGTAGACTCTTTAAGTGTTCTCCATCATTCTATAAGATTATGGCTAATCTGATTGTGAGCAGAATCTCAATTTCCATCTGTGAATATTCTCCACTTCCCCTCTCACTAACTCCCCATTGCTGCCCTGGTAACACTGATTCATTAAAAACCGAGCTCACCAATGACCCAGACTCCCTTGCAGAGCAATGGCCCTTTGAGAGAAATAAAATACTTCCTATCTCTGCCTTAACTGGGAAAACGATTGTTTTTAAGCTGTTTCTCTGGTTCCAGTCTCCCCCACAAGTATGTGGTATCTTTTTGATCATGTCCCCTCAGGATGTTATATCTTTCAATAAGATCTTCTCTCATTCTTCTAAGCTCCAGTGTGCATAATCCTAACCTGTCTAACCTTTCTTCATAAAGCTCCAAATCCCAGGAATGAATCATGTGACCTTTCCCTGAACTGCTTCTAACACAATTACATCCTTTTTTTCAAATAAGGAGATCAAAACTGTAAACTCTAGATGTGGTTTCACCAATAGCCTGTACAGCTGTAGTAAAACTCCTCTACTTTTATACTCTGTCCCCCTTGCAATAAACAGCAACATTCCATTTCCCTTATGCAGGCAAAATCCAGAAGACAGCTTTCAGTGAGATTGTCAGGCAGGGTTAAAAAAAATTCACAATGGCTTGCATTTATATAGCACCATGCACATAGAAGAACATCCAAAGCGGCTTCAAAGAATCACCACAAGACATTATCCTATCAGTGTTCCTCTCAGGGTCTTTTAATGAAAGTTGCCACTTGCTTTAGGGGGCAGGATTCCCCTATGTGTCCAGGGACCAAATTGCGAGAGTTGTGGCCAGATTAGTCACCCACAGATGATGGGAGTATCGAAGCTACGATTTTGGGGTTTGCTTTGCATTGATTGTACTTTGTTGGTCACTCTTTTTGGCTTTTTATCGCCTTCAGTGAGCCCTCAGACCACAGGCAGTGCACAGATACTGAATTCATTCTGCTGTGCCTGATTCCACCTGGAGCTGTTGTTGTCTTCTGACCTTGCAGGCTAACAGACAGGGCAATCATCAGACTGACAAGCTGTTGGACACCTTTATACCAGCCAATATTTATGTTTGTTCTATGTGATGGAAGGGGTTTATACAGACATGCACAAATCTTACAGAGCACAAAGAGGGGCTGGGGGTGAACACAAGCACCTTGCCTGATCTCAGGCTGGAGATTTGAGCTGAAGTTCCAGCCCTCGTTTAGTGTACTGTCTGGACTGGGCTTCGAACTCTGCACCCCCTGACATAGAGGGAGGAATGTTATCATTAACTCAAAGGTTTGTGAAGCAGAGCGGACATGCAGATAGAGAATACAGTATGTACCTGAATATAGATATGGCCAGACTGATAAATACACAAGAAATAGACAGAGAGATAGATAGGTAGACAGACAGACAGATAGATAAATAGATAGATAGATAGATAGATAGATAGATAGATAGATAGATAGACAGGCAGACAGAGATAGATAGACAGACAGATGGATAGATAGATAGACAGACAGATAGATAGATAGGTAGATAGACAGACTGACATAGATAGATAGGTAGGTAGATAGACAGAAAGACAGCTGGGCAGATAGATTGCGAGAGATATACGGGGCTATGACAACTAGAGATAAAGAGACAATTAGATTACATCAGTATATAGATCATAAACATTTCATTGGATGCCATTATGTCAATCTAGGTACTGAATGTTTATTCCATACCAGCCTCCTCCAGCCTGATTCCCTCACACTGTCTCCCTTATCTATTTATTCAGCTGCTCCTTTTAAACATCATTATCACTTGCCTCAACCACTCCTTGTGGTAGCAATTCCACATACTCACCTCTTTCTGTATAAAGAAGTGTCCCTTATCATTTTTACTATCTTGTACTTATCGAACCATACCATAATCTTCAAGAACCCATCAAGATGATTGAGTCGCCTTTCCCTTTTCCAGAGAAGGACTACCGCAGTTTGCACACTCTTCCTGACAGGTAGAACCTCTCAGTTCTGGTGTAAACCTTTCAGAGTTTTCATTACATTTTTACCATTTTGGTCATTTCAGGACCATTAGGAGTCAACCACATTGTCCTGGGTCAGAGACTCAAGTATGATAATGAAGTCAGATTTCCCTGAAGTGAACCAACACCAGCTGATGATACTTTCATGGCCAGCCGTCCCAAGGCTAGCATTATAGTCCAGATTCATTCATAGAATCCCTGCAGCCTGGAAGCAGGCCATTGGGCCCATCGAGTCTGCACTTACCCACGGAAGAGCATCCCACCCAATCCCACCCAATCCCTGCATTTCCCAAGGCTAGTCCACCTAGCCTGCACATTCCTGGACACCATGGGTGATTTAGCAATCCTCCTAATCCACGCATCTTTGGACTGTAGGAAGAAACTGGAGCACCCAAAGGAAACCCATGCAGACACAGGGGGAATGTGCACAGTCGCCCGAGGGTGGGATCGAACCTGGGTCCCTGGCGCTGTGAGGCACCAGTGCTAACCACTGTGCCGCCCTTCAATGTTTTAAATTTTATTTACTCGCTGGTGGGATAGGGGAGGGGTGGGGGGTGTCTGCTGTCTGGTTGGTATTTATTGTGGATCTCTCTATGCCCTTGAACTGATCGGGCCATTTGAGGGAGTCAACCTCATTGCTGTGAGTCTGGAGTCACATGTCGGGCCGGACCAGGTGAGGATGGCAGATTTCCTTCCCTGAAGGATTGCAACTAAATCGAATTGAAATAGAGTTCCCGGTCTGATGCAGAGCCAAAGGGGGGGAACCTGGCTCCCACACTTGGAGCCCAAGTTATCAAAGTCAGCCGGTGTTTCAGAAAAAAGGCTGGCAAGTGTAAGAGGCTGGAGAATGGGGCGTTTGTTCGGGGGCAGCAGCGGCGGCGTGTTCAAGGAGGTTTCACTCAGAGGGGTCAGGGCTAAGAATAGCGAGCCAATGGGCGAAGCAGCAGCAAAGAGGCCGATTTCCCAAGCTGTGGGGGACAAGGTAGAGGCAAACTGAACTCCAGCCTCAGCGTCTCCCGGTCCAACACAGGGGGGAGCAGCGAGAGCTCCACAGACACACACACACACAGACACATATATACAGAGTGTGTGCAACTCAGGAGATACCAGGCATGAGCCACTGAACTTCTGAAAGAGAGAGAAAAAAAGTTTGCAAGTGAGAGAGAAAAACAAACACGATTTCTTTTTTTATTGTTTCTTTGATTCAGAGTGTGTGTGTGTGTGTGGGGGTGGGTGGGAGGGGTGGGGCAAAGTGTGGTGTCTCTGTGTGTGTGTGTGTGTGTGTATATACCTGCCGGTATGGAATTCAGAATGAGACGTCTGCAGTGGGTTCTGCCTCTGTCGCTGCTACTCGGTGGCCTGACTGGGGTCCACCTGATAAATCCGAGTTGTCACGAAGTGAGGACCGCTTTTCAGCTCCGTCAGATCGGGCCACTCAAATTTGTGCCGGATTTTCCCGGGAAAGGTTAGTCTGCGAAGGAGTTGGAGGGCGTCGATTTTGCAATGGGAATTAACAGATTGCAACTGCAACCCGCGATTAAAAACTAACCTGTCTTGCTCCCCCCCCCCCCGCTCTCTCGCGTTAAGACTTCATGCATCTTTTGAATTTGTCTTCGCCGATTAGCTTTCGCATGCTTTTCCCCCTCAATGCGTTTGTAACCAAAATGAATTGTGGATTTACCGCCGGGTATCTTTGGGGGGGGGGGGGGGGGGGAGGTGGTGTTATTGCAAACGGTCAGTCCCGAATCAGTCTGCTGTCCACTGGGGCTGGCTGTTACTCGGGACTAACGCTGTGATCAAAGTGCTTGGCAGGGTCTAACCTGGCAAACTGCCCCCACCCTTGAAGCACTGGACATGCCGGAGTTACCCTCCCATCTCCTGGTCTTGCACCCTGATGTATAACTGTGTTCAGTCACTTGTCGTCTCTTGGGCTGGGAGGGAAGGGAGGGAAGAGATGGAGGGAAGGAGAGAGGAGCAGGGGAAGAAGGGGAGGGAGGGAGGGAGAGGAGAGGGAAAAAAGCTTGGGTGAGGATGAAGAAGATCAAGCAGAAGGAACAAACATGAGGGAGGTGGTGACATGGTGGTAATGTCACTTGGACTAGTCAGTGCACAACTGAGGGAGATTGTCACCAGGGCAGATGGTGACGTTTGAATTCATTGAAATCTGGCATTTAAAAACTGATCTAACATTGACCACATAATTATTGGTTCACCAAAGCTTATTTGGGGAAGGAGATCTGCTGTCTTTACCTGGTCTGGCCTACATGTGACTCCAGACCCACAGCAGGCTATGAATTGCCCTCTGGGCAATAAATGCTGGCCCAGCCAAAGGCACCCATGTGTTGTAAAAAGATGGGAGAAGAAAAGAATGCGGCAGGAGGTGGGGGTGAGGAAGAGGGGGTCTGGGAAGGGAATGTAGAATGTGCAAGTTGCCATTAATTACTTTGAGCATAGTCCAAGTTCTACTTTTGAATGAAAGCAAACTCGGAGTGTTTTGAATTTCTCACCATTGCTGTATCAGTCTTTGTCATTCCTTTTCCCTCTCTCAGTTTAAGCTCTTTCATTGCCAGCCACGTCAATCCTGTGACAATGCACAATGTGTTGCCTAATTCACATCATTAGTTATTTCAGGTTTCTCTCTGTGTGAATATGCATTGCTGGGGGGACTGTTTGTTGTTGTGACTGGGAACTGCATTTGGGGTGTGTAGCAGTTAAAGAGAAAGGTCTGAACATTTACCATCTGCTGGTGCAAAACAAAAGTCCCCCTTTGGTGCTCAATTTGAGTGTCTGAAAAGTGGAATAATTTCTGGTCCCTTTATTGTGTAGCCTTTTCCTTTTCTGTGGAACATTGGTGGGGTATGTTGCTATAGGCACGGAGACCATTCTATAAGCCTGGGGCCACATGGCTCGTTGGCTATTTGGCAACGGGGTGCTTCACAACCGAGACATCTGTGACCATTATTGATTGTTGCACACTTCTCAACGGGGAGCGCCAAATATTATTTGGGATCTGAGACAGGCTCATTCCTCTGCACTAACCCTGCATTCTCTCCCTTCCCTGTCCAGAAGCAATTGTACTATTTGGGTTTTGCTAACTCAGTGCAAACTGGAGCTGGAGCCTGGGGCTTGACTGCTCAGTGTGACTCAGTTTCACCCTGCATTAACTCAGCGGCTGGTGCAGTGGCTTTAGAGAACACTTATTTTGCTGCTGCAGTAGTTTCTGCTAAGTGTTTAATCCTAACTGGGTCTGCCAGCCCACCCACTTTCTCCTCACTATCCCGAGGCCTTGTGGAGAAATTGTTCCACTTCCTCGGAAACCTGACCTGACCAGCCTAGAACATGCCTCAAAGCTTCAGAAGTGTTTTTTTTCCCCTCCTGGAACTGTTTTAAATTGTACTTTTATCAACAGACTGGAAGTGAGCTAAACTGCCCCCAGTTACTGCAATGAACTGCAGAACCGTACAGTAACATGTATCCCATCGTCCCTATACCAGGTCTCGGAAATAGCTACCTAATTGGTTTTGTTCCTTTGTTTTGTTCAGGGATTGCTTGATGTGTCAAACCAGCACGTAAATTTGCTCCTTTTTTTGACAATTATCTTAAATCTGCATCACCCTGCAGTGAGATCCTGTCAAACCCTTTACAATTGTGGACACTTTCTGTGCTAATGCTGTAGTTGAATGGAGGATGTAGCAGTAACCCTTTAGACTGAAGGGACATTACGTGTTAGGATCTGTGCAAGGGAGTTGGAACTGTAGAGATTGGAACCAGGTGAATCTTATTGACTATGAGATCCTTGATTGGGGTTATTAACCTGGGCCAATCAGGAAAGTCCTGGCTGACCTATAACCACTAATCTTGGCCTTGATATCATCTAAGATGCTCTTACAAAATGTCTGTGAATGGTGGTATTTTCTTTCTTGTGTGTGTGAAGTAAAATACTTTAGCAGTGCAATGGAGAAAGTATTTTTCTAATTTGTAGATGACATTGTTAAAAATCACACAACACCAGGTTATAGTCCAACAGGCTTAATTGGGAGTGCACTAGCTTTCGGAGCGCTGCTCCTTTATCAGGTGGTTGTGGAGGGCACAATTGTAAGGCACAGAATTTATTGCAAAAATTTACAGTGTGATGTAACTGAAATTATACATTGAAAAATACTGTGATTGTCTGTTGAGTCTTTCATCTGTTCGAATACCATGATAGTTTCACTTCTTTCATGTGTAAATCACAAAACCTTTTTTTAAAAGTTGCATTCTCGGGTTAGCTGTTAACAATGGTGATAGCTAGACAATATGTTGAAGGTGTTAGCCCCCTGTGTTCTCTGTCTATGCCATGATGTTTAGATTGATTCTAATCTAAAAAGTGAGATAACAGAGTTTTACATGAATCATTGTTATTTGAACCATTTTACAAAGTAAAATCAATGAAGGATTGAGTTTGAAAAAAATAAAAACAGGGGATTCAGAATCTCCTCACTTCGGGGACTGACTCTGAGCTGGCTGGGCCACAGCCAGTGTAGTGTGCACATGTAAATAAAAGGGTGACCCTGCACTGTTCCTTCAGAAACCTTATGGGCAAAGTGGGCAAAGCTCACTTGATTCTAATCGTAAGTCCAGAACCAAGGATAGGAGTCCAGAATGTGGGTGCTTCTATTATTTTTACATGGAGTATGTATGATTTGGCTCCAGGGAAGTGACTGTAGTAAGCGTGGGGTGAGTGGCACAGTGGGAGCTGGGGAAAAGATGGAAGGAGTTCACCAGATTCCTATTTCAGGTTGGCTTTGATGCTTGCTGTAGCCTCTCACGGTGAGTGCTAAGTGAGGACAGAATATCAACTGGGATTCCTCCTGTATTCTGTACACATTCAGTGGGAGTCTTCTGGGTCCTTGTGCTGGAAAGGGCAAGGTTGGATGTTGTTGTCCCCTTTTGGAAATTGTGGTCACTCAGGCCTGTATTTGTTTACAAGGAGTCAGCAAATTGTCACTTTCAATGTCCTGGGCATTAGCACACATGTCAGACTTTGGAATGTTGAACTGAAATAGTGGCCACTTCAGTAGTTAAGGGGAGAAAGTGACCCATTAATGTACATTTTATCATCTACTGAGCAGATTGCACAGGAAACTAGGATAGTGTAATACCAGGTAGTAATCCTTTTGTAAGGGAATGTTGATCTTTTTTCTTAGAAAAGCGTTGCATTTATATGGCACATTTCACAATCTCAGCATGTCCCTAAATTCTTTTCAACCACTGAGTTTCTCGAAGCATCACTACTGATGTAATGGAGGAACCAGCAGCTAATTTGTGCACAGCAAGCTCCCATAAGGAGCAGTGTGACGATGACCCGATAAACTTGTTCCAATGATTTCGGTAAAATAGTGACCATGGTTATAGTGGCCATGGGATCTATTACTCCCACTTGAGAGAGTGAACACGGCCTCAGATTAATGTCTCATCTGAAAGACAGCACCTCTGACAATGTAGCACTCTCTTAGTTTTGAGCTGAGGACTACCCTAGAGTTTGTGTGGCTTGAGCCCACGACCTTGTGCCTTACACTACCATCGAGCAGACTCATTGGGCTAAGTTTTATTCTGGCCTCATAGCCTTGATGTCAGGTCTAAAAAAAACTAGTCCTGATGGCGCACTCACCCCTACACATGCCTCAATTTCTGCCAAACTGGGGGCTGGTAAAATGCAGCCCAGGAGCAATTATAGTCTCATTCATCCTGTGTTGTTACTGAGTGCAAGCCCAATTTGTACCTGTAGGTTATGAGTTTCATTTAATCCTGAAGTTGCCCTGTTTCTCTCTTCTTTGCATCAGAAGCAAACTCTCCAAAATTTGACCCGTTCCATGGGTTAAACGCCCCTCTGGTCTTCACAGTTGTCAAACAATTTTATGAAATATTTGGACATGTTGCTTTCATTTTTTTATGAGGGCTTTTCCTTTTTATTGCAACAGCTTGCACTTAGTGAAAGGCCCAAAGGTGCTTCACAGCGAATTGTGTGGGAAATAAAGAGAAAGAACTGTGATTTATGTGATGCTTTTCACCACAGCAGGGAGTCCCAAAACATTTCACAGCCAATGAAACATGTTTCAGATGTCATCACATTGGTAGGGAACATACCACCCAGTTTGCACATGATAGCTCCCACCACCGTCATTGTACTAAGGAC
The DNA here is from genome assembly GCF_004010195.1 of Chiloscyllium plagiosum. Lineage (NCBI taxonomy): Eukaryota > Metazoa > Chordata > Chondrichthyes > Orectolobiformes > Hemiscylliidae > Chiloscyllium > Chiloscyllium plagiosum. Next base: position 8,964,575 of record NC_057722.1, on the reverse strand, counting down.
CACATAATCTGTTTTGCAGCAGTGATGGTTAAGGAACAGCTAACGACTAGAACCAACTATTTCTTCCTCTTGCATGTGCCCACAAAGTCCATGTGTAGCAGTGGTTTCTGTAAGCATAAGTCATGCAGCGGCATGATGCTCAATGTGTGTGGGGCTTCTTAGAGGCAAGTCCACCTTCATGGAAACTGTAGTGATTGTAATGAGATCAGTCAGGTGGTCCTCATAGAATATGAGTTCCCTGATTGGGGCTGTTAACCTGGTCCAATCAGGGAGCCCTGGCAGACAGATATAAATAGGACTTTAAGGGCAGTGTTTGTCACTGGCCACCCGGGTGTTTTCCTATCTTCCTGGTGGTGGAACTTGAATAAAGATTTGTGCACTTTGTGTCTCCCACTGTGTCTCCCACCTGCACACACACACCATGGGTGCTGGGGATAAAATAAGCACTACCGCACTTAGGTGGTAGTGTGGGGGTTAAATTGTTTAAAAAAATAAAAAAATAAAAAATAAACCAGGGATTAACTACCGCACTTAGGTGGTAGTGTGGGGGTTAAATTGTTAAGAGAAAAAAAAAATAAACAGGGACCCTCTGCCCCAGAGATGGCCGAAAGGTGCTGAGGGTGGTTAGTGAAGCCGGAAGGTGGGTAGGCCGTCCTGACCGATGTCACCCTGGGCGGGGAAAAAAAAAATAAACAGGGACCCTCTGCCCCAGAGATGGCCGAAAGGTGCTGTGTGCGGTTAGTGAAGCCGGAAGGTGGGTAGGCTGTCCTGACCGATGTCACCCTGGGCGGGTACCAGGGCGGGCTGTCCTAGAGGTGGTCGTAAGGCGTGTCAGGAAAAAAAAAAATAAATAAATAGGACTTTAAGGGCAGTGTTTGTCACTGGCCACCCGGGTGTTTTCCTATCTTCCTGGTGGTGGAATTTGAATAATGATTTGTGCACTTTGTGTCTCCCACTGTGTCTCACACCTGCGCACACACACCATGGGTGCTGGGGATAAAATAAGCACTACCGCACTTAGGTGGTAGTGTGGGGGTTAAATTTTAAAAAAAACAACAAAAAAAAAGAAAAAAAGATAAATGGGAAAAAAAAATAAATAGGACTTTCAGGGGTTCTGTTCGCTCTGAGAGCTGGCTTTGAGGGAGCTGGATCAATGTCAAGAATATTCCATGTGTAATTAAACTTGGTGACAGACGTTATTTTAGAAATGTTGACCAGGACACCAGAGAGAATTCCCTGCCCCTCTTGAAATAATGTCTTGGTATCTTTTACATCCATCTGAGAGGACAGGCAGTGCTTCAATTGAATATCTCACCCGAAAGTGTGGCACTCTCTCTACACAGCTCTGAACTCATCTTGTAATTGAGCAGCCAGCCAGCAATCTAGAACTTACCCATCCAGACAAATAGAAACAGCTTGTGCATAGCCATTCCACCCAACCCCATTTTTTCTGGATAACTTTGAAAACTAGATTATTGCCCCTTCCTGCTCTTACCCTGAATAAGAAAGCTTAATCAAATTCGCATTTGACTCCACCTTTCTCTCAACTTCCCCCAGACCACCTCAGACATGTTCCTCATCCTCCTTGACTTCTCTGTCTCCATTTCCTGGCTACCTGACGAAGGAGCAGCATTCCGAAAGCTTGTACATCCAAAAATACCTGTTGGACTATAACCTGGTATCATGTGATTTTTTTTTAACTTTGTCCATTTCCTGGGCAATGCCTTTGACTGATATTTCTTGTAAATGCAACCACTCCACAACCACACTTTCTCACACCCTACCTCCTGCTCCAATCCATTCTCCCATTTTCTCCATCCACAGCATATCAGGTCTGATTATGCAGATTTCCATATCAGTGCCTCTCATATGTCTTCAGTTTTCCCAAACTCAGGACTGTCTGCACTACGGTGAAGCATGGCCGTGACCGTGCCTGACCCATTTCTCACACTTCTGCCTTCATTCCCTTTCTTCCCTCTCAGGGAAGAATGATTGTGTTCCACTTGTCCTCACTTTTTACTCTGCCAACCACCATATTCAATGCTTAATCCTATGCCATTTCCATTAACCCCTGCATGATGCCACCACCAAACACATCTTTTCCTCCCCTCTTCTGTCAGAATTCCACAGGGACCATTCCTTCTGTGACACCCTGGTCCGTTCCTCAATCAACTCCCTCCCCCAACATTCTGTCCCTTTCCAGAGTACATTCCCATGTAAATGTAGGACTTGGAGCACTTGCCATCTTATCTCGAACCTTTTAAAAAAACTAGAAAGGACGCAGAAAAGATTTATAAAGACGTTCATGAGGTTGAAGGGTTTGAGTTACAGGGAGAGTCTGAACTGGTTGGGGCTATTTTCCCTTCAGCATCAGAGGCTGAGTGGTGACTTTATAGAGGTTTATAAAAGCATGAGGGACATGGATAGGATGAGTAGCTGAGTTCTTTCTCCCAGGGGTAGAGTCCAAAATTAGAGGGTGTACCTTTAAGGAGAAAGTGGAAAGATATAAAAGGGACCTATGGGGCAACCTTTTTCATGCAAAGGGTGGTGCGTGTATGGAATGAGCTGCCAAATGAGGTGGTGGAGGCTGGTACAATTACAACATTTAAAAGACATCTGGATGGGTACATGAATAGGAAGGCTTTAGAGGGATATTTAGATTACCTACAGTGTGGAAACAGGCCCTTCGGCCCAACAAGTCCACACCAATGGATTATGGGAGGAAACCGGAGCACCCGGAGCAAACCCACACAGACACGGGGAGAATGTGCAAACTCCACACAGAGAGTCGCCTGAGGCAGGAATTGAACCCAGGTCTCTGGCGCTGTGAGGCAGCAGTGCTAACCATTGTGCCACCGGCCGCTGGCAAATAGTACTAGATGAATTTAGGATTCTGGTCAGCATGGACAAGTTTGACTGAAGGTTCTGTTTCCGTGCTCTATGACTCTATCTCCTCCCTCCTCACTGACCCAAAGCCAAACATTCCTTCCATGTGAAGACGCAACTTATTGTCCTCTTTCAACCTAGTCCATTGCATTCATTGCTCACAATGTGATCTCTTTTCCATTGTGGACACCAAATGCATATTAAGTGATTGCTTTCTGGAACACCTATGCTCAGTCCTTGAGCATAAACCCCCATTGTTCTGCCCTTGGCTTGCTGGGGTGTTCTAATTAAGCTTAACCCAAACTTAAGTAGCAGCAATGCATCTTTCAATTAGACCGTTTAGACTCAACAGCAAGTCCAACAGTTTCAGACCACTTTCCTTTCTGTTTTCCTTCCACATGTGCATGACCTGAACTTTTGTTTTCTGAGGAGGCGATAGCCTAGTAGTATTATTTGCTTGACTAGTAATCCAGAGACCAAGGTAAAGTTTTGGGTCCTGGGATCAAATCACACCATGGCAGATGGTGAAATTTGAATTAAGTAAAAATCTGGAAATAAGAGTCTAACGAGGACTGTGAAAGATTGCCAGGAAAAAACCATCTGGTTCACTTTCCTTTAGGGTAGCAAGCTTACTTGGTCTGGCCTACATGTGACTCCAGGTCCACCGCAATATGGTTAATTTGTAACTTCCCTCTGGGATGTGCAGTAAGTACTGGCGGAGGTAGTGATGCTCACATCCTGTGAATTTAAAAAGTCTGCTTTCAGTCATTATGCTGCCATCACACCCATATTGAGCAAATCTTTTGTTTCTCGATTATAACTATGACTCCCTTTGCCTTTTATATAATGACATTTTGAGTCAGTTATTTCTCACATGTTCCAACCTGACACAGCCCTCCCTTTTGTTCTTTCTCCCCTCTGCCCCATTTTACTTGCTCAGAGCCTATTACACTTTCAGAATTTGCTTTATTGTAATGTGTACTCAAGTATAGGATATAGTGTGGAAGAGTGTGGTGCTGGAAAAGCACAGCTGGTCAGGCAGCAGCTGAAGAGGAAGAGCCTTTGCTCGAAACAGCGACTCTCCTGCTCCTCGGATGCTGCCTGACCTGCTGTGCTTTTCCAGCACCGCACTCTTCGACTCTGATCTCCAGCATCTGCAGTACTCATTTTCTCCTATAGGAGTTCAGTGAAAGGTTTACAATGTCGCTCCTCACCGTGCCATCTCAAGGACCTCGGTGCAAATCTTAGATACAAAATAGACAAAGTAAAGAAAAAAAGTTACACTACCTTGCAGTTATTCACTGCATAAGTTAGGAAAATAAAAACTAAAGTTAAAAAGATAAACATTACAGTCTTCCTATAAAGGTCCTGCAGTAGATTAATGCAGGGGCTACAACACATGGTCTGACTGGTCTCATAAGCCACTGACCACCCGCACTGGTCCCTGGACCCACAACTGTCCCCATTCCAATTACGCTGGCCATCCCTCTCTGCTTAAGCCTCTAGCCCGCTGACTCCCTCAGTTCAGAGACAAGGTTAGGTTAGTGAGCTGAAATGTTAGCTTTTCCTCTGTTTACAGATACTGCCAGACCTGCTGGGTATCTGCAGCATTTTCTGTTTGCATCTGTGCAACCAGAGTTCTCTTCATGGTGTACAAAGTTCCTGGAGTTGTCAGGGCATAGCACTGTGCAGAGGTGAGAAAGACTGGGGGACTTCCAGGTGCTGGATTAGATGGATCAGTGGTTCCCAAACTGTAGGTGATCATCCCAACAGGGATCACAGAAATGATGAAGAGGGTTGTGACAAGTAAGTTTACATAGATCTCACAGTGTCTTCAAAATGTGGAAATGAATTGCATCAGTCTTCACAGTAAAAGGCGCCATTAGATTTTCAAAGCTAATAATTAATAATCAAGGAGCAATAAAGGGAGAGGGATAAATACAATAACTTTTGCCAGAGAAAAAAAACGAGGGAAACTATTGGAACTAAAGGCTGATAAGTCCCCTGGACCTGATGGGATGAATCCTAGGATATTAGAGAAAATAGCTACAGAGATACTGGGTGCACTAATACAAGTTGTTTCCCCTTGTGAGAGAGGGTAGCACCAGAAGGCATAATCTCAGAGTAAAGGTTCAGAGGTGAGGAGGAACTCTTTTCTGAGGATAGTGAATCTGTGGAATTTTTTACCACAGAGGCTGTAGAGACTGGACCATTGAGAATATTCAAGTCTGAGATGGATTTTAATCATTAAAGGAATCGAGGGTGATGGGAAAGAGGCGGGAAACTGGTGTTGAGGATTATCCGATTCCTGAAGAAGGGCTTATGCCCGAAACGTCGATTCTCATGTTCCTTCGATGCTGCCTGACTTGCTGCGCTTTTCCAGCAACACATTTTCAGCTCTGATCTCCAGCATCTGCAGTCTCACTTTCTCCTCGATTATCCGGTCAGCCATGATCTCATTGAATGGAGGAGCAGACTCGATGGGCTGGAATACCAACTCCCGAAGTACAAAGGACAAAGAGTAATTCAGCACAGGATCAGGCCCTTCAGCCCACCAAGCCTGCGCCAACAAATGACCTCTTTCTAAACGAAAAACCTTTTGCCTCGATGCAATCTCTATCCCTCTATTTCCTGCCTGTTAATCTATCTGTCAAGATGCTTCTTAAGCGTTGCTATTGTATGTCTCCACCATCTCCTCTGGCAGCACATTACATACTGTTAATACCCTCTGTTTAAAAAAATTTGGCTCTCACATCTCCTTTAAACTTTCCTCCTTTGACCTCAAACCCATGTCTCCTAGTAATTGATATTTCTACCATGGGAAAAAGACAGGATCGACGTTTCAGGCATGAACCCTTCTTCATGCCTGAAACGTCGATTCTCCTGCTCCTTGGATGCTGCCTGACCTGCTGCGCTTTTCTAGCAACACATTTTCAGCTCTGAATTCCAGCATCTGCAGTCCTCACTTTCTCCATGGGAAAAAGACCCCAATTATCCATTCTATCCATGCTTCTCACCATTTTGTAAATCTCTATCCAGGTCCTTCTCACCCTCCGATGTTCAGTTGAAATCGAGCTGAGAATGTTCAATCTCTCGTCATGGCCTCCAAACTAGGCAACATCCTGATAAACCATTTCTGTATCCTCTCCAAAGCCGTACATCCCTCTTGATTGTGTGGTGACCAGAACTGTATACAACATCCCAAATGTGGCATAACCAAAGCTCTATGCATCTGCAATGTGACTTGCCAATGTTCATACTCTATGCTCTGATGAAAGCAAACATGTCATTCTTGACCACTTTATCCACTTGTGTTGTCACTTTGAGGGAACTGTGGACCAGAACACCCAGATCCCCCGTATGCTTCTGAGGGTTCTGCCATTTACTGCATATATCCCTCCTGGATTAGACCTCCCAAAATGCATCATCTTGCATTTCAGTGGATTAACGTTGACCAGCTTTTATGCCTTATGGTTGTATGGTGACTGCACAACGTAACAGTACACATACTACATTTAGCATTGGAATCAAGGCTCACCAAGCATATTTTTTGTGATGTCCATTAGCAAGATGATATGCATGCAGTCAGTGCATTGATTTCCAGGGATTTGTTCTCTTTTTTAACTGTCTGCAATCAAATGGACATCCAAATGAAAATTGAGCATTCACAGACGTGTTTTATTTGTGACAATACTGTGCTTTAAGAGGTGTGTTTTGACCTAGTTTCTTTCAGAGAGAGACTGGGGGACAGGAGCCAAGCAGTCTAAGATAGAATAAACAACTTTTGAGGCCTTGTGTGTTTTTTTTCACAAGTTGGAACAATAGAATCAGCCTGAGTGGGTGTGGTCAAGCTCCCGACCACAGAACTGGGGATTTTAGGTTTAGTTTCCAGGTTCTGAAAAGCTGCTACATCTCACTTTGCTGTATCTGAAAACTGGAGTTCTCACTCTTACAGAATTGACTTTTGATGTTTTTTTCCTCATGGACTGGAGAACTGTTGGTGAGACAGTCTGTGTTCTGAATTTGCCTTTTGCTGAGGGGTGTGTTTATGGGATTTTGCTATATTGGAGCAGTTAATTAGTAAAAGTTGCTGTATGTATAATTCTGTTAAGTTTGCCAATAGAATTAAGTAATTCCAATTCCTTCTTTCTTTTGTTGTATTTTATCTAAGTGGATGAATAAAGTGTGTTTTGTTTTAAATCTGGCAGTTTGACCAGTCGAATTGCATCTGGAATGCAATACATTATAATTATCTTTAAAACAAAAAAAGTTATGGTCTAGGCTATCTTCTGAATATTTTAAGGGGGTTTGGTCTGGTCCATAACACGTTGTGCTTGGTGAGTAAATATAATAATAATTTTGTTACAAAGTGTTCCAACATATGCATTTTTAGATTGAGATGATGTATATTGATCGATATCCATGATGTGGAGATGCAGGCGTTGGACTGGAGTGGACAATGTCAGAAGTCACACGTTATCAGGTTACAATCAAACTGGTTTATTTGAACTCATAAGTTTTTGAAGTGCTGCGTCTTCACCAAGTGAAGTGGAGGGAAGCGCACATGTACAGAATATATAGGCGGAGAGATAATAGCAACATAATTGAGAATGTGTGAAGATAAGTACACATAGTAGTGAGGGGAGTATCGTCAGGCTGAATAAGAGGTCTCTGCAGGTGATCTAAAGTGTCAAGTGGTGTGAGTAAAGTATCAACAGCTGAATAGCAAGTGAACGGATGACTTATGATCCAATGAATTAATTCAGAGAGATAATTACAAAACAAATTCAAAAATAAGATGGTGCTAGAGATAATCCAAATGGCTGAAATAACGTGATAGATGTAAGAGTCATATGGACTTTAGTAATTATCTACTGAATGTTACTATGCTTCTTTATTGCTGTTTTCTGTATTTTGGTGTTTGGGACCATATTCACTTTCAGTGTTATAGTGATTTTGTATTGGAAAGTAGTTTGGGAAGCACTGACTTAGCTGGTCAAATAACTGGGGTGGAAATCCAACCCACACCCTGATGGCTCAGAACCAGTGGCATTAATAAGTGAGTCAAGGTTTGAAGAAGGATTCTGATCAGTAGGGGAAGACTTGCTGACTGCTGTTTAGCTCTGTCAGTGCCTGTCCACAACAACGCAGCTGCATTCAAAGATCCTCTGTGGTTTGGATGACTGTAAACCTTCACAGATTACAGCATTCTGAGTAAGGTTTTGGAAAAGCTGTTGAAGTATGAAGCCTGAGATACAATCTATTACTATTTGATGGAATTCCAGGAACATGACCTGTGTTTTGGCACTCCGAGTCCTTGATTATATCTGTCTATAGTAAGGGCAATTGGTTATTGAGCATTGGTTCTGTTATTGCATGACAATTATGGGATCAACGTTAGTGATTTAGTCCAATTTCTCTTTGGAGGGTTTTGTTATCTTTAGGGCTTTGTTGCCAGTAACAATCTGTTTTCCAAACGGACTGTGTTGGGAAACTCCCAGCTCAAATTTTGCCAAGTTAGCAACTGCCGTAGGTTCTTCGTGCAGCAGACCCCATGCCAGCTGCAAGTTAAAGGACTTTTGGACATAGTTTTGGCAATTGATCAAACGTTCCTTGGTCATGATTGGACCTCTGAACACTATGTTCCTTGAACAAGGGTTTGCTTCACTGCAAAACCTCCACCTGACAGATGACAGGGTGTCATTGTGTAACTGTGAGTTTTATTAGTTTGCCAACACATCCAGATACAAGTTATGTTGGAGAAAAATATCCCTAGCAGGTTAGTTAACCGATCGTTCTGCACCTTTGGCAGTTTGTGACAGGACCATCCGTCTTGTTGGTCCGGCCCTTGCCGCTTCGGATCACATCAACCCACCCAGGGGTAATGCTAACCTGTTCACACCAGCAGGGAGAGAGGTTCCCTAGTTTTTGTGTGAGGCAGAGGCCTTGCAAAGGACTTCCTCTGTCATGGGAATCGTAAAGATGCCTGCGATTCCAGTCTGTCAGGATTTATCGACAGGAGAAATGCATCTGCCATAAACAAATACATAGATCTAGATACCATCTATCAACCCCTCAGAAAACGAACAGGAAATGACATCACCACAAACCCCAGGAACCCCATCCAGGACAAACATATAAATAGAAAGCAGGAGGCAACAGCTTTGCTTCACTTGGAGGTTGCCGCTGATGATGTTACCTAGCCAGGTAATGAAACATCTGGATATCAAACCTACAGCTCAGCGAGCAAACCTACACCCTAAACCTCAACCTGAGCTGCAAACCTTCACAAACCTTGCAAATGCATCTGCGTTTTAAGTTTATTAAGCTGTTTCGGTTCTGCAGGTAGAGTCAATTCATCTCCACAGAATCACCCACTCTGGTCCGGCCTGCATTGGAATGATCTGACGTCAGGCAGGGGAAGCAGGAGATGGAACAGTGCAGTGAGTCTACTGTACCTGCAACATTAAGGCTTGGTCATGCTGGAACCTCTTTCATGATCACGTGAAGACCAGGTGAGTGAGTCGAGGTTGGGGCAGTGCCTCTTCCAGTTGAAGATGCACACGCTTACTTGCTTGAGATTTGAGAATGCTGCCTCCATAGAATTGCACCCCATGCATGAGGCAGTGATCACAGAAAAGGCGTGGGAGGCCACACAATGTGGGGGAGGAGCAGAGAAACAGAGGGTCTATACACCCTCAGAAATTGTAACTAGTGCCTCATTTTTGACAAAGGGTTTGCACAGAGAGTCATTGGGTCATAGAGATGTACAGCATGGTAACGCACCCTTTGGTCCAACTTATCCATGCTGACCAGATATCCCAACCCAATCTAGTCCCACCTTGCCAGCACCTGGCCCATATCCCTCTAAACCCTTCCTATTCATAGACCCATCCAGATGTCTTTTAAATGTTGCGATTGTACCAGCCTCCACCATTTCCTCTGGCAGGTCATTCCATACACGTACCACCTTCTGTGTGAAAAAGTTGCCCCTTAGGTCTCTTTTATATCTTTCTCCTCTCACCCTAAACCTATGCCCTCTAGTTCTGGACTCCCCCACCCCAGGGAAACAACTTTGTCTATTTATCCTATCCATGCCCCTCATGATTTTATAAACCTCTATAAGGTCACCCCTCAGCCTCCAACATGCTAGGAAAAACAGCCCCAGCCTATTCGACCTCTCACTATAGTTCAAATCTTCCAAACCTGGCAACATCCTTGTAAATCTTTGCAAGTTTCACAATATCCTTCCAATAGGAAGGAGACCAGAATTGCACTCAATATTCCAATGTCCTGTACAGCCGCAACATGACCTCCCAACTCCTGTACTCATACTCTGACCAATAAAGGAAAGCATACCAAATGCCTTCTTCACTATTCTATCCATCTGCGACTCCATTTTCAAGGAGCTAGGAACCTGCACTCCAAGGTCTCTTTGTTCAGCAACACTCCCTAGGACCTTAGCATTACGTGTATAAGTCTTGCTAAGATTTGCTTTCCCAAAATGCAGCACCTCACATTTATTTAAATTAAACTCCATCTGCCACTCCTCAGCCCATCGGCCCATCTGATCAAGATCCCGTTATAATCTGAGGTAACCTTCTTCGCTGTCCACTACACTTCCAATTTTGGTGTCATCTGCAAACTTACTAAATAGACCTCTTATGCTCACATCCAAATCATTTATATAAAGGATGAAAAGCAGTGGACCAGCACCGATCCTTGTGGCACTCCACTGGTCACAGGACTCCAGTCTGAAAAACAACCCTCCACCACCACCCTCAGCCTTCTACCTTTGAGCCAGTTCTGTATCCAAATGGCTAGTTCTCCTTGTATTCCATGAGATCTAACCTTGCTAACCAGTCTCCCATGGGGAACCTTGTCGAACGCCTTACTGAAGTCCACATAGATCACGTCCACCACTCTGCCCTCATCAATTCTCTTTGTTATTCCTTCAAAAAACTCAAACAAGTTTGTGAGACATGATTTACACACACAAAGCCATGTTGACTATCCCTAAACAGTCCTTGCCTTTCCAAATACATGTACATCCTGTCCCTCAGGATTCCCTCCAACAACTTGCCACCACCTATGTCGGGCTCACTGGTCTATAGTTCCCTGGCTTGTCCTTACCACCTTTCTTAAACAGTGGCACCACGTTAGCCAACCTCCAGTCTTCCGGCACCTTACCTGTGACTGTCGATGATACAAATATCTCAGCAAGGGGCCCAGCAATCACTTCCCTAGGCTTCCACAGAGTTCTGGGGTACACCTGATCAGGACCTGGGATTTATCCACTTTTATGTGTTTCCAGACATTCAGACTTCCTCCTCTGTAATATGGACATTTTTCAAGATGTCATCATCTATTTCCCTACATTCTGTACCTTCCTTGTCCTTTCCACAGTAAATACTGATGCAAAATACTCATTTAGTATCTCCCCCACCTCCTGTGGCTCCACACAATGGCAGCCTGGCTGATCTTTGAGTAGCCCTGTTCTCTCCCTAGTTACCCTTTTGTCCTTAATGTATTTGTATTTGGATTCTCCTTAACTCTATTTGTCAAAACTATCTCATGTCCCCGTTTTGCCCTCCTGATTTCCCTCTTAAATGTCCTCCAACCACCTTCATGCTCTTCTAAGGATTCATTTGATCTATCTTGTCTCTACCTGACATATACTTCCTTTTTCTTCACCAAACCCTCAATTTCTTTCGTCATTCAGCATTCCCTATACCTACCAGCCTTTCCTTTCACCCTGACAGGACTCTCGTTATCTCATTTCTGAAGGCTTCCCATTTTCCAGCCGTCCCTTTACCTGCGAAAATCCGCCCCCAATCAGCTTTTGAAAGTTATTACCTAATACCGTCAAAATTGGCCTTCCTCCAATTTAGAACTTCAACTTTTAGATCTGGTCTATCCTTTTCCATCACTATTTTAAAACTAGTAGAATTATGGTCGCTGGCCCCAAAGTGCACCCCCACTGACACCTCAGTCACCTGCCCTGCCTTATTTCCCAACAGGAAGTCAAGTTTTGCACCTTCTCTAGTAGGTACATCCAAATATTGAATCAGAAAAAATCCTCTCCATCTAAACCCTTAACACTATGGCAGTCCCAGTCTATGTCTGGAAAGTTAAGATCCCCTACCATAACCACCCTATTATTCTTACAGATAACTGAGATCTCCTTACAAATTTGTTTCTCAATTTCCCTCTGACTGTTAGGGGGTCTTTAATACAATCCAACTAAGGTGATCACCCCTTTCTTATTTCTCAGTTCAACCCAAACAACTTCTCTGGATGTATTTCCAGGAATATCCTCCCTCAGCACAGCTCAGCACAGCGTAATGTTATCCCTTATCAAAAATGCAACTCCCCCTCCTCTCTTGCCTCCCTTTCTATCCTTCTTGTAGCATTTATATCCTGGAACATTAAGCTGCCAGTCCTGCCCATCCCTGAGCCATGTTTCTGTAATTGCTACGTTCTCCCAGTCCCATGTTTCTAACCATGCCCTGAGTTCATCTGCCTTCCCTGTTAGGCCCCTTGCATTGAAATAAATGCAGTTTAGTTTATCAGTCTGACCTTGCTCTCTGCTTTGTCCCTGCCTGCCCTGACTGTTTGACAGATCTTTTCTCAACTGTACCAGTCTCAGATTGATCTCTTTCCTCACCATCCCCCTTGGTCTCACCTCCACACCCCCCCCTCCCCTACCCCACCTTACTAGTTTAAATCCTCCTGAACAGCTTAGCAAATCTCCCTGCCAGTATATTAGTCCCCTTCCAATCCATGTGCAATCCGTCCTTCTTGTATAGGTCACTTCTACCCCAAAAGAGATTCCAATGATCCAAAAATGTGAATTCTTCTCCCATACACCAGCTCCTCAGCCATGCATTCATCTGCTCTATCCTCCTATCCCTACCCTCACGAGCCCGCAGCACTGAGAGTAATCTAGGTATTACTGCTCTCCAGGACCTCCTTTTTAAATTCCTGCCTAACTCTCTATATTCTCCCTTCAGAATCTCACTTTGCCTTCCTATGTCATTGGTTCTAATGTGTACAATGACCTCCTGCTGGTCTCGCCCCACCTTGACAACATCCTGCACCCTCTCTGAGACATCCTTGATCCCTGGCACCAGGGAGGCAACACATCATCCTGCTTTTTTGCTGCTGGCCGCAGAAATGTCTATCCATGCCTTGGACTAGAGAGTCCCCTAACACAATTGATCTCTTGGAACCTGGCCTACCCTTTATTGCATTAGAGCCAGTCTCGATACCAGAAACTTGGCTGATCTTGCTACATTCCCCTAAGAATCCATCACACCCTACATTTTCCAAAACAGCATACTTGTTTGTAATGGGGGTAGCCACAGAAGACTCCTGCACTACCTGCCTACCTCTCTTACCTTTCCTGAAGTTAACCCATCTATGTGACTATATCTGCGACTTTACTCCCTTCCTATTTATTTGATGGGCGGCATGGTGGCACAGTGGTTAGCACTGCTGCTTCATAGCGCCAGAGACCTGGGTTCATTTCCCGCCTCAGGCAACTGTCTGTGTGGAGTTTGCACATTCTCCCCGTGTCTGTGTGGGTTTCCTCTGGGTGCTCCGGTTTCCTCCCCCAGTCCAAAAAAAAAATGTGCAGGTTAGGTGAATTGGCTGTGCTAAAATTGCCCATAGTGTTAGGTGTAGGGGAATGGGTCTGGGTGGGTTGCTCTTCAGAGGGTCGGTGTGGACTTGATAGGCCAAAGGGCCTGTTTCCACACTGTAAGTAATGTAATCTAATCTATAACTGCGCCTTGGTCTTGTAAATACCTCATTGCCTTTAACTGAATCTCCAACTGATCCATTCAATCTGATGGGATTTGCAATTAACAGCATTTATTGCAGATATAATCCTCAGTAACGTGTAAACTCTCCCTGAACTCCCACATCCGACAAGAAGAGCATATCTACTAACTCTTTCCTTTAGTTAACCAAATATCTGACGGATCATGTTTTCAATCCCCAATTAATGGAGGAATCTACATCCAACTGAAGGGTTTCAGTTTACTTATAAGGGGTAAGGGATGACTCTTGATAAGACCATCAAAAAGAGGAGTAGACCATTATCCTGTTCCATTATACTTTGAATCATATCTGACGTGGCATGGTGGCTCAGTAGTTAGCACTCCTGCCTCACAGCTCCAGAGGCTCAGGTTCGATTCCAGCCTCGGGCGATTGGTTGTGTGTAGTCTCTCCGTGTCTGCATGAGTTTCCTCCAACCTTGTACCTTGTAGGTGATGGGCAGACTTTGGGGAATCAGGAGGTTAGTTACTTGCTGCAGTATTCCTAGCCTCTGATTTGCACTTGTAGTCACTGTGTTTATATGGCTAGGTAAGTTCCGTTACTCGTCAATGGTAACACCACGGATGTTAATGGTGGAAGATTGAGTGATGGCAATGTCATTGAGTGTCAAGAGGTAGTGGTTAGATTATCTTTTGTTGGAGATGGTCATTGGCGGGTATTTGTGTGATGTGAATGTTACTTACCACATGTCATTCCAAATTTGGATATTGCACAGGTCTTACTGGATTTGGGCATTGAATGCCTCAGTATCTGAGCAGTCATGAATGGTGCTGAACATTGTGCAATCATCAGTGAAAATCCCACTTCTGACCTTATGGAAGATGTGGTAATTAAAAGCGGATTGTGGTTCTGGATGAGTAGCGACAGGAAAATATTTTTAATGGCAGGTCATGCATGCTAATGAAAACACATGCTCCTCAGATTAAACTGAACATTTTTGCTCTAATCGGAAGCAAATGTGGAACACTTGCCTTCAGTTCCATGACTGGTTAAACACAGCATACAGTAGGCAAGGTAGTCTTTCTGGTGGATTTGAAAGGAATGGGAGCTGTTTCTTTTGTTTGGGTGAACCTTGTTGAATGAAGGGAGAGCATGTTGAGCTGTTTCACTGAGTTTGCGTAGTGCCTGTCTGCCTTGCTACCAGAGCAGCTTGATCATCATATCCTCAGTACGGAGATGATGGATGGTTTGAGCTTCTTGACCGTTTGTGCTCTTTGCTCCTGCAAGGCAGCACAACCAAGTATCTTCCCAATACACAGGAAACATTTTGAAAAGCACTTAGTACTTTGACAGCTGCTCTCACCTCTCTGGGATGTGTTCGACAAACCCATTCTCCTGCAACTGATACAATTCTCACAGCATGAATTGGCTCCCACATGTTCAGTCCAGAGGTCCATCTGCTAAAGGGGGCGAGAACACATCAACTCCCTGCGCTACCTTCCATTCTCATATTCTCAATGTTTGATCCATTGCGTCTGCTAGTTTGAATGACTAGACTGAGCCTTGCAGTGGAGTCTTGGAGTTTGTTGATTTTTTTGGAGCATTTGACCCAGTATTTCTTGTAGACTAAGTGGCTACTGATCTCCACTGCAGCCACCACCCTGGTCACCTCAGTCAGGCAAGAGAGTCCCCTTCTGCTGTCACTAGGAAACAGAAACTCCACAGTCTACTGTCATTAGGAAACAGAAACTCCAACTTCTTCCTTTATTGGTCAGAGTATTGAGTACAGGAGTTGGGAGGTCATGTTGCGGCTGTACGGGACATTGGTTAGGCCACTTTTGGAATATGCATGCAACTCTGGTCTCCTTCCTATTGGAAAGATGTTGTGAAACTTGAAATGGTCCAGAAATGACTTATAAAGATATTGCCAGGGTTGGAAGATTTGAGATATAGCGAGAGGTTGAATAAACTGGGACTGTTTTCCCTGGAGTATTGGAGGCTGAGGGGTGACCTTATAGAGGTTTACAAAATCATGAGGGGCATGGATAGGATAAATAGACAAAGTCTTTTCAGGTGGGACTAGATTGGGTTGGGATACCTGGTCGGCATGGATGAGTTGGACCGAAGGGTCTGTTTTCATGCTGTATATCTCTATGACTCTATAACTCTATGCTGTCACTGGGAAACGGAAACTCCCGCTGTGCCTGGACAGCCTTGTGGTGAACGGGCATCACTAAACCATGTGTGATGCAGTGGGAAGGGGACCCGATTTCCACACTGCACCACGTGCCCACGTTTGGATGGGGTGATGACAGGTGACTGCAGTCAGCAGGTGTGGAGAGGGTGGCAGCAACTCCTGGGATGGGGAAGGAGCCGCAGCAGTTCAAGGTCAAAGTCTGACTCTGAAACAGGCAGAATGTTGCCGCGGGCTTCCAGAGGGTAGATGGTGGTGGTTAAACATGGCGGCCAGACCTTCAAACTGGTCGTTAATGGTTTGTTCTTTGTTAAATAAGCAGAGATGAGGAACAGGGATCACACAAAAAGAGGCAGCTGGGCACTGCGGTTGTATTGAGGAGGCTGCAACACTCTGAATAAATCCACCATTGAGCGAAAGTGAATGTGCCTTGTTACCTACCTCACTGCCAGGCTTGAATCCACTTCATATCTGTGAAGTATTGGAATGGCCGATATTTCCCATGATGCACGTTTGGCTTCGCCACTCGCCTGTTCTTTTCAAATAGGCCGGCCTATATGTGATCGAGTGTGGCCAGCCTCTCCAGAATTGCACCGGTGTCAAGGGGATAGGTTTAGAAACTGCTGCTTTGTCAGAAGAATGGTAACAGATCAGAATGTTTCCTTGGGTTGCCTCAATCGCGTGTAATGGAGCTGCATCTTTTATTTTTTTGAGTGTCGTACGGCTCGTGCTTGTCAATTTACAGACCCAGGCTTGTTAGCAAACAGGTTGCTCCAGCAATGGCCGCCACATAGCCATTCACATTTGGAGCATTCCATTCATTGTTACCGGGATATGGGTGACAAGCTGATGGATGGGCAGTTTTCTGCTGAAGCAGCATTGAAACCAGCTGTTCCGGATAGCTGTGCAGCCACAGTCATGGAAGGAACACTCACTTGAAGGCCTGACAGATCTTTGACCAGCCTGTAAACCCTTCCACTGCTCCATGTTATTCCTGAAGAGGAGAGTGCGAACAAATAGTGTCATAGAAGTGTACAGCACAGAAACAGGGCCTTCGGTCCAAATCACCCATGCTGGCCAGGCATCCCAACCTAATCTATTCCCATTTGCCAGCATTTGGCCCATACCCCTCCAAACCCTTCCTATTCATATACCCATCCAGATGCCTTTTAAATGGTGCAATTGTACCAGCCTCCACCACATCCTCTGACAGCTCATTTCATACACGTACTACCCTCTGTGTGAAAAAGTTACCCCTTAGGTCCCTTTTATATCTTTACCCTTTCACCCTAAACCTATACCCTCTAGTTCCCTCTTAATAGACTTTGTCTATTTATCCTATCCATGCCCCTCATGATGTTATAAACCTCTATGAGGTCACACCTCTGCCTCCAACACTCCAGGGAAAACAGCCCCAGCCTATTCAGCTTCTCCTTGTAGCTCAAATCCTCCAACCCTGGCGACATCCTTGTAAATCTTTTCTAAACCCTTTCAAGTTTCACAACATCCTTCTGATGGGAGGGAGACCAGAATTGCATGCAATATTCCAAAAGTGGCCGAACCAACGTCCTGTACAGCTGCAATATGATGTCCCAACTCCTATACTTAATGCTCTGACCAATAAAGGAAAGCTTACCAAACGCCTTCTTCACTATCCTATCCACCTGCGACTCTACTTTCAAGAAGCAATGAACCTATACTCCAAGGTCTGTTTGTTCAGCAACACTCCCTAGGACCTTCCCATTAAGTGTGTAAGTCCTGCGAAGATTTGCTTTCCCAATGCAGATGTAAGTAAAGGAAAACAGTAACCGGGAGGGGGGAGGCGAAGTGAAACATTTTGTCAGCTTTATTCACTCAGCTTGGCTCAGGCTTAGAGGAAGAATGATGCAGTAGCTGCATGTGTACTTTTCTGTAATTGATCACACTGTAAATATAGTTAGTGGAATTTAACTGTTGAGACTTTGTTGTTGGTAGTACATCATACTTGCAGTTTTGCTAAGGAAAGAATTTATGTATTTCCGTTTTCAGCCTGTGATGTTTACGTTTGTGTGTAAGTGGTGTGTCTTTTCTTATCCTCGGTGTGTTGATCTCAAATAAATAACATCAGCAGCAGGCTTTTGTGAGTTTGAACTAAAAGAAACTTCATTTATTTTCAATTATTTACCATGGATTTAAAATGCAACATGTACATTCATTCCCACATGCACTCTTGCAAAGATTGACTTCAGGTCAAAGTGGTGTATGGTTACAAATTATGGCTAACTCAGTCTTCGGTTTATAAACTCAGTATTCTTTGCGGCAGCAGTGTAGTTTCTGAAGCGATTTTGGTTATTTCGGGTTGAAGTGAGGGTTCTGTAATGTGAAAGGATCTTGGCAGCTAGTGAGGCCTTTCACAGTCAAATTTACAGTAGGTCAGTCCTCAGATGAACTTGAAGTTGGAACAGGTTGGAGGTGGGGGTGTCTCTCTCTTTTAGGGTCTCCTGCTCACAAGGTGTTGTATCAGTCGGTTAGTACCTGAAAGGGTTAACTGACATCAAGAGACAAGCTTTGCTCAGGAATTAAAGGACTGTTTGTGGGATGAGCGTTTCAGTCATCTCATTTCCACGTAGCTAAAACAATATTGTATACTTACTCTGAAGTCCAGCCTGATGTTGAATAGATGTAATGTTACTAGCTAGTAAGTACACTTTGTGATATCTTTACCGTATGCAACAAGACTATTCCTCTCCTCTGCCATCGACTGTATGCGGTCACTTGATATTTATTACATAGAGTTACAGAGGACTCTATCGCATAAAGAGGGCGCTTTGCTCCAATGAGTCTGCCTTGCTCAAAAACAACCACTGAGACTTTCTAATCCTATTTCCCAGCACTTGTCTGTAGCCGTGCATGCTGTGACATAACAAGTCCACAACTTAAACGTTATGAGAGTTTCTGCCTCTGCCCCCCTGACAGGCAGTGAGTTCCAGATTCCTACCACCCTTTGGCTAGAAAGAAAAATTTCCTCATGTTCCTTCTAAACGCTCAGCTCTTTGCCTTAAATCAGTGTTCCCCCCACCTATCGTTGATGTCTCCACCAAGGGGAAAGGTTCCTTCCTGTATACTCTGTGTGTGCCCCTCATCATTTTATACATCTCATTCTTGTTCTGTCTCGCTCTCCTCCAGTCTAGGAAAACAACTGCTGTCTATCCAACCTCTCTTTATAACTGGAACTCTCCAGCCCAGGCAAAATCCTGGTAAATCTCCTGTGCACCCTCTCTCATGTGATCACATATTTCCTATAATGAAAATTCTAGAGCTGCACGCAGTACTCTAACTGTGGCCTAACCAGTGTGTTATACAATTCCAGCATAACCTCCCTGCTCTTAAACTCTGTGTCTTGGCTAATAAAGGCAAGTATCCCATATGTCTTCTTAACCACTACCTTTCCTGCTATCTTAAGGGACTGGTCATCATTAGACTCTTATTTTCAAATTATTATCAAATTCAAATTCCACCAGCTGCCGTGGTGAAATTTGAATCCAGGCCTCTAGAGATTACCTGGCTTAATAGTCTAGGAATAATACGCTAGGCAATTGCCTAACCAATCATAAGGGAACATTTCCCCCTTTTGAATTTATGATGGAAGGAAGGTCAGTGGTGAAATATCTGAAGTGAAATTCTGGGGCTGAGATGATAACATTTGAACAGACATACCCATGTTCCTTTGTGCTCGCTGTGACTTCAGTTAGTGAAGAGTTTTGCTCTGATTATCATTGACGTCAAATTTATTTGCGATCTTTGATGTCACGACACTGCTACCCTGATGGTCAGGGCAATTACTCTCATCCCACATCTGGAGTTCAACTCTTTTTGTCATGTTTGTTCTGAGGCTATAATCCAGGTCAGAGTTGAATGGTCATGCAGAACCCAAACTGAGCATTGATGAACAGGTTACTGGCAGGTAAGTGACATTTGATAGTACTGTTGATAACGCTGTTTCATTAATTGGTCATGATTGAGATTGGACTGATGGGATTTGATCCGACTGGATCAGTCCTTTTATTTCATGGACAGGACATACCATGGCAATTTTCCACACTGCAGGGTAGATGCTGGGTGTTGTAGCTGTACTGGAACAGCTCGGTTAATGGCTGTGTCTAGTTCTGGAGCACAAGTCTTGTGTGCTACGGTTGTATGTTGACAGGGACAATAGACTCAGCAGTATCCAGTACCTGCCACTGTTTAGGAAGATAGAAATTAAGAGCAGGAGTAGGCCATTTGGTCCATGGAGGCAGCTCCACCATTCGCTATGATGACGGTCGATCCTCCATCTCACCCCCCCCCCCCACCCACCTCCTACCCTTTGATGCCTTTTGGATCTAGAAATCTTGAGAAGGCCTGCACAGCATTATGTGGAAGAAAATTCCATAGGTTCGCCACTTTCTGAGTGAAAACATTTCTCCTCAACATTTCCCTTCACCACCTGCTTTCTCACTGAGAGTCCATAAAGTCAATGAAGTTAGTAGACTTTAAAGGTTGCCTTGGTGTCCTGATCCATTGGCTGTAGGATGGTTGTCATTCATGAGACAGGGCTGCAACTATGACATTTGGACAAAGACCCTCATGGTCCAACTCAGTCCTGATTGTCTCACCTGTATTGTGATACCATTATTGTTGAAAAGTGTGGTGCTGGAAAAGCGCAGCAGGCCAGGCAGCATCCAAGGAGCAGGAGAATCGACGTTTCGGGCATAAGCCCTTCCTCAGGAATGAGGCTGGTGTGCCAATCGGGCTGAGATAAAAGGTAGAGGGGAAGGAATTTGGGGGAGGGGCGCTGGGAATACGATAGGTAGAAGGAGGTGAGGGTGAGGGTGATAGGC